>NC_136477.1:71904746-72324783 GCF_902686455.1 Sciurus vulgaris
CTGAAGGAAGGACCCTACACTCACAGTCTTGGTACACAGTAGGGACAACAAATGTTTTGTTGTCTGTGTCTTCCACATGTGTCTCATGCTAACATGTTAAAGCTATGTAATCTACCAGCAAGTTATGTGTGACTACATAGATGCAAGTGTAAGCATCATTGATTTCAATTCAGATTTTCATAATTAGAGGTGACATTTTAATTTGATAATTAAATAATTAGATTAGGTTGTTCCAATATTTTATTTTATTTTTTTTATTATTTTTTTAATGTAAACAAATGGGATACATGTTGTTTCTCTGTTTGTACATGGCGTAAAGGCATACAATTTGAGTAATCATAAATTTACATACAGTAATGTTGATTGATTCATTCTGTTATTTTTTCCCTTCCCCCCACCCCTCCAACCCCTCTTTACCCTCTATACAGTACTTTCTTCCTCCATACTTGTCCCCCTTCCTAACCCTAACTCTAACCCTAACATTAACCCTTCCCTCCCCCCCATTATGTGTCATCCTCCACTTATTAGCGATATCATTAGTCCTTTGGCTTTTTGAGATTGGCTTATCTCACGTAGCATGATATTCTCCAATTTCATCCATTTGCCTGCAAATGCCATAATTTTGTCATTCTTTATGGCTGAGTAATATTCCATTGTATATATATACCACAGTTTCTTTATCCACTCATCAATTGAAGGGCATCTAGGTTGGTTCCATAGTCTGGCTATTGTGAATTGAGCAGCGATGAACATTGATGTGTCTGTATCTCTGTAGTATGCTGATTTTAAGTCCTTTGGGTATAGGTCAAGGAGTGGGAAAGCTGGGTCAAATGGAGGGTACATTCCAAGTTTTCTAAGGAATCTCCACACTGCTTTCCAGAGTGGCTGCACTAATTTGCAGCCCCACCAGCAATGTATGAGTGTACCTTTCTCCCCACATCCTCGCCAACACCTGTTGCTTGTATTTTTGATAATCGCCATTCTAATTGGGGTGAGATGGAATCTTAGGGTGGTTTTGATTTGCATTTCTCTTATTACTAGAGATGTTGAACATTTTTTCATATGTTTATTGATTGCTTGTACATCTTCTTCTGTGAAGTGTCTGTTCATTTCCTTAGCCCATTTGTCGATTGGATTATTTGTATTCTTGGTGTAGAGTTTTTTGATATCTTTAAAGATTCTAGAGATTAGTGCTCTATCTGAAGTATGATTGGCAAAGATATTCTCCCACTCTTTAGGCTCTTTCTTCACATTACTGATAGTTTCCTTTGCTGAGAGAAAGCATTTTAGTTTGAATCTATCCCAGTTATTGATTCTTGCTTTTACTTCTTGTGCTATGGGAGTCCTCTTGAGGAAGTCTGGTCCTAGGCAGACATGTTGAAGATCGGGACCTACTTTTTCTTCTATAATCTACAGAGTCTCTGGTCTGATTCCAAGGTCCTTAATCCATTTTGAGTTGAGTTTTGTGCAGGGTGAGAGATATGGGTTTAGTTTCATTCTGTTGCATATGGATTTCCAATTCTCCCAGCACCATTTGTTGAAGAGGCTATCTTTTCTCCATTGCATATTTTGGTGCCTTTGTCTAGTATGAGAAAGTTGTATTTATTTGGGTTTGTGTCCGTGTCCTCTATTCTGTACCATTGATCTACCTGTCTATTTTTGTACCAGTACCATGCCGTCTTTGTTACTATTGCTTTGTAATAAAGTTGAAGTTTGGGTATTGCGATACCCCCTGCTTCATTTTTCCTGTGAAGGATTGCTTTAGCTATTCTGGGTTTCTTATTCTTCCAGATGAATTTCATGATTGCTTGCTCTATTTCTGTAAGGTACGTCATTGGGATTTTAATTGGGATTGCATTGAATCTGTATAGCACTTTTGGTAGTATGGCCATTTTGACAATATTAATTCGGCCTATCCAAGAACATGGGAGATCTTTCCATCTTCTAAGGTTTTCTTTAATATCTTTCTTTAGTGTTCTGTAGTTCTCATTGTAGAGGTCTTTCACCTCTTTTGTGAGATTGATTCCCAAGTATTTTATTTTTTTCAAGGTTATCATGAATGGCATAGTTTTCCAAACTTCTTGTTCTGAGGATTCATCACTTATGTATAAAAATGCATTGGATTTATGAGCATTGATCTTGTAACCTGCCACTTTACTGAATTCACTTATGAGTTCTAACAGTTTTCTGGTGGAATTTCCTGGTTCCTCTAAGTATATAATCATATCATCCGCAAATAGGGATAGTTTGAGTTCTTCTTTTCCTATTCGTATTCCTTTAATTTCCTTGGTCTGTCTAATTGCTCTGGCTAGAGTCTCAAGAACGATATTGAATAGGAGTGGTGAAAGAGGGCATCCCTGTCTTGTTCCAGTTTTTAGGGGGAATGCTTTCAGTTTTTCACCATTTAGAATGATATTAGACATGCGCTTAGCATAGATGGCCTTTACAATGTTAAGGAATGTTCCCACTATCCCTATTTTTTCTAGTGTTTTGAGCATGAAGGGGTGCTGTAGTTTATCAAATGATTTTTCTGCATCTATTGAAATAATCATGTGATTCTTGACTTTAAGTCTATTGATATGGTGAATTACATTTATTGATTTCCGGATGTTGAACCAACCTTGCATCCCTGGGATAAAACCCACTTAATCGTGGTGCACTATCTTTTTAATATATTTTTGTGTGCGATTTGCTAAAATTTTATTGAGTATTTTTGCGTCAATCTTCATTAATGATATCGGTCTGAAATTTTCTTTCCTCGATTTGTCTCTGTCTGGCTTGGGTATCAGGGTAATATTGGTTTCATAGAATGAGTTTGGGAGGGTACCCTCCTCTTCTATTTCATGGAATACTTTGAGAAGTATTGGAATGAGCTCTTCTTTATAGGTTTTGTAGAACTCGGCTAAGAACCCATCTGGTCCTGGACTTTTCTTTGTTGGTAGGCTTTTGATGACCTCTTCTACTTCATTACTTGAAATTGTTCTATTTAAATTGTGCATGTCCTCCTCGTTCAATTTAGGCAATTCATATGTCTCTAGAAACCTGTTGATGTCTTCGAAATTTTCTATTTTTTTGGAATATAGATTTTCAAAAAAGCTTCTAATTATGTTTTGTATTTCAGTCGTGTCTGTTGTGATATTTCCTTGTTCATTCCGAATTTTAGTGATTTGGGTTTTCTCTCGTCTTCTCTTTGTTAGAGTGGCTAAGGGTTTATCAATTTTGTTCATTTTTTCGAAGAACCAACTATTTATTTTGGCAATTTTTTGTATTGTTTCTTTTGTTTCAATTTCACTGATTTCAGCTCTGAGTTTAACTATTTCCTGTCTTCTACTACTTTTGGTGTTGGTCTGTTCTTCTTTTTCTAGGGCTTTGAGCTGTAGTGTTAGGTCATTTATTTGTTGATTTTTACTTCTTTTATTGAATGCGCTCCATGAAATAAGTTTTCCTCTAAGTACTGCTTTCATAGTGTCCCAAAGATTTTGATATGATGTTTCTTTGTTCTCATTTACCTCTAAGAATTTTTTAATTTCCTTCCTAATATCTTCTGTTATCCATTCATCATGTAATAGCATATTGTTTAATCTCCAGGTGTTGGAGTAGCTTCTGTTTTTTACTCTTTCATTTATTTCTAACTTCAATCCATTATGATCTGATAGAATACAAGGTAGTGTCTCTATCTTCTTGTATTTGCTTACATTAGCTTTGTGGCATAATATATGGTCTATTTTAGAGAAGGATCCATGTGCTGCTGAGAAGAAAGTGCATTCGCTCTTGGTTGGATGGTATATTCTATAAATATCCGTTAAGTCTAAATTATTGATTGTGTTATTGAGATCTATGGTTTCTTTGTTCAATTTTTGTTTGGAAGATCTATCCAGTGGTGAGAGAGGCGTGTTAAAATCACCTAGTATTATTGTGTTATGGTCTATTTGGTTTCTGAAATTGAGAAGGATTTGTTTGACATACATGGATGAGCCACTGTTTGGGGCAAAGATGTTTATGATTGTTATGTCTTGCTGATTTATGGTTCCCTTAAGCAGTATGTAATGTCCTTCTTTATCCCTTCTGACTAGTTTTGACTTGAAGTCCACATTATCTGAAATGAGGATGGATACCCCAGCTTTTTTGCTGAGTCCATGTGCATGGTATGTTTTCCCCCATCCTTTCACCTTTAGTCTATGGGCATCACTTTCTACGAGGTGAGTCTCTTGCAGGCAACATATTGTTGGATCTTTCTTTTTGATCCAATCTGCCAGTCTATGTCTTTTGATTGATGAGTTCAGGCCATTAATATTCAGGGTTATTGTTGAGATAAGATTAGTATTCCCAGTTATTTGGTTCATTTTATTTATTTATTTATTTATTTTGAGACGACTTGGTTCTTCCTTTATTGGACAATTCCTTTAGGATACTTCCTCCCATTGCTGATTTGTTTCTTTGTTTTTCATCTCTTCCTCGTGGAATATTTTGCTGAGAATGTTCTGTAATGCTGGCTTTCTTTTTGTAAATTCTTTTTGCTTTTGTTTATCATGGAAGGATTTTATTTCATCATCAAATTTGAAGGTAAGTTTTGCTGGGTATAAGGTTCTTGGTTGGCATCCATTTTCTTTCAGGGCTTGAAAAATGTTTTCCAGGCCCTTCTAGCATTTAGGGTCTGGATTGAAAAATCTGCTGATATCCGTATTGGTTTCCCCCTGAATGTAATTTGATTCCTCTCTCTTGCGGCCGTTAAAATTCTGTCCTTATTTTGTATGTTAGGTATTTTCATTATAATGTGCCTTGGTGTGGGCCTGTTGTAATTTGTATATTTGGAGTCCTATAAGCCTCTTGTACTTGATCTTCCATTTCATTCTTCAGATTTGGGAAATTTTCTGATAGTATTTCATTGAATAGATTGTTCATTCCTTTGATCTGTTTCTCTAAGCCTTCCTCAATCCCAATAATTCTTAAATTTGGCCTTTTCGTGATATCCCATAGTTCTTGGAGATTCTGTTCACAATTTCTTACCATCTTCTCTGTTTGTTCAACTTTGTTTTCAAGGTTAAATATTTTATCTTCAATATCTGATGTTTTGTCTTCCAGGTGTTCTATTCTATTGGTTATGCTTTCTATGGAGTTGTTAATTTGGTTTATTGTTTCCTTCATTTCAAGGATTTCTGTTTGGTTTTTTTTCAATATCTCTAACTCTTTATTGAAATGATCTTTTGCTTCCTGTATTTGCTCTTTTAACTGTCGATTGGTGCGATCATTCAGTGCCTGCATTTGCTCTTGCATCTCGTCATTTGCTTCTCTGATCATTTTAATTATGTACATTCTGAACTCCCTTTCTGTCATTTCTTCTGCCATGCTGTTGTTGGGTTTCATTGATGTACCATCTAGATTTGTTTGCAGCATTTTTCTTTCCTTGTTTTCTCATATTGTTCAGGTATCAGTTGACCACTGTGATATTGCAGATTTCCTCTATTGTCTTATAATATCCCTGAAGCTTTCTAGTATATCCCCTCTTAGCCTTCAGTAGCCTGAAGTCTTGGAGGAAGTTGATAATGCGGGGCTCCACAAGGAAGCTGACTCTCTAGGGGAGGTGGCCTTCCGGTGGCGTATATTCCCTGCTAGTGGGCGGAGGTACCTTCACTTGCTGATGAATGGTCATCCAAAGGGGAAGTAGGATGTGGGCTGTTGCAAGGCCAGTTTGGGTCTGTGTCTCTGATTTTACAGTCCTTTTGGGAGAACTTCACCCGACAGGGAGGACTCACCCACTGGGGAGGTCTCGCTGGTCGGTTTCCCTCCCAGAGGTTCCGATCATTCACAACTACCTCCTGGGCTGGGCAGTCTTCTTCTGCAATGTTCCCAGGGACCCGGACCTACCTCCTGGGCCTGGAAGCCTCGCCCTTTGCAGATGAATCTCCTTAGGCTGCCTCTCCTCAGAGGAGCTGCCTGCAGAACTGGAGCCTTCGCTCCACCCCTCAGTTTGTCTGTGGGGCTCTTCCACCAAGAAGCCGCCTAGGCCCTGGGACCCTGCTCTGCACTTTTCACCTGGCTATGCGGCCCCTCCTCTGAGCAGGCACCTGGAGCCCCTTACAATCGCTTCGAGTCCCAGTGACCCACCACACGCCTTTTCCTCTGGCAGCCACCTGGTGTTCCCTGCAGTCACTCTAAGTCCAAGTGACCCACCACACACCTCCTTCTCCGCCAGGCAGTCACCCAGAGATCTGGTGCGTCACGAGTCCCAGGAACTCACTGTGCACCTTCTTGTCCCTACTGCCACCCGTATCCCTGGTGCAGTCACTTCGAACCCAAGCACCCTGCCACACTCCTCCTCCTTCTCCAGACAACCCCCCTGTGTTCAGGAGCGGATGCTCTGGGACCAAACCACTCACCACACTGTTCCACCGGATAGCCGCCCAGAGCCCTGGCACAGCAGCTCCAATTCCAAGTGACATGCCGAGCCCATATTTCTCCTTCTCCTCTGGGCAGCCCCCTGTGTTCAGGGGTGGTCGCTTTCAGTCCAAACAGCTCACCAAGCACGTTCCCCTTTGGGCAGCCTCCCAGAGCCCAGGTGAGTTGTGCCGAGTCCAAGCGCTGTGCCGAGCGGCCTCCTTTTCTATGCTCCCAGTTGTCCGCGTTCACTGCTCCAGCGGGGGGAGGGGTGTCTTGCTGGTAGCTCTACTTCACAAAGTTGCCTGCATTCGGGGACTACTGCCCCATCTGGGACGTCTGCCCACTGGGGGACACTCACCCGGCTGCTTTGAGTTGGTCCCAAGTCTCTCAATATCTCCTCTTCTTGAGTCCTGAGTCCACGCTGCTCCTCTGGATAGCCGCCCGGAGCCCTGGCGCAGCTGCTCCAATTCCAAGTGACGTGCCGAGCCCATATTTCTCATTCTCCAATGGGCAGCCCCCTGTGTCAGGGGTGGTCGCTTTCAGTCCAAACAGCTCACCAAGCACCTTCTCCTTTGGGCAGCCTCCCAGAGCCTGAGTGGGTTGCGCCAAGTCCAAGCGCTGTGCCGAGTGGCCTCCTTTACAGCGCTCCCAGGTGTCCGCGTTCACTGCTCCAGCTGGGGGAGAGGCGTCTCGCCGGCAGCTCTACTTCATAAAGTTCTCTGTTTTCGGGGCTACCGCCCCGTCTGGGACGCCTGCCCAATGGGAGACACTCCCCCGGCTGCTTTGAGTTGGTCCCAAGTCTCTCTATATCTCCTCTTCTTGAGTTCTGAGTCCTGGAGCAACACGAAACGCAGCCACCTTCTAGTCCGCCATCTTGAATCTCCCCAATATTTTAAAACTTATTAGAGGATTAAAAGCCTTTGACCCTTCTCTGAGTTTCGAGTAAAATGATGATTTGTAAGGAAAATAAAATATCTTACATCACTGTATGATTTTTACTGTATGATTTGTAAGAAAAATAAAATATCTTACATCAGAGAAATGAACTTCCATGTTTTTGTCTCCAAGTCCAGTAGTTAAGGTGGAGAACAGAGCTGAAACTTGTTTCATACATAACTTTCTTCCTTTTAACATTTTTCCTTAAAGAAAATGTTTAAGAATAGGATTTATGCTTTAAACTTGACTCTTTGGTCTCATGGATTTTTGCTTTACTGTGAAGCTGTTCTATTAGAAATTTCTGCTGGTATTTAGGTATTCATATACCATCAAAAGATATGTGGAAGAAAGAAAGAAATATTGTTTAGACAATACCTCTAGAGGTTGTGTGTGTGAGTATATTGTAACCAGCTCAGTCTGCTTTGTCCTACATTGTGTCAGTTAGCATTGAATGTTTTCTTGATTCCTGGTCAAACAAGGATTTCATCACCCTGCCTGTTTATAGCTCCTGGGCATTACAAAGCTTGTCCTGTTGTAATCATGTCTTTTCTTTACTTCTGTTAAAGGTTCTGCATCTAAAAGGAAGTATGGGAAGTAAAAAAAAATTCTAAAATTAGCTAACTATTCTAAAAGTGCTAAGGAAGGCTTAAATATTGTGTGAGCAGAACTCAATTTCTTTTCAAAGCATTTCTCTTAGTAACGTATCATTGTCACCACTCTAAGAACTTGCTGTTGATTCCATTCATAGAACATTATTGAAATAAGCAAATGACAGGTTATTTAGGATTAATGAAGTACGAGAGCGCCAAAGTTGAGTGGTCTATAGAAGGGTAGATCAAAGGAGACCTGTGGCCATGAAAATTTCTGCCTTGACTTTTTCAGATTAGCCTTCTGGTCGGGTATCAAGTGACAATTTTACTGATCATTATCACTTCAGGAAATTGTATAAAGGAGATACAGGATCTGTGAAATATTACTTAAAAATGCTTGCAAAATGAAGAAATCAATCAATTATAAATTAATTATAAATTAGTCAATTATACATTAAATGGAAAATATCACCCAGAGTCTAGACCATTTGGAAGATAGAACTTCAGACAATGGAGACAAAATATTTAATGTTGATGATAAAGTTGACCACACAGAGAAGATGGTAAAAATCCATGAAAGAACTTCCAAAAATTATGGGATTAACATGGAAAGATCAAATAATTTCTGCATATCTAGGAGCATGTGAGGTCTTTCCATTTTCAAGATTTTCAATTTCTTTATTTTTGGTGTTCTGTAGTTCTCATTGTAGAGATTTTTGACCTCTTTTGTAAGATTGATTCCCAAATATTTTATTTTTTAAGACAATTATTAACAGTGTAGTGCTATTTCTTTTTCAGTGGATTCATTACTGATGTATAGGAATTCATTTAAATTATGGGTATTGATTTTATTGCCTGTTACTTTGTTGACTTTATTTATTAGTTCCAGAAGATTTTTTGGTTGAAGTTTTTGGATCTTCCAAATATAGAACCAAATCATTGGCAAATAGTGATAGTTTGAGTTCTTCTTTACCTATTTGTATATACTTAATTACTTTCTTTCATATCATAGATGCTTCTCAGGTCATAGTGGAAACTTGGATAATACAGGCCAAACAGGTCATTATGGAGACTCCAGAAACCTCCAAATTTATCATTCAAATACTCAAAAATGGGTATAGCACTCTGCCTGAGCCTAAAATACTGACTCCAGCCTGGTGCCAAGTAAAGTGCTTCCAATAATAAACTTTTCTTCACCTTCTGGCAATTTCATGCTCCCTTGTTTGAACAGTAATGGTCTCAGGGTATCTACCACTGGCATTTTAATTTCATTAGTCTCCTTTATTATGTGCTAAAACATTTATTTCAGCCTACCTCACTTATCTCTCATTCATTACATGACATCCCAGCCAGAACCAATTCACCTCTTAGCCTGACCAAGAAAGAGTAAGCCCCATGTCCTAAAGTTGTACCTGTTGAAAACTAAGTTTATGAATGCTAAGTTACCAGTATTTTGCAAATTTGCATTCTGGTTGTTCCCTAACTCTCTTGGAACCTTTAGCTTCCCCACTACCAGTGTTCCAGAGAAGCAATTCCATTAGTGCAGTCATTGATTCCCCAGGTGGGACAAATATATCCAGTCATTTGTCTAACCTCAGGAACTTGCAGTGCTCTAAATGTGGTAGAGAATAGCCTTCAGAATTGTGGAAACTTGGGACACATGTCTGTATACTTTACATAATAATTTCTCTCTGGAACAAGATCACATCAATTCCCTAAGAAAAGCAGATCTTCTTCATCAGAATTTTTTTTTCTCCTTCCTGCCTGGAATTACACCTGGCACCTTATGTCTGACAAGTGTAATCATGGTGATCTCCTACTTAGTGATAACTTTCCTATGTTCTGCTAGCTTCTCCAAGTGTTATTACAGATGAATACCCTTGCTTTGGTTCCTGGTAACCAACATGTGACCAATTCATATCCTTGTAATACTGTCCAGGAAGGGTGATTTCAATACTGTTAGTTGAGAAGATGGATGCATGAAATCCCTGCTTGGGAGAAATGCTGTGAGCTTGTTTATTTAATATCCAACTCATATCCTGGGGCCAAGCCATGCACATGTTCTTTCCTTTCTGAAATTTCATTATGCTGTTCAGGTCATAAAACTCACACAGTTCTTAGGGGCTGTGCAAGTTCTAAAAGTTATGCTGGGCATAGAGGATACTCAGGTTATAGAAACTACATTGGACATAGAGGTTGATCAGTTAATAAAAACTTTCAGGTCATCAAAATGTGGAGGACCAGATGCTTCAGAACACAGAAAATATGCAAATCATACATGTTACTTAGATAGTAGTAGGAGTTACACAGATCTTGGAGGATACCCAGGTCACAATGGCTGTTCTGGTCATAGAGACTACCAAGTCCTTAGGGGCTACTAATTCCATATTTTACATAAGGCATAAACCTATGGAAGTCATAAAGGCTGTAAGGATTACATAGGTCATAGATGCCTCATGGGTTATAAATGATATAGAGTCATAGAGTTTACCCATACTGTAGAGATTATGCAGGCCATAAAAATCTCAATTTTTTGAGACTGCTCTGATCCTAGAGTTTACACAATTCACAAGAACTTCTCAACCCATAGAGGTCATTCAGATTATTGATATTGCACAGATAATATGGGTTATTCAGTTCATTTAGGCTACTTATATCCAAGAGGACTTGCAGGACAGGGGATCTATGGTAGGTCATGAAAAACATAGATATTACTGATAATATTATACAGATCAGTAATTTTCAGGTTACAAAAACTTCTCAGATTATAATGACAATTCAGGTCTTAGAGACAATGCAGGTGCAGTGGGCTTTCACATATTATAGAAGCTCTGAATGCTATTGTGGTTACATTGGTGATAGAGGCATAAATCAGAACTTATGAGGGTTGTAGAAGCTACTTAGGTCAGAGAGTAAGCAGTAAAAGTCATAAAGTTGACAAGAAAATAGAGCCTATGCAGGTCAAAGAGGTATACAATTCACAGAGGTTAATAGGACCTAGACATTACTGGGGCCAGGTAGGCTACCGTGCATATAAGACCTATGCAGGTCAAGGAGGATACACGATTCATGGAGGCTACAAAGTTTCTAGTGCATATTGAGGTCATTTATGTTTCTCAACTTATAATGTTATGGAGGTCATAGAGATTTTGTAGACCATAGAAAATACACACATCATTAAGGGCTATGCAAGTCATAGAAGCTATTTTGGCTACAGAAACAGCACAGGTCATATGAGCTTTATGATCATTTCAGGTATACAGGCCATAGAAGTGGTACAAGTCAGAGTACATGCAGGCCAGAGACACTGCACAAATCATAGAGGTTATGTAGTTCATAGTGCCTATACATATTACAGGGCATACTAAGGTCATTTAAAGTACTAAGTCCATAGAGGATATACAAGTTCACTAGGCTACTCAGGATATAAAGACATGCAGGCTATAGAGGCTATGCATGCTGTAGAGGATACCCAGGTCATAGAGCTGATACAGTTCACAAAGGCTACTCAGGCCATACAGGCTACACATGCCATAGTGATAATGCTGGCCATAGAGAATATTTACTTTATAATGGATATTCATGTCACAGAGGTAACTCAGGACACAAAGAATATACAAATCATATCAGTTACTAAGCTCCTTTACATTTTTTAGTCCAAAGAACCTATAAAAGTTATAGAATTTACAAAGAAATAGACACTATTGAGGGCATAAATAATGCACACATCATAGAATGTACTCTGGTCATAGAGAATATGAAGGTTATACAGGTTAATCTGGTGTTAGACACTATTGAAAACTTAGACAATTTGCAGGCCATAGGGGTCATTTAGGTTATTCAGGCTATAGAAACTACATAAATCTTAGGTGTCACTCACAGAAAACAGAGGCTTCACAAGTAATAAAGGTTGTGCAGATTATAGGGGCACCATCAGTCATAGTGGTTTCTGAGATCATAGGAACTATGTTCTCAGGTCATTTAGGCTAATCAGGTCATAAAGACAACACATGTTTTAGTAGCTGTGTACATTATAGAGGCTCTGCATGTTATGAGTCATACACATGTCCTGGATAATATACAGGTTATAGATGCTACATTGGCCTTAGAGTTTTTGAAGATGTTAGATGCTTCTAAGCAATAGAGGTTATATTGCCTGCAGATTGACTCAGTTCAAGCAGTATGATCAGCTTAGAGGTTTAAGTGAAAAATAGAGGTTTTTCAAGTGATAAATTATACCCAAGTTATAGGCATTATTCAGGACATGTAGGCTACATAATTTATAAATGATACAAATGTCATGGGGAATACATAAGTCATAGATCAGGCATAGAAGTTATTAAGACCATAGAAAATACACTGATAATTAAGGAAATCCAGGGCATAATAAGGTTGCAGACCATAGAATCTACACAGGTCAGAGATGTTGTGTTACTGAGAGAGACTACACAGTTTCAAGATACTACTCAGGTATAGAGTGTAAGCAGACAATAGAGATTTTTTAGGTCATGTGTACACACAGGTCTTAGGGGCTAATCAGGTCACAGAGGTTTCATAGGTCATGGAGGATACTTAGGTCCAAGAGGTTACGCAGGTCATAGAACCTACCCAAGCTATAGAGGGCATATAGGCCATAAAGTCTACTCAGGACCTAGAGTCTTTTTGTGTCACAAAGTCTGCAGGGATCATAGAAGGTTTACTGGTCAAAGAGGCTACTTAGGTTATAAAGGTTGTGCCAATCATAAAATCTGCTCAGGTCAAAGTGGATACATGGGCCATAGAGTTTACAAGAACATAGAGTTTGTGTAGGTTGGAGGGGCTACAAAAATCATATAGATAAAAAGTTCATTCACACTCTGAAGGCCATGGTCCTACATTTAGGTTTCTCAGGCCATTATGACTACACAGGTAATTGAGTGTATGCTGGTTAAAAGCTACTATGTCACAAAACTTATACAGGTTATAGATGTTACTTAGCTGATAGAAGAGAGGCAGGTTACAGTGGTTACACAGTTTGCAGAACCAACTGTGGTTTTAAGGGTTATACAGTCCAAAGATGGTTCTCAACCTATTTAGGCTACTCAAGGCCATAGAACCCACTTTGGCCACAGAGATATGAGAAGTCACAGAGGTTATGAAGATTATGAAGTCTACTATAGCCATACAGAGTACTTAGTACTTAAGGTTATTTGAGCAAAGGAGACTACATAGGTACTTGAGGCTAATCAGGCCATACAGATTATGCAGTTAATAGAGACTCTGCAGGCCATGAAGAATACTCAGGCCATAAAGGATACATAGTTCATAGAGTCTATGCAGTTCATGGTGGCTATACAGGCCATAGACTTCAAAGATCATAGTGGATACTGTTTTTATAGAGAATACTGATGGCAAGTAGGCTACACAGGTTATAAGAAATACACAGGTCATAGAGGCTGTGCAGGCAACAGAATTTATTTATTCCATAGATTCTGTGCAGGTCATAGAGGTTTCACTATTTATAGAGTCTACTCAGGTCACAGAAGGTACATGGGCAATAGAAGTGAAGCTACACAGACCATAGAGGATATACTGGCCATAAAAATCTTCATAGTCAGAAAGAATATATAAACCAAAGATGATACAGAGATCATATCATCTACTAATCCCATAGAGCTACAGAGGACATACAAGCTTTTTGACAGAATTTTTATAGTTAATATAGGCTAGTCAGTTAATAGAGGCTAAGGTCATATAGGCCAATAAGATCATATAGTCCAATAAAGTCATAGAGACTTGCAGGTCATTTAGGCTACTCAAACAATAAAGTCTACATAGGTCATAAAGGCTCCACTTCTCATAGGTGCTACTCAGGAACATAGTCTTCATGGATCACAGAGGCTATTGAGGTCATAAAATATATTAAGGTCATTTCATCTACTAAGGTCATAAAGGCTAAGAAGTAATTTGTACTACTCAATCCACCTAGGGTACAGAGGACATAGCAGCATCCATGATTATAAGAGGTGACACAGGATATAAAGTCTATGCTGGTCATAGAAAGTGCTAACGTCATAGAGACCACAGAGTTCCCAGAGAATATGCTGAGCATACAATCTGAAAATTCACAGTGCATACTGAAGTAATTGAATGTTTTATACCATAAAGGCTATGAGATTCATAGAGACTGTGCAGGTCATAGAGGCTAATAAGGCCATAGACTAAAAGCAGGCTATATGGACTGTTCATGTCCTACAGGTTTCTCAGGCATAGAATCTATGATAGCCACATTGACTACACAGATCATAGAGGCTATGCAGGTCATTGCAGATAGGCAGGTAATGAATGTTACAAAGATCATGAAGGCTGCCCTGGTCATACAGACTTCCCAGCCACTATGGCTAAGTAATTCATAGAGGTAAAGGACATGTAGGCTATTCAGGACATAAAAGCTATGGCCCTGGCTCTAAGGCCATAGAGACCACACACAACAAAGAGGCTAAATAGGGCATAGAGATACATATATACTCGACATTGCTCAGGTCATAATGTCTATGCAGGCCATTTAAGACACATAGTTTATAGATGTTACCCAGGTTAAAGAGGTTACTTTGTCCATTGTGGAATTGGAGGTCTTGGAGAATATGTAGGCAATAAGGACTCTGCTAAACTTGTGCCATAGAAACACTAAGAGTCACAGATGCTATGCCAGTCATAGAGAATATTCCATCCAAAGGTGATATAGGTAATGATAGCTTCCCAGGGCATAAAGACTGTGTGGGTCAGGGAAGAAATATAGGTCCTAGATGTTATACTGGTCATAGATGATACACATTCCATACAAGTTTTAGGGCATGAGATAATAGTGGTTATACTTGTCATAGGGACTACTCAGCACATAAAGGGTACACGAGCATAAGATTCTTCTCAGCCCATAGATGCATGAGCCACTCATGCCAGAAAAAACTACTTAAGTCATAGAATATATGAAAATCATGGAAGACATTCAGTTCATACCTGTTATGCAGAAAATAGAGGCTACTAACACCAGAGAGACTATTCCAGAAATAGAAGTTGTACAAGCCATGTATGGTAAGCATGCCAAAGAAGTTGTGGGTACTCAGTTAAAAAAGGTTACTCATATCATAGGGGTATTCAGGCCAAGGAGGCCTTCTAGATCACAGAAGCTACTCAAGTCATACAAGCTACAGAGGGTTCTCAGGGCATAGAAGCTTCATAGGCCATAGAGACTTTAAAAAGTCCCAGAGAGTTTATACTGGTGACACAGTCTACTCAATCTACTGAGGTCACAGAGACTACCCAGGCATAAATACTATTCAAGCCATCTTATTTATACAGGTCATAATTGTTACTCAGGTCATAGACACTATAGAGGTCATGGAAGATAGTCTGGTCATAATAGATATTTGAGTCATAGAGGCTACACAACTCATACAGGCTACACAGGTGTAAAAGTCTTTTTAGTCCATTGAAGATATGCAGAATACTTGGGTTACTCATATAATGGTGTATAGGCTGCTAATATGGTTAATTCGGGACGCAGATATACATAGGTCTAGAATCTCCACAGGTCAAAGAGGCCTTTCAGGACATAGAGGCTACTCCATCCTTTTAGGGTATGCAGATAACAGGTTTTAATTAGTTGAGTTAGACTTTTCAGTACATAAGAATATATACTTTATACATAAATTATGAAAGCTACACAGAATGTACAGAAAAAAATGTGATTCAGTTTATTAAGTTGATTTAAATTACACAGGTAATAGAGGCAAGGACAGCTAAAGTGTCTTCTTAGATATAGAAGCTATACAGTTAAAAGTGGTTCTGGAGACCATGGAGGGTAAAGAGGTCATTTAGGCTACTCAAGCCATAAATACAACACAGGTCATGGAACTATACATGACACAAAGGCTATGCAGGTCATAGGGTCTATTCAGGTCACAGATGCTACTTCAATTTTGGAGCCTATACTGACCATATTGACTTTGGAAATCATAGATGTTACACCAGTGATAGGGGCTTCACTAGTAATAGAAGCTATGCATGTCACTGAATTTACTTGGGTCATAGAGCTTAAACAGATAATAAATGCTACATAAGCCAAGAAGACACCATAAATCATAGAGGATACTCACATCAAACAACAGACCATATTATCCATTAATTCATGAAGGTCATGAAATCTATGCAGAAAAAAGTATCTGCAAAATAAAGGCTATACAAACCATAGAGGTCACTGAGCATTTTGATCCTACCCAGGTCTTACTGTCTATTCAGGTCTTCAAGGCTATACAGGACATACAACCTAGAGAGATCACAGAAGCTGTACAATGTCATAGAGGTTATTTTCATCATAAAGGTTATGCAGGTATTGGAGAATTTTCAAGTCATAGAGGAAATGAAGGTCATACAAGGTTCAAAACCATAGATACTGTTAAGAGAATTTAGTCTAATAAAGCCCTACAGGCTAGGAATATCATTTAGGCTACTCAGGTTATAAAAGTCATGCAGGTCATGGAGGATATACACTAATAAGGTCATACAGGGTAGGCAGAAAAATTTCTACTTATGAAATAGATCCTATAAAGTCTATAGAATCTACTCAGTCCATAGAGTCTTCAAAGGACACAGAGGCTACACAGGTTCTAAAACAAACCCAGGTCATAAACTCTTCTCAGTTCTAAGACACTACACAGGCCAGAGAAGATGCTCAGTCCATAGAAGATATTTAGGATGCAAGTAATGCACACGTCATAAGGAATATGCAGATAATAGAGATGACTCATGATATAATACTTCTGTAGTTGATAAAGTCTAGCAGGTCACAGAGGTTATGCCGGCCATAGTGGTTCTGCATATAATAGGGCTACTCTGGAAATACGGGCTTTGGTGGGTCACAGAGGCTAAACTCATCACAGAGTCAAAGAGGGTGTTATGATTTGGATGTGAGGTGTCCCCCAAAAGTTCTCATGTGAGACAGTGCAATAAGGTTCAGAGGAGAAATTATCGGGTTGTGGGAGCCAACACAATCAGTGAATAAATCCCAGATGAGATTAACTGAGTGATCACTGGAAGTAGGTAGGGCACGGCTAGAGGAAGTGGTTCATTGGGGGCATGACTATGGAGTATATATTTTGTATCTGGAGAGTAGAGTCCCCCACTTTCTCTCTCTCTGCTTCCTGATGATGGGAGCTGTTCTCCTCTACCACCCTCTCCTACTATGATGCTCAGCCTCACCTTGAGCTCCAAGGAATAGAGCTAGCCTTATATGGGCTAAGACCTCTGAAACTGTGAGTGCTCAAATAAACAGTTTTTCATCTACAATTGTGATGGCCAGATCATTTAGTCATAGTAGCAAAAAAAGCTGACTAGAACAGACGGTACACAAGGCATAGAAGTTACTGAGATCAGAGAAGTTATACAGATCTGTTGGAGGCCACTGCCCTGTAGGGCCCGCAGTGGTAGCTGGCCTTGCCCTAAGATGGCGCCGAGAAGCCCAACCGCAAAAAAAAAAAAAAAAAACAACTTTAAGGAAGTGCTTTCCATTGGCTGACTGAGCTCCGCATCCGTGCTTAGCTCGTGATTAGTACATGTCCTCATTAACCACCATTAAGTCTCCACGAGCCAAATGTCTGACCCATTAGGTGATTGGTTGTTACATCCCATAAAGCTGCGTATTTTTCGTGGTGGAGAGGGGCAGCAGCTGCGCAACGAGAGAAGAGGAGGAGAGGAGCTGCGCGACGAGAAGAAGAAGATGGTGGTGGTGGAGGAAGAAGAATCAGGCACTCAGCTCAGAAGCTGTCCCATAAAAATAAAGACCTTAAAACTGCATCTGAGACCTGAGTCTTCATTGTACTCGCTGGACGAGACAAGTGGTGCTGAAACCCTGGACCCCTCGCACCGCCAGAAAAAGAGGTAAGTAATATTCAGGTAAAACAGCTGGTAAAACTAAAACAAATCAAGTAAAATAAGATAAGAAAGGTTAATGCAGTATACAGGAGACTGAGTGAAGTAACCCCCAGGTACAGGAAGCTGGGTAAAGTAACCCCCAGGTACAGGAAGCTGCGTAAAGTAACCCCCAGCTACAGGAAGCTGGGTAAAGTAACCCCCAGCTACAGGGAGCTGGGTAAAGTAACCCCCAGGTACAGGGAGCTGCGTAAAGTAACCCCCAGCTACAGGGAGCTGGGTAAAGTAACCCCCAGTGGACTGGCCAGATATTATAAGATTTTGTGTGTTTGTTGTTTGTCAAGAGTTCATGTCTTTGGTCACATTGTATTGTTGCAGAGCATTATTGTTTTTAGTTACTTTAGTGTGGCTTAGCATTGTAGTGTGGTTAGTATTTAAAGCCTTAGAAAATGGGCAGCGAAACATCACAGATCAGAATGGAGGGTCCACTTAGAGACTTATTAAAAGCAAATGGAACACCTCTAAAAACAAAGACTGCGAGGCTTTTCCTCAGAACAATAGAGGAAGCTGCGCCATGGTTTTTAGATGAGGGAGTCTTAAATATACCACAGTGGGATCACTTAGGAGAAGATCTAAGAAAGAGGGAGAAAGTAGAACCATTGCCGGTGGGCACGAGCGCAATTTGGACATTGATTCACAGGTACTTAACTAACCCGAGGCCAAAATTTAAATATACGCTAGAAAAAGGAGAAGACATTTTAGAGGAGATAAAAGAGGAATGAATGACCCAGAACCAGAGAGTAGAGTTATTACAAGAACAGGTAGACATGTTACAACAAGTTATGGGATTAGAATGTATTTATACTACCCCAGGACTATGTGTTACTACTGTTGAATGGAAAAATCAGACATATATTTCTAATCTCACAAGACAGCTTGGTATATACCTAACCTCAAACAGGTCTTATACTCTTTATAACCTTACCACTCAATTAGGATTAGAGATTATTAAATTGAACTCCACTAGAGTTCACACTGAACCTATTTCAGCAGTTTTCAAATCACTCAAAAACGTCTTCAGTTTACTAAAGCACGGGCAGGCATCATGGCTCTTGGAATACTTATGGTACTGGGATTTGGACTAGTGATCCAATGCCTTATGCACGTAAGACGCCAACAACAGGGAGAACGTCAGACCATCAAAATGGCACTTATGGCACTCGAAACTGGCACATCTCCCCAGGTGTGGCTAAATATGCTGGATTGGTAGCCAATGACGGGTAAGCAAACAGAGACATATATCAACCTAAGGCAGTCCTCATCCCAAGATGGGTGAGATACCAATGACGGGTAAGAATATGTTCTGCTGTTATGCAACCTAAGACAGGCATGATCCTGGGAACCAGAGTCACAGATAGGCTCATGGGGGCCCATATCAACCTAAGACAAGGTTCTGACACCTGGAGGTCAGAATTCCGATGACAAGTAAGGATGGTGCCAGCCACTTGAGCTATCATGATGACCTAAGCCCATTAATAAAACAGAAAGGGGGAGATGATGGAGGCCGCTGCCCTGTAGGGCCCACAGTGGTAGCTGGCCTTACCCTAAGATGGCGCCGAGAAGCCCAACCACAAAGAAAAACAACTTTAAGGAAGTGCTTTCTATTGGCTGACTGATCTCCTCCGTATCTGTGCTTAGCTCGTGATCAGAACATGTCCTCGTTACCCACCATTAAATGTCCATGCGCCAAACGCCTGACCTGTTAGGTGATTGGCTGTTACATCCCATAAAGCTGCTTACTTTTCACAGCGGAGAGCAGCAGCAGCTGTGTGAGAGAAGAAGAAGAGAGAGAGCTGTGGGGCAAGAAGAAAAAGAAGAAGATGGCGGTGGTGGAGGAAGAAGAACCAGGCACTCAGCTCAGAAGCTCTCCCATAAAAATAAAGACCTTAAAACTCCATCTGAGAGCCGAGTCTTCATTGTACTCACTGGACGAGACAGTTCAACATACTCTACAAATAAAGAAAGAGTACTTGCCAGTTCTTTCTGTAAGCATCCATTATTACACGCCCAAATTCCCCTTGGAAATACCTCAAAGCCCTTGCAAATTCATGGTTCCATCTTGTTGCTCTCAATGGACAGCTGATTAGACACACACTGATTCATAACTTTTCTGGCTCAAGATCCATGAGAAAAGGCTTTCTTTAAAACACAGCAGATATACCCATGAACTACAATTTACATTAGTTGATTTTGGAATATTCAGCACTGAACCCAGCTCTTGAAATAAAGACTGCACAACAACAACATGAATGTCAACAGAAACAGCTCTGCTGAGAGGCAAAAGTGAAGACGTAAAACTGATTATCAAAACAGGAGTGATTCAAGATATCCGAATGTGGGATCAGACCTACTGAGCAGGAAACATGTAGCATAGGTATTTGCAAATTGTCAACTGCTTTTCATTTCTTGGCTTGCTTCGACCCATCACCAACCTGCAACATGTCTAATAGCCCTGGTTTCCTTCTTTTGGCTTGAGTGCTTGCATTGAATGGATTTTGTTTATTTTTACCTTACCCTACAAAGAACAATCCAATATTTCCCAGGTCCCTGGTAAACAAGAGAACAACATATGGTTTTCCCGCTTGTACAGTGCACCTATTGAGCACATCCATCAAAATTAACAAGAGTCTCTACAAGTGTTCCCTTCCTTTTGACACTGGAGCTCCAGCGATAGTGGGAGAATGGGTTGTAAATTCCCCTTTTCTCCTGAATGTTATCAGAACAAACTCACATGGATTCAGCTCCAAATGCTAGCATTTTTCAGCAAGTCATAAGCAAGCCGACACAAAATAAAACTGAGTAGTAAATCAGGGCGAGGGGCAGCTGCCTTTGTCTTCACACGTTGGTTTTTCAAATGACCTTGTGGTTCATATGGCAAGTGCTCTGGTGTGGAAGTTCCCTTCATTGGCATTCTGGGAGTGTGTCCAAAAAGCCTCAAAATTGGCAAGGGCCAGTGAGTTGTCAATTTGAATTTTGTGCCATTGAAACCTTGTTCACATGGCCAATCAGGAAAATTTGTGGAGCAAAGATGCTGATAGCATACTCACAAGTGAGTGGTAAGGTCTGACGTGATGAGAATTGAAATATGGAAAGGAAAACGTTCTCTTAAAAAATTCAGTAGACTGAGGATGCACTGCTGCCTTTGAGTGCAGCTCCTGGCTGAAAGAAGTCAATGGAAATTGCTTGCAGGTGAAACTGGAAGTTGTTGAAATGGATTGATTCCGTTGAATATCAGAGGAGAAAAAAAAATGAGAGGAGAGGATGTTTGTGTCTTTTCTAGTCATTTTTTGTTATTTTTTCCACTGCCATGGTGTTGGGGATTTGAACCCTAGCCTTTGCACTTGCAAAGCCAGCACCCTACGGGATGGCCTATATAGTAAGCACGGAACATCTTCTTTATGGTACATGACTAGATCCCGTCAGGTTCTGTGTCTCTGAAGTTGTATTCAGAGAAGCAAGCCTAGACAAAGCCAATCAATGATTAAAGAATTCTTGATTCTCCTTTTTGCAACAATCTTCCAAATATCCTGTTTTACATCTCAAGCCCTACAAAACAGGGGTGTGCTGAGGGAAAGAATTACCTGTCTTTACTTAAGGAGGATACGTGATTTAGCTGATCCCTGAGCAGAAAATTATATCAGTGATCTATGGAGGACATGTCATAAGGAGAGGGTGGGTATTAGAATACACTCAGGTTGATAGTATAAAAGGAGATTTGGGGGATCATTCGCCATTGCATCTCCAGCCAGCCATTACTTTCATAGTCTACTGACATCACCCTTGATCATTTTGGTTTACTTTTCCTTCTGGCATTTTATTTTGGAAACTTCCACCCAACAGAGTGCAGTGAAAAATGCACAATCCACTTCTGGTTCTGGAACTTGCCTATCATCTCAGGTAGGGGTGATGTAGAGAATGGTGTTTCTCCTGAGAAAGGTCAGTTTTCTTCAATTATGGAATTCCTCATCTACATAGCCAGATGATTTCAGGAAATATAAACTGACAAAGGCAAGTGCTGATGGCTCTCAATGCTGGGGTTCCCAGGACCCATATTTGCTGGCAGAAAGGGAACATTCCTCAGCCAATTCCAATCATCCTCTCAGTATGTCTGTAACTTTTCACTCTCAAGTTTTGTTACTGTGAGAATAGGACTGATATTTATATCACTGTTCTGTCAATGATTCAGTTGCATTCAGTTACACTCAGGACAATGCCTCACTTGTATACCAGTGCTCCTGTGACAAGAGAGCAAAAATGGGAGAGCTCCTCTATCCAAGTGAAAGGGACAGGCATTGGGTAGTTCAGGTGTGAATGGATAGGGAATTCCAGGCTCCAGATGGAGAACAGTTGGTTTCTACCCCCAAAGGGTTTTTCAGAGCCATGAGCAACATGGAGTTTGAGGAGTGTCTCTGATGTTATTGGGCACAACTAGAAGATTCTGACTGAGGTCTCAGAGGAAAGGCCTGATAGCACCATGGCATCACGGTTCCCAACACAACCAGAGAAGCTTTCACTCCTAGCAGCTTCAGACCTAGATTGAAAAGAAGAACCATCTCCGATGAGATTGTCAGAGGAAAGATGATGAGAGCAAGTGCCATGGACCTGTGGTTTTCCAAAATGTAATTCTAACCTCCTTAGCCAGTAGAGCAAAGCCCCATGGTCTGGGGATCCCTCCAGTTTGAGGCAGGACAAGGAAATTCTCTGAAGCCTAACAGCTCACACTAAACTTCAGGTCTGCTAGGTGTTGCTGCACTCGTTGGCCACACAGGTCATCATGACATCAGGCAGTTATCCCCCACCAGTTCCAGTGGGCCTGGTTGAATGGAGGTGTGCATTGGGGCATGTGGTAAAACAAGCTGAGTACCAGATCCAGACCTATTTCCTTCCTAACTCTCTCCTCCAGGATGGGGCACACCCAGAATATCCTAGTCAGGAAACTAACCTAGAACCCTAGCAACCACACTGAATGATGTCTGTTGAGAGTTCATGGCAGTGAAACATGCAGTGAGCATGGTGGGTTAAGTGATCATTGATTTGGGACACATCCCACACAATCTTGTGGTTTCTCCTTTTTCCTAGAAAGTTCTGTCAGGTGACAGCTGGATCCTGGGAAGTGGGTCTTCTAGGTGAATGTGATTGCCTCTTCTGAAGACTTATGTTCTGTGGTGGAAGTAATTCACTCAGGATGTTGGATGAAGGATAGGACGGTGCTGACATTCCTGGAGAGATATTCTGTGCTCACTATAACTTCAAGGACACCTCTATGGCTGTGGCCTTACAACAAAGATGCACTCAGAAATTCACCTGCTGAGAAATTCCAGAGCCACCTCAACTCACCTCTTGATGCAGAAATGACTGGCCTATCAGTGTGCATACATTTGTTCTTTCTCTTGACCAGACTAGTGCCAGCCTGTCACAAGGTCCTGTGGAAAATTTCCAACAGTCCTCTTAGCAGCCCCAGGATGATGCCAACTACAATTCAGTGGATCACAGAAAAGCCTGTTGATGGCACGAGGAACACAGCATCACATGGCATAACTCCAGATGGGAACATGAACCTTGCAGAAAGGGCTATGATGAGCAGCTTCCAAGATGAATATTCAAAGAGGGAGAGCAAGGACTTTGTGCTGGCACCAAAAGCAGAAGGCTGATGGTGCTGAAAGCCTACTTCAATGAAGAGAATTTGTAAATCTCTTCAGCTATCATCATCCACCATCAAATTCCATGACATGCCTTCAGGTTCATCATACTCTACAAATGCAGGAAGTAGTACATGCCACTTCATTTTGAAAGCAACCATCATTACAGACCCTAATTCCCCTTGCAAGAACCTCAAAGCCCTTGCCAATTCATAGCTCTGTCTTGTTGCTCTCAATGGACAGCTGATTAGACACACACTGATTCATAACTTTTCTGGCTCAAGATCCATGAGAAAAGGCTTTCTTTAAAACACAGCAGATATACCCATGAACTACAATTTACATGAGTTGAAATTCGATTATGCAGCACTGAACCCAGCTCTTGAAATAAAGACTGCACCACAACAACACAAATGTCAACAGAAACAGCTTTGCTGAGAGGCAAAAGTGAAGACATAAAACTGATTATCAAAACAGGAGTGGTTCAAGATATCCAAATGTGGGATGGGACCTACTGAGCAGGAAACATGTAGCATAAGTATTTGCAAATTGACAAATGCTTTTCATTTCTTGACTTGCTTTGACCCACCACCAACCTGCAACATGTCTAATGGCTCTGGTTTCCTTCTTTCGGCATGAGTTCTTGCAATGAATGGTTTTTGTTTCTTTTTCCATTACCCTACAAAGAACAATCCAATATTTCCCAGATCCCTGGTAAACATGAGAACAACATATGGTTTTCCTGCTTCTACAGTGTACCTATTGAAGACATCCATCAAAATTAACAAGAGTCTCTACAAGTGTTCCCTTCCTTTTGACACTGGAGCTCCTGTGATAGTGGGAGAGTAGGTTGTAAATTCCCCCATTCTCCTGAATGCTGTCAGCACAAAGTAACAAAAATCCAGCCCCAAATCTGACCATTTTTCATCAAGTCATAAGCAAGTCAATACAAAATAAAACTGATCAGGGCCAGGGTCAGCTGACTTTTGTCTTCACATATTGTTTTTGTAAATGACCCTGTGGTTTATGTGTCAAGTGCTCAGGTGTGGAAGTACCCTACACTGGCAGTCTTGGAGTGTATCCAAAAAGCCTCAAACTTGGCAATGGCTAGTGAGTTGTTAATTTGAATTTCATGCCACTGCAACCAGGTGCAAATGGCCAATCAGGAGAATTTTCTGGGGAAATAAGGTGAGAGCATACTCATGAGTGAGTGGTAAGGTCTGACATGATGAGTGTTGAAAGATGGGAAGGAACACGTAATCTTAAGAAATGCAGGTGAGTGAGAATACACTGGTGCCTTTGAGTGTAGCTCCCAGCTGAAAGGAGTCAATGGAAATTGCTTGCAGGTGAAACTGGAAGTTGTTGAAATGGGTTGATTCCATTGAATACCAGAGAAGGAAAAAAAATGTTGACAGAGAGGATGTTTGCACCATCCGAAGTGTCTTTTCTAGTTGTTTGTTGTTCATTTTTCCACTCCCATGGTTTTCAGTATTTGAACCCCAGCCTTTGTGCTTGCAAATCCAGCACCCTATGGGATGGTCTATATAGTCAGCACAGGAACAGCTCCTTTATAGTACAGGACTTGATCCTGTCAGGTTCTGTGTCTGTGAAGTTGTATTCAGACAAGCAAACCTAGACAAACCCATCAATGACTAAGGAATTCTTGACTCCCCTTTTCATGAAAATCTTGCAAATATCCTTTTTTACATCTCAAGCCCCACAATCCAGGGGTGTGCCTGAGGGAAAGAATTACCTGTCTTTACTTAAGGAGGAAACATGTTGTAGCTGATCCCTGAGCAGAAAATTATATCAGTGATCTATGGAGGACATGGCATGAAGAGAGACAGGACTATGTGGGTATTAGAATATGCTCAGGTTGATAGTATGAAAGGAGATTTGGGGGATCATTCACCATTGCATCCCCAGCCATTATGTTCACAGTCTACTGACATCTTCCTTGATCTTCTTTTTGTTTACTTTTCCTTTTGGCATTTTATTTGGGAAACTTCTACCCAACAGAGTGCAGTGAAAAATGCACAATTCACTTCTGGTTCTGGAACTTGCCTATCATCTCAGGTAGTGGTGATGTAGAGAATGGTGTTTCTCCTGAGAAAGGTCAGTTTCCTTCAATGAGGGAATTCCTCATCTACTTAGCCAGATGATGTCAGGAATTGTAAACTGACAAAGGCAAGTGCTAATGGCTCTCGATGCTGGGATTCCCAGGACCCATATTTGCTGGCAGAATGGGAACATTTCTCAGCCAATTTCAATCATCCTCTCGGTATGTTTGTAACTTTTCACTCTCAAATTTTGTTAGAAAGGGAAAAGGGCTGAAATTCATATACCTGATCTCTCAGCGAATCTGTTGCATTCAGTTACACTCAGGACAATGCCTCACTTGGTTACCAATTCTCCTGTGACATGAGAGCAAAAATGGCAGAGCTCTTCTCTCCAGGTAGAAGAGGCAGGCCTCGGGGATTTGGGGTGTGAATGGCTAGTGGATTCTAGGCTCCGTATGGAGAACAGTTGGTTTATTCTCCAGAGGGATATTCGGTGCCTTGAGCAACATGGAATTTGAGGAGTGTCTCCAGTGACCTGGCACTCAGTCCTCAGATTCCACCTGAGGACACAGAGGAAAGGCCTGACAGCACCATGGCATCATGGTTCCCATGGCAAACAAAGAAGATTCAGCTCATGGCTGCTTCTGTCCAAGATTGAAAACATGCACCAAATCAGTTGTGATGGTCAGAGGTGTAATATATAAAGCTGCTCCCCTGCCCATTCCATTGCAGTCATTTTCCCCACCTCCCAATCACTTGTCAATCTGTGAACATCATAGTTAGCTATTGGTTCATCAGTTAGATTGCAAGTATGCTTCTCCGTTATTGGTCCCCTGTTAGCCTGGTGGAATTCAAACACCATCTTTCCTTCTTGATTCTCTCTGCTGCACACTTGCTTTTTCCCCTCCTCACTTTCCACTCTCTCTAGCACATACCCTTTCTCTTTCCTTTCTCTTTTCCTCTCATTTTCTCTCTTACCCTGCAGGTACACTCTGTTTGCTTAATAAATTCCCTCATGTGATTTCCCGTGTCTGTAATGGATTTCTGGAATCTATTGTTGAGCCACAACTGAGACTGGGCAAATGGAGCGCCAGTTCCGTTGGAGGGGCTGGAGCTACCGCAGGTCATGAGCTGAGCTTCATGTTTCCTTACATTGGTGCCGTGACTTGGGATAGGTCCTTCCACTATCGAGAGTTGAACCCCATCTAAGCCCCAGTGCCCCCCAGACACAGCCCCACCTTCCATTCTGCCCAGATGCTCTGCTCTGTATTCATTACTGGACTTCAAATTGGTGAGTCCTCTAGGCCGGTTCCCCTAGGCCGATTTCAATCCCCTATAGTCAGTCTTATCTGCCGGGTAGATTCCTGATTTTTATGGTGGAGATTCTCTCAGGGTTGAGGCTCATCTCACACTTGCATTGGCACTCAAAAACCCTGATATTAGGTCCTGAAACCCTTTTTGGCTTTTGCCCGCCACACACAATGGTGCCTGTGTGACAACACAATCAATGTGCTGCCCCTCATCTCCAGCCCAGTACTCTGGCCTTGGGATGACCTGGCCACAGAATTGGCTCTATCAGTCCCCACAATGGAATCTGGGTCCTCCAATCTGGAAGATTCAACCCTGGGAACCTTCGCTCGACCCCCAGTACTTGAAGGCATCAAAATCCATTTGTGTAATGACAAACAGCTTCCGTGAGTGAGCAGGCAGATGGAAAGTGATTCCTTATCTTCAAGTCTCTTCTTTCTTGCTTCTTCTCTCTTTCTGCAGGCTCAAGCACCTCCAGACCCTGTTTCTCTATCTTTCCCTTCTTCCCAGTGTAATATAAGCAGCCCCATTCTCCACAAGTAGTGGGAGATAATTGTTTGACAATTTTCTGCATCCAAACTTAATTAGTTACCTAAGCATCAAGTTTCTGCTAGGACACTTTAGCCCCTTTCAGATTCAGATCTCAGTCAGGGCTTACATTGAAATGTAAATGAAGCAAGGTGCAGTGGGAGACCAGTCTCAAACCCAAAGAAAAGAAGTGTTCATTTTATATTTCTCCTTGGATACAACTCAAAATATTTTTCTCCCTTTCACATTTTCTCTCCTTCTCATTTTCTCATGCTTTAATAAATGACCATTATCATTTTTATTCTAGGATTTTGTTTTTCTTAAATAATATTTTTGAACTCACAATTTTGATCCTACATACCTAGGTTAATGATTTTTTACCAGTTCTTTTAATCCGGAGTTAATAATCTAGAGTTATTCTTGAACATCAGTTACATTGCAATGGAGATAAATATTACAAGGCCTTTGCTTTTGTGTTAAATATAAGGGCACATAAAAATTAAACTTTTAAAAATGGATCCAAATATTTTTAATTCATGTGATTTAAAGAGGTTCAATTTAAATTGGGAAAACTAATAGAATTAAATGCCCTTAAAATTAATTCACTACTCTGGGTTTCTTATTCTTCCAGATGAATTTCATGATTGCTTGCTTTATTTCTGTAAGGTATGTCATTGGGATTTTAATTGGAATTGCATTGAATCTGTATAGTACTTTTGGTAGTATGGCCATTTTGATAATATTAATTCTGCCTATCCAAGAACATGGGAGATTTTTCCATCTTCCAAGGTCTTCCTTAATTTCTTTCTTCAATGTTTTATAGTTTTCATTGTAGAGATCTTTTACCTCTTTGGTGAGATTGATCCCCAAGTATTTTTTTTTTTTTGAGGCTATTGCAAATGGAATTTTTTTCCTCATTTCCCTTTCAGCTGTTTCGTCGCTTGCCTATAAAAATGCTTTAGATTTATGCGTGTGATTTTACAGCCTGCTATATTGAGGAATTCATTGATGAGGTCTAGAAGTTTTCTGGAGAAGGTTTTTTCATCCTCTAAATATAGAATCATGTCATCTGCAAATAGTGACAGCTTAAGTTCCTTTTTTCCTATTCGTATCCCTTTAATTTCTCTAGTCTGCCTAATTGCTCTGGCTAGAGTTTCGAGGACAATGTTGAATAGAAGTGGTGAAAGAGGACATCCCTGTCTTGTTCCCGTTTTTAAAAGGAATGGTTTCAGTTTTTCTCCATTAAGAATGATGTTGACCATGTGTTTAGCACAAATAGAATTTACAATGTTCAGGTATGTTCCTACTATCCCTATTTTTTCTAGTGTTTTGAGCATGAAGGGGTGTTTTATTTTGTCGAACGCTTTTTCTGCATCAATTGAAATAACCATATGATTCTTATCCTTAAGTCTGTTGAAATGACTGATTACATTTATTGATTTACAAATGTTGAACCATCCTTGCATTCCAGGAATGAACCCCACTTGATCGTGGTGCACAATTATCTTAATATGTTTTTGGATACAGTTTGCCAGTATTTTGTTAAGGATCATTGCATCTATACTCATCAAGGATATTGGTCTAAAATTTTCTTTCCTTGATGTGTCCTTTCCTGGTTTGGGTATGAGGGTGATATTAGCTTCATAGAATGAGTTCGGTACTGTACCCTCCTTTTCTATTCCCTGGAATACTTTGGAAAGGATTGGGATGATTTCTTCTTTGAAGGTCTTATAGAACTCGGCTGAGAATCCATCTGGTCCTGGGCTTTTCTTTGATGGTAGATTTTTAATGGCTTCTTCTATTTCATTCCTTGATATTGATCTGTTTAAATTGTGTATGTCCTCCTGGTTCAGTTTGGGAGGAACATAAGTCTCTAGAAATTTGTCAATGTCTTTGGTAGTTTCTATTTGGTTGGAATACAGATTTTCAAAGTAGCTTCTCATTATGTTCGCTATCTCAGTGGTGCCTGTCATGATATTTCCTTTTGCATCATGTATTTTAATAATTTTAGTATTCTCTCTTCTTCTCTTTGTTAGTGTGGCTAAGGGTTTGTCTATTTTGTTTACTTTCTCAAAGAACCAACTTTTTGTTTGGTCAATTTTTTGAATTGTTTCTTTTGTTTCAAATTCATTGATTTCAGTTCTGATTTTAATTATTTCCTGTCTTCTACTACTTTTGCTGTTATTCTTTTCTTCTTTTTCTAGGGCTTTGAGGTGTAATGTTAGATCATTTAGTTGTTGACTTTTCATTCTTTTCTGGAATGCGCTCTATGCAATGAATTTTCCTCTTAGTACTGCTTTCATAGTGTCCCAGAGATTTTGATATGCTGTATCATCTTTCTCATTGACCTCTAAGGATTTTTTATTCTCCTCCCTGATGTTTTTTGTTATCCATATTTCATTCAATAGCATATTATTTAGTCTCCAAGTTTTGGAGTAATTTCCCTTTTTCATTGTGTCATTGATTTCTACTCTCAGTCCAATATGATCTGATAGAACCCAAGCAGTATCTCTATTTTTTTGCATTTCCTAATGGCTGCTTTGAGGCATAACACATGTTCTATTTTCGAGAAGGTTCCATGTACTGCTGAGAAGAAAGTGTATCCACTCATTGATGGATGGAATATTCTATATTTGTATATTAAGTCTAGGTTATTGATTGTATTATTGAGTTCTATGGTTTCTTTGGTTGAATAATTTTTGGAAGATATATCTAGTGGTGTCAGTGGGGCATTAAAGTCGCCCAGAATTATTGCTTTGTGGTCTATGTGATTCTAGAAATTGAGAAGGATTTGTTTGATGTATAGGGATGAACCATTGTTTGGAGCATAAATATTTACTATAGTTATGTCTTCCTGATTTATGGTTCCCTTAAACACTATGAAATGTCCGTCTTTATCCATGGTTGGTACCAAAATAGACAGGTAGGTCAATGGTACAGAATAGAGAACATGGACACAAACTCAAATAAATACAATTTTCTATACTAGACAAAGGTGCCAAAAATATGCAATGGAGAAAAGATAGCCTCTTCAACAAATGGTGCTGGAAAAACTGGAAATCCATATGCAACAGAATGAAACTAAACCCTTATCTCTCACCCTGCACAAAACTCAACTCACAATGGATCAAGGACCTTGAAATCAGACCAGAGACCCTGCATCTTATTGAAGAAAAAGTAGGTCCAAATCTTCACCTTGTTGGTTTAGGATCAGACTTCCTTAACACGACTCCCATAGCACAAGAAATAAAAGCAAGAATCAATAACTGGCATAGATTCAAACTAAAAATTTTCTCTCAGCAAAAGAAACTATCCATAATGTGAAGATAGAGCCTACAGAGTGGGAGAATGTCTTTTCCACTCATCCTTCAGATACAACACTAATTTCCAGAATATATAAAGAACTCAAAAAACTCTACACCAAGAATTAAATAACCCAAATCAACAAATGGGCTAAGGATATGAACAGACACTTCACAGAAGAAGGTCTACAAGCAATCAACAAACATATGAAAAAGTGTTCACATCTTTAGTAATAAGAGAACTGCAAATCAAAACTACCCTAAGATTCCATCTCACCCCAATTAGAATGGTGATTATAAAGAATACAAGCAACAATAGGTGTTAGTGAGGATGTGGGGAGAAAGGTACACCCACATTGCTGGTGGGACTTCTGTAGTGCAGCCACTCTGGAAAGCAGTGTGGAGATTCCTTAGAAAACTAGGAATGGACCTATCATTTGACCCAGCTATCCCACTCCTCGGCCTATACCCAAAGGACTTAAAATCAGCATACTACAGAGATACAGTCACAACAATGTTCATAGCTGCTCAATTTATAATAGCCATACTATGGAACCAACCTAGATGCCCTTCAATTGATGAATGGATAAAGAAAGTGTGATATATATATACACAATGGAATATTACTCAGCTATAAACAATAATAAAATTATGGCATTTTCAGGCAAATGGATGAAATTGGAGAATATCTTGTTAAGTGAGATAAACCAATCTCAAAAATCCAAAAGATAAATGATCTCACTGATCAGCGGTTGATGACACGTAATGGGGGGTGAGAGGGGGGCAGAATGGAGGAAGGAGGGACTGTATCGAGGGAAAAGATAGGTGGGAGGGGTGGGGGAAGGAGAAAATCTGAATGAATCAAACATCAGTACTCTATGTAAATGTATGAATATGCAAATGGTATGCTGTTACTCCATGTACAAACAGAAACAACATGTATCCCATTTGTTTACAATAAAAATAAAGTAAAAATAATTAACCCCCAAGTCTCTAGGTGGTCACACTAATAAAATATTGGTGTTTATAAAATGTCTAAAATCGATTTTTCTAGGACTTTTCTTCAACAGGAAAGAGACAGCAAATACTGTTAGTACACTTGTCTGATATCTTGGATTTTTTACAATAAGATGAGTGAATTACTGTCAACATGTATGGGATTACTGAAATGTGTTTGTTAGAGACATCTAATTAATTTAGAAAGTTATTTCCTGGAGTAACATACTTAAAAACATTACTCTTTTTATATTAATTGTGTTCATATTTTCCAGGTATACAAGCCTTTAAAGCAGAAAATTTATCAAGCTGCTATTCTCCAAATTAAACTTGTGTGTAATGGTAAACCTATCATTTACTGTTCTATTATAGGACCTGTCATCAATAGGGTACATATAAAATTTGTTAAATGTATTTCTAAAAGTTATTGAGAGCCTGAAAATTTAAAGGTTAAGCATGAACGCATTTTACCAATTAGCCACACAAAAGGAAACTTAAAAGCTCTCTCAGCCTTTCTTTAATTCATGTTTTAGATATAATGTTAAATTGCGTTAACTAAGGTTCATGCAGACTCAGGAGTCAATATATGTAAACTTCTTAAAATAACATTTAGGAAAGAGTGTAATACTCAATAGCAAAAATGGGACAACAGTGTCTAAAATTGGGGTCTCTGATGACCTCATGGCTCTGGTATACCTGGAGCCTGGGAGTGCTCCTGTGCAGGGGCACAAGATTCCTAACTGATGAGGCAGTACAATGATCTCAGGCACACAGGCCTTGGGCAGGAAGGAATTCTTTTGCTAAACAACCAGTGTTTCATCAGCTCCCTTTTCTGGTTCCTGCCCACATTACAGTAACTTTGGAACCTACAATTGCACATATATAAAGATTGCTGACATAACTCTTTAGATCTGAATTTCCATCAGAGCACAAAGCTCTATCTGATCTCAGCTGAATCTTCAAAATTCGTGTTTATAACCCTTGATGTTCTAATACTAATTTGCCCCTCATTGAACTTGAAATTTGGTCATACTGGTCATGGAAAAAGAGGAAAAATTAGCTTCAGGAACAGAACATTTTGCCTAAGATTTGTGAAAAGCCCTGCCTCACCTGAGATAAGGCTCTGACTCAAAACCCTGCTTCACATCAGAATGACTCCAAAGTAAGCCAGACTTTAGCTCATTTAAAGTTGTGTTCAAGTTTGATGTTTGTTGTAAAGATTACTGTGATCTCAAATAGGAACTCAGCCAAAATTCAAGATAGGTATTGCACAAACTGAATGTTTTACTGTTGGTGATTCCATTTTGTACTGTACTTGTAAACTCTGATTGTTGCCTGATCAATATTTTCAGAAGTACTGCTTCAAGAGGGAATACTGCAAATTAACTTGGAATAGTAAGCCATCACCTATAGGACAGATAATGTAAGCACCAATTAGTTAAAAGGGGGTAAATAACTGTGAAGTCATAGCTATTGAACTAAAAGCCCAATACTCTTGCTTTATGACTGGTGAGACTGACTTGCTTGATGGTTAAGATCAAACTTAGAAATTGAGATTAAACAGAGGTCAAGAAATGTCCATATTTGTGTCTTGCCCTCAAAGTCAGCCTGAACCCAGGGAACAAGAGGACTTCTCTAAGGAGCGTTAAAACTCTGGGTCACACAACCTCCTGACCAAGGAGATTGATGAGGCCACTAGAGGAAAAGCCACTCAATGCACCTGCTGCAGAGGAAGGTCAAGGAAAAAGGTGCTTTCAAGGGAAGCCACCTCGTCGAGGACACCCTACCAAACCAAAGGCACTAATGGAGTTAAGAAGCTGCTCTTAAGTTCTCTATGAGTGACCCCTGTGGAAACTCATCTGATTCTTTAACAGACAGGAACAGTTCACTTTGACCATTTTGATCTTAAACACCTAGCAAAACTGTTAAGACCAAAATATAGCCATTCGTGGGAATGTAAAAGAAATAATACTTAAATGTAACTTAAGATGTATATTTGTGTTAACACACTAAAATATAGACTAAAAGCTACAAAAGATATTCTTAGGCAAATGTGCCTGATAACTATGAAGATAAACTGCCACAATCAGAAGTTGTACTCAGTTTAAAGCCTACAGACACAAGTAGGCGTAATCTATGTTTGCTAGTAACAGAAGTATAGAGACCTCTACTAAATGTTGTGTTCACATTCCTGAGAACCTGGACAATGTTAAAGTTCCCAAATAAAGGCCTTTTCCTCTCCAGCCTTTGCTAGGCCTTTTTATGGGAACAACTTCTCAGTTCTTCCACCCCCTGGTGAGGAATTATTGACTTCTATCATCTTTATGATATGGTTTGGCATTTTCCAGATTCTGCAACATTTATATTGTATCAATCTCATTTCAGTACTCATATCTGTTTGTTCTTCTCTCATAGAAGCACCCATCCCCAGATGCCTTTACAACCTACTCTTCCCAATGCACTTGTACCATGGACCCCTCATTTTTCCAATTTCTTAAAAGGGAACTCCAAACTGCTTGCCGCATGCTGCCCCTTTCCAGCTCAAAGAAGCCAGATCGGTTATCATCGCCTTTTCCTACCGCAGTGAAGGAATTCCTAGAACAAGAGGGGTAAATGAAGTCAGAATTGGGGATGGGTAATTAGTTTAGAAATAGGGAATCAGTCAAATTGAGGAAATGAAGTTCAAGCAAACCATCTGCCTTTGGAAGTCTGGAAGGAGAATGGACTTTTTACATCTCACCTGCAAAAACATCCCCAGTCACTTAGGCAGGAAGAAGAGAGAAGGTTTCAAAAAGAACTGGAGAGCAAAAGATTTTTCTTATAAAAACAGAAATGGGGGAAGGTAATACATAAAGCTTCTCCCCCACCCATTCCATTGCAGTCATTTGCCCTGGATCCCAACCACTTGTCAATCTGTGAACATCCTATCTAGCTATTGGTTCATCAGTCAACTTGCAAGTATCCTTCTCTGTTATTGGTCCCCTGTTAGCCTTTTGAAAATCAAATCCCATCTTTCCTTCTTGCTTCTCTTTCCTACACACTTGCTTTTCCTCCTCCTCACTTTCCACTCTCTCTAGTGCACACCCTTTATCTTACCTTTCTCTTTTCCTCTCATTTTCTCTCTTACCCTGGAGGAAGACACTCTATTTGCTTAATAAATTCCCTTATGTGATTTCCTGTGTCCATTGTGGATTTTGGGAGCTATTGTTGAGCAGCAACTGAGAAAGGGCATAAAGAGCACCAGTTCTTTCAGAGGGGCTGGAGCTACCGTGGGTCCCGAGCTGACCAGCATTTTTCCTTACAAGAGGAAAGAAGATGGGAGCGAGTGCCAGGAAACTGAGATTTTCCAAAATTTGATTCTAACCTCTTCGGCCAGAAGAGCACAGCCCCATGGCCCGTGGATCCCTCCAGAACCAGGCAAGACAAGGAACTCCTCTGAAACCTGACAGCTCACACTAAACTTCAGGTCTGCTAGGTGTTGCTGCACTCATTTGGCTACACTGGGTGTGCAGACAACAGGCAGTTATCCCTCACCAGTTCCAGTGGTCCTGTTTGGGTGGAGGTGTGCTTGGGTACACAAGGATCCCCAATCTGATCACCGGCACCAGCGCTATTTCTTTCCTGACCCTCTCCTCTAGGACTGGGTACACCCAGAATATCCTAGTGAGGAATCTAGCCTAAAGCCCTAGGAACCATACTGTATGATGTCTGTTGACAGCTGTTCATGGCAGTGAAGTATGCAGTGAGCATGGTGGGTTAAGTGATTTTTGAATTGGGACACTTCACATGCAATCTTGCGGGTTGCTCCATTTTTCCTAGAAAGTTCAGTCAGGTAACATCTGGAACCTGGGTAGTGGGTCTTCTAGGTGAAGGTGGATGCATCTTCTGAAGGCTTAAGTTGTGTCATAGGTGTCATTCACTCAGGATGTTGGACTGAGGATAGGATGGTGCTGACAACCAGGAGAGATATTCTGTTCTCACTACACCTGCAAGGACACAGGTCCTTGGCTGTGGCCTTACAACTAAAATGCACTAAGAAATTTACCTGCTGAGAAGTACCCGGGTCACCTCAAGTCACAGGTAGAAGCAGAAATGACTGATCTACCTGTGTTCAAACATGTGTTCTTTCTCTTGACAAGACTAGTGCCAGCCTGGCACAAGGTCCTCTGGAAAATTTCCAACATTCCTCTTAGCAGCCCTGGGAGGATGCGGACTCCAAGTCATTGCATCATAAAAGAGCCTGATGATGGCATGAGGAACACACAGCATCATTCGAGTGGCATAACTCCAGATTAGAACATGCACCATGCTGAAAGGGCTATGTGAAAAGCTTCCAAGATGAATATTCAAAGATGGAGAGCAAGAACATTGTGTTGGCACCGAAAGCACAAGGCTGTTGGTGCTGAAAGCCTACTTCAATGAACAGACATTCTATAACTATTCAGCCATTATCATCCACCCTCAAATTCCAAGACGTGTCTTCAGGTTCTACATACTCTACAAAGACAGGATGTAGTACTAGCCAGTTCATTCTGTAAGCATCCATCATTACACACCAAAATTATCCTTGCAAGGAACTCAAATCCCTTGCAAACTCCTGTATGTGTCTTGTTGCTCTCAAGAGACAGCTGTTTAGACACATGCTAATTCATAGCTTTTCTCGCACAAGAACCATGAGAAACGGCTTTCTTTAAAACACAGCAAGTATACCCATGATCGACAGTTTAAAAGAGTTGAATTTGGAATATGCAGCACTAAACTCAGCTTTTGAAATAAATACTGCACCACAACTTCACAAATGTAAACAGAAAGAGCTCTGATAAAAGGCAAAAGTGAAGACACAAAACTGAATATCAAACAGGAGTGGTTCAAGAATATCTGAATGTGGGTTCGCACCTACTGAGCAGAAAACATGTACCACAGGATTTTGCAAATTGCCAAATGCTTTTCATTTCTTTACTTGCTTCCACCCACCATCAACCTGCAACATGCATAATGGCTCTGGTTTCCATCATTTGGCGTGAGTTCCTGGAATGAATGTTTTTCAATTTTTTTCCCTTAACCTACAAAGAACAATCCAATATTTCCCAGATCCCTGGTAAACATGAGAAGAACATTTGCTTTACCTGCTTCTACTGTGCATCTATTGAGGACATCCTTAAAAGTTAACAAGAGTCTCTACAATTGTTCCCTTCCTTTTGATGCTAGAGCTCCAATGATAGTGGAAGATTTGGTGGTAAATTCCCCCTTTCTCTTGAATGCTATCAGCACAAACTAACATGGATTTAGCCCAAAATCCTCCCATTTTTCATTAAGTCATGAGCAAGGCAATACAAAATAAAACTGATTAGGAAATCAGGGCCAGTGACGGCTGTCTTTTGTCTTCACAATTTGGTATTTCAATTGACCTTGTGGTTCACATAGCAAGTGCTCAGGAGTGGAAGCCCTCTTCATTGGTAGTCTGGGAGTGTGCCAAAAAGGCTCACAATTGGCAAGGGCCTGTGAGGGGACAATTTGAATTTTGTGCCACTGCAACCTTGTGCATTGCCAATCAAGAGAATGTGCTGGGAAAAGATGGTGATAGTACACTCAAGAGTGAGTGGTAAGTTCTGAAGTGATGAGAGTTGAAAGATGGGAAAGAAATCATCCTCTTAGAAAACGTGGGTGACTGGGGATGCACTGCTGCCTTTGATTGCATCTCCCAGCTGAAAGGAGTCAATGGAAACTGCTTGCAGGTGAAACTGGTAGTTGTTGAAAAGGGTTGATTCTGTTGAATAAGAGAGTAGAAAAAAAAGTTGAGAGAGAGGAGTTTTGCACCCTCCAAAGTGTCTTTTCTTGTTGTTTCTTTTCTTTTTCCCATCCCATTGTGCTGGGTAGTTGAACCCTGGCCTTTCTGCTTGCAATGCCAGCGCCCTATGGGATATTGTCAGAACATGAACAGTTCCTTGAGGTACATGACTTGCTCCAGTCAGGTTCTGTGTCTCTAAAGTTGTATGCAGAGAATCAACTCTAGAATAAGCCAATCAATGACTAAGTAATTTTCAATTCTCCTTTTAATAACAATCTTGCGAATAACCTTTTTTACATCAACATCCACAGTCCAGGGTTGTGACCTAAGGGAAAGGATTATACCATCTTTACTTAAGGAGGAAACCATTTTTAGCTGATCCCTGAGTAGAAAATTATGTCACTGATCTATGGAGGACAGGGCACGAGGAGAGGCTGGACTATGTGGGTATTAGAATATGCTCAGGATGGTAGTATGAAAGGAGATTTGGGGGATCATTTGCCATTGCATCCTCAGCCATTATATTCACATTCTACTGACACCTTCCTTGATTTTTTTTTTTTTACTTTTCCTTTTGTCATTTTAATTTGGGATCTTCTACCCAGCAGAGTGCATTGCAAAATGCCCAAGCCAGTTCTGGTTCTGGATCTTGCTTCTCATCTCAGGTAGGGGTGAGGTAGAAGAATGTGTTTCTCCTGGGAAAGGCCAGTTTCCTTCAATGAGGGAATTCATCATCAACTTAGCCAGACGATGTCTGGAAATATAAACTGGTAAAGGCAAGTGGTGATGTTACTCAAAGTCTGATTTGCCAGGACCCATATTTTCTGGCAGAAAGGAAATATTCCTCATCCAATTTCAATCTTCCTCTCAGTATTTTTTTAGCTTTCACTCTCAAGAATTGTTACAATGAGAAAAGGGCTGAAATTCATATCCCTGATCTCCCAATGATTCAGTTGCATTTAGTTGCACTGTGGACAATGCCTCAATTGGTGACCAATGCTTCTGTGACATGAGAGCAAAAATGGGATAGCTCCTTTCTCCACGTAGAAGGGGCAAGCCTTGAGGATTTCGAGTGTGAGTGGCTAGTGAATTCCAGGCTCGGAATGGAGAAAAGTTGGTTTATTTCTCCAGAGGGATATTCAGAGCCTTGAGCAACATGGAGTTTGAGGAGTGTCTCCAGTGACCTGGCACTCATCTTTCAGATTCCACCTGAGGACACAGAGGAAAGGCCTGACAGAACCATGGCATCACAGTTCCCATGGCAATCAGACAAGATTCGGATCATGGCTGTTTCTGTCCAAGATTGAAAAAAAACACCAGATCATTTGTGATGATCAGAAGAAAGAAGATGGGAGCGAGTGCCAGGAAACTAAGGTTTTCCAAACTGTGATTCTAACCTCTTTGGACAGAAGAGCACTGCCCCGTGGTCCGTGGACACCTCCAGGACTAGGCAGGACAAGGAACTCCTTGAAAGCCTGACAGCTCACACTATAGTTCAGGTCTGCTAGGCGTCCCTGCACTCATTTGCATATACTGGGCATGAAGACAGCAGGCAGTTATCCCCCACCAGTTCCAGTGGGCCTGTTTGGTTGATGGTGTGCTTGGTGACATGAGGATCCCCAATCTGATCACAGGCACTAGTGCTATTTCCTTTCTAACCCTCTCCTCCAGGACTGGGTACTCCTAGTGAGGAATCCTAGTGAGGAATCTAGCCTAGGACCCTAGCAACCATACTGCATGATGGCTGGTGAATGCTGTTCACAGCAGTGGAGAATGCAGTGAGCATGTTGGGTTAAGTGATTTTTGAATTGGGATACTTCACTCACAATCTTGTGGGTTGTTCCCTTTTTCCTAGAAGTTTCTGTCAGATAACATCTCAAACCAGTGGAGTGGGTCTTCTAGGTGAAGATGGATGCATCTTCTGAAAGTTTAAGTGGTGTCGTAGGAGTCATTCACTCTGGATGTCGGATGGAGGATAGGATGGTGCTGACAAGGCAGGAGAGATTCTGTGCTCACTACATCTGCAGGGCCACAAATCCTTGGCTGTGGCCTTCCACCTAAGATGCTCTCAGAATTTCACCTGCTGAGAAATATCCAGGCCACTTCAACTCACTTGGAGATGCAGAAATGACTGGACTATCTGTGTTCACACATGTGTTCTTTCTATTGACCACACTAGAGCCAACCTGGCACAAGGTCCTCTGGAAAATTTCCAACATTCCTCTTAGCAGCCCTGGGAGGATGCAGACTACAAGTCATTGGATCATAGAAGAGCTTGCTGATGGCACGAGGAACACACAGCACCACGTGGCATAATTTCAGATTGGAACATGCATCTTGCAGAAATGTCTATGATGAAAAGCTTCCAAGATGAATATTCAAAGAGGGAGAGCAAGAACAATGTGTTGGCACTGAAAGCACAAGGCTGTTGGTGCTGAAAGCTTACTTCAATGAACAGACATTCTAAAACTATTCAGTCTTTAACGTCCACCCTCAAATTCCAAGACATGTCTTCAGGTTCTACATACTCTACAAAGACAGGAAGTAGTACTAGCCAGTTCATTCTGTAAGCATCCATCATTACACACCCAAATTACCCTTGTAAGGAACTCAATGTTCTTGCAAACTCGTTGCTATGTCTTGTTGCTCTCAAGGGACAGCTGATTAGACACATGCTGATTCATAGCTTTTCTGCCCCAAGAGCCATGAAACAAGGCTTTCTTTAAAGCACAGCAAGTATACCCATGATCTACAGTTTAAAAGAGTTGAATTTGCAATATGCAGCACTGAACCCAGCTCTCAAAATAAACACTCCATCACAGCATCACATATGTAAACAGAAAGAGCTGTGCTATGAGGCAAAAGACCAAAAACTGAATATCAAAAGAGGAGTGGTTCAAGAATATCTGAATGTGCGTTCAGACCTACTGAGCAGGAAACATGTACCACAGGATTTTGCATATTGTCAAATTCTTTTCATTTCTTGACTTCTTCTACCCACCATTAACTTGCAGCATGCCTAATGGCTCTGGTTTCCTTCTTTCGACATGAGTTCTTGGAATGAATGGTGTTCGATTATTTTCCCCTTATGCTACAAAGAACAATTCAATATTTCCCAGATCCCTGGTAAACATGAGAACAACATATGGTTTTCCTCTTTTTACTGTGCATCTATTGAGGACATCAAAATTAACATGAGTCTCTACAAGTGTTCCCTTCTTGTAAAGCTCCAATGATAGTGGGAGAGTTGGTGGTAAATTCCTCCTTTCTCTTGAATGCTATCACCACAAACTAACATGGATTTAGCCCAAAATCCTCCCATTTTTCATCAAGTCATGAGCAAGGCAATACAAAATAACACTGACTAGGAAATCAGGGCCAGTGACGGCTGTTTTTTGTCTTAACAATTTGGTTTTCCAACTGACCTTGTGGTTCACATGGCAAGTGCTCAGGAGTATAAGTCCCCTTCATTTGCAGTTTGGATAGTGTCCAAAACGCCTCACAATTGCCAAGGGCCTGTGAGGTGTCAATTTGAATTTTGTGCCAATACAACCTAGTGCACATTGCCAATCAAGAGAATGTGCTGGGAAAATATGGTGATAGTACACTCAAGAGTGAGTGGTAAGTTCTGAAGTGATGAGAGTTGAAAGATGGGAAGTAAATCGTCCTCTTAGAAAATGCAGGTGACTGGGGATGCACTGCTGCCTTTAATTGCATCTCCCAGCTGAAAGGAGTCAATGGAAATTGCTTGCAGGTGAAACTGGTAGTTTGTGAAAAGGGTTGATTCCGTTGAATAAGAGAGGAGAAACAGAAAAAGGTTGAGAGAACAGGAGGTTTGCACCCTCCAAAGTGTCTTTTCTTGTTTTTTTTTTTTTTTCTTTTTCCCATCCCATGGTGCTGGGTAGTTGAACCCTGGCCTTTCTGCTTGCAAAGCCAGGGCCCTATGGGATGGTCTATATTGTCAGAACATGCACAGCTCCTTTGAGGAACATGACTTGCTCCAGTCAGGTTCTGTGTCTCTGAAGTTGTATGCAGGGAAGCAACCCTAGAGTAAGCCAATCAATGACTAAGTAATTCTTAATTCTCCTTTTCACAATAATCATGCAAATAACCTTTTTTTACTTCTCAATACCCACAGTCTAGGGGTGGGTCCTGAGAGAAAAACTTATCTTGTCTTTACTTTTGGAGGAAGCCCTTAGTAACTGTTCACTGGGCAGAAAATTATATCACTAATCTATGGAGGACAGGGCACGAAGAGAGCCAAGACTATGTGGGTGTTAAAATATGCTCAGGATGTTAGTATGAAAGGAGATTTGGGGATCATTTGCCATTGCCTCCCCAGTCATTACATTCACAGTCTACTGACACCTTCCTTGATTTTTTTAACATTTCTTTTTGTCATTTTATTTTGGGAATTTCTACCCAGCAGAGTGCAGTGCAAAATGCACAAATGAGTGCTGTTCTATATCTTGCCTATCATCTCAGGTAGGGATGAGGTAGATGAAGGTGTTTCTCCTGGGAAAGGCCAGTTTCCTTCAATGAGTGAATGCCTCATCAACTTAGGCAGACAATGTCTGGAAATATAAACTGGCAAAGGCAAGTGGTCATGTCACTCAAGGTCTGGGTCACCAGGACCCATATATGCTGGCAGAAAGGAAATATTCCTCATCCAATTTCAATCTCCCTCTTGGTGTGTTTTAGCTTTCACTCTCAAGATTTGCTACAATGAGAAAAGGGCTGAAATTCATACCATTGACCTCTCAATGATTCAGTTGCATTCAGTTACACTGAGGACAATACCTCACATGGTTACCAATGCTCCTGTGACATGAGAGCAAAAATGGGGGAGCTCCTCTCTCCAGGTAGAAAGGGCAGGCATCATGGATTTTGGGTGAGATTGGTTAGTGGATTCCAGGCTCCGAATGGAGAATAGTTGGTTTATTTCTCCAGAGGGGATTTTGGAGCCTTGAGCAACATGGAGTTTGAGGAGTGTCTCCAGTGACCTGGCACTCATCCCTCAGATTCCGCCTGATGACACAAAGGAAAGGCCTGACAGCACCATGCAATATGGTTCCCATAGCAACCAGAGAAGATTCTGCTCCAGGCTGCTTCAGACCAAGATTGAAGACAGGCACCATATCAGTTGTGATGGTCAAAGGAAAGAAGACGAGAGCATGTGCCATTGAACTGAGGTTTTCCAAAATGTGATTCTAACAACTTTGACCAGAAGAGCACAGCCCCATGTTCCTCGGAACCCTCCAGGACCAAGCAAGACAAGGAACTCCTCTGAAGCCTGACAGCTCACACTAACTTCAGGTCTGCTAGGTGTCCTTACATTCATTTGGCTACACCGGGCATCAAGACAGCAGGCAGTTATCCCTCACCATTTCCAGTGGACCTGTTTAGGTGGAGGTGTCCTTGGAGACATCTGGATCTCCAATCTGAGCACCAGCACCAGCACTATTTTCTTCCTGACCCTCTCTTCCAGTACTGAACACACCCATAATATCCTACTCAGGAAATTAGCCTAGGGCCCTAGCAACCATACCATATATGGCTGGTGACAGCTGCTCATGGTGGTGGAGAATGAAGTGATCATGGTAGTTAAATGATTTTTGAATTGGGACACTTAACACACAATCTTGAGGGTCGCTCCATTTTTCCTTGAAAGTTCAGTCAGGTGACATCTGGAACATGGGAAGTGGGTCTTCTAGGTGAAGGTGGATGCATCTTCTGAAGACTTAAGTGGTGTAGTGGGAGTCATTCACTCAGGGTGTCAAATGGAGGATAGGATGGTGGTGACATGCCAGGAGAGATATTCTGTGCTCACTACACCTGCAAGGCCACACATCCTTGGCTGTAGCCTTACAACTAATATGCACTCAGAAATTACCTGCTGAGGAATTCCTGGGCCACCACAACTGACCTCGAGATGCAGATATAACTGGTCTATCTGTGTTCATGTTGAGAACAAGGTGACATCTGTGCAGCCATGATGTATGAACAAGCCATTTCGGGAACTGGTCCATAAAAACTTCCCCCAGGAAAGAGAACACAGGTGCTACCCTCAAGACCAATAAATGACAAACAGGAAATACTTGGCTCCCAGGGTTTATCAAGGCTCTTAAGAGATATCTGTCTGAGAAATGGGCAGCTGCCCAGAAACCTTATCTATCAAGGACAGGGGAGGGGGCCTAGCCCTGACTCATTTCCTGCATAGTTCACCCCCTCCCTCCTCCCTTCTTCCTCCAGGACCTTTCAGTTTTGGAGGGACCCAATGAGATTCAAATAAATTGGCAGGACCAAACCAAAAGAGAACAAGTGTTTAGCTGTTCAAATGTTAACCAATAATGTACAGGTCTTTGTATGTAAATGATTGGAAATTTCTTAAGTAGAGTGCTTTCTCATCCCTTGGTGCCACTCCCCACTCAGCCATTGTAGTGGTCTGAGAGGCTGGTTGCAGTCCATGTTCAAGCTTGCAAAAAAACCTCGTTGTGTGATTTGCATTGCTGTGTTTGCACGTTGACTCTCTGGGGATCGGTTGATAATGATCCCCAATATTCACCCATGTGTTCTTTCTCTTGACCAGACTAGTGCCCGCCTGGAAAAAAGTCCTGTGGAAAATTTCCACCATTCCTCTTAGCAGCCCTGGGAGAATGCTGACTACAAGTCAGTGGATCATAAAAGAGCCTGCTGATTGCACAAGGAACACACATCATCACGTGGCATAACTTCAGATTGGAACACGCACGGTGCTGAAAGGGCTATGATGAAAAGCTTCCAAGATGAATATTCAAAGAGGGAGAGCAAGAACAATGTGTTGGCACCAAAAGCACAAGGCTGTTGGTGCTGAAAGCCTACTTCAATGAACAGACATTCTAAAACTATTCAGCCATCATCGTCCACCCTAATTCCACGACGTGTTTTCAGGTTCAACATACTCTACAAAGACAGGAGGTAGTACTAGCCAGTTCATTCTGTAAGCATCCATCATTACACACCCAAATTACACTTGCAAGGACCTCAAAGCCCTTGCAAACTCATGGCTATGTCTTCTTGCTCTCAAGAGACAGTTGATTAGACATATGCTGATTCATAGCTTTTCTGGCACAAGAACATTGAGAAAAGGCTTTCTTGAAAGGACAGCAAGTATACCCATGATCTACATTTTAAATGAGCTGAATATGGAATATGTAGCACTGACCCCAGCTCTCAAAATAAATACTGCACTACAACATCATGAATGTAAACAGAAAGACCTCTGCTAAAAGCCAAAAGTGAAGACACAAAATTGCATATCAAAACAGTAGTGGTTCAAGAATATCTGAATGTGGGATTGGACTTATTGAGCAGGAAACATGTAGCACAGTATTTTGCAAATTGTCAAATGCTTTTCATTTCTTGACTAGCTTCCACCTACCACCAAAATGCAACATGCCTAATGGCCCTGGTTTCATCTTTCAGTGTGTGTTCTTGGGATGAATGTTTTTGTTTATTTTTTCCTTACCCTACAAAGAACAATCCAATATTTCCCAGATCCCTGGTAAACAGGAGAACAACATATGCTTTTCCTGCTTGTAGTGTGCATCTATTGAGGACATCCACCAAAATTAACAAGAGTCTCTACAATTGTTCCCTTCTTTTTGATACTAGAGCACCAATGATAGTGGGAGAGTTGGTGGTAAATTCTCACTTTCTCCTGAATGCTATCAGCACAAACTAACAAAGATTCAGCCCCAAATCCTCCCATTTTTTTTATCAAGTCATAAGCAAGGCAATACAAAATAAAACTGACTAGAAAATTAGGGCCATGGGCGGCTGTCTTAAGTCTTCACATGTTTTTGCAAATGACCTTGTGGTACACCTGCTAAGTACTCAGGTATGGAAGTCCCCTTCAGGGGCAGTCTTGGAGTGTGTCCTAAAAGCCTCAAAATTGGCAAGGGCCTGCGAGGGTTCCATTTGAAATTTGTGCCACTGCAATCTGATGCATATTGCAAATCAAGAGAATGTGCTGGGAAATGATGCTAATAGCACACTCAAGAGTGAGTGGTAAGGTCTGAAGTGATGAGAGTTGAAAGATGGGAAGGAACTCGTCCTCTTAGGAAATGCAGGTGATTGGGGATGCACTGCTGACTTTGAATGCAGCTCCCGGCTGAAAGGAGTCAATGGAAATTGCTTGCAGGTGAAACTGGTAGTTCTTGAAAAGGGTTGATTCCATTGAATAAGAGAGAAGAAACAGAAAAAGGTTGAGAGGACAGGAGGTTTGTACCCTCTGATGTGTCTTTTCTTGTTGTTTTTTACATTTTTCACTTCCATGGTGCTGGGAATGTGATCCCATCCTTTCTGCTTCCAAAGCCAGCTCCCTATGGGGTGGTCTATATCTTCAGAACTGGAAGGGCTCCTTTAAGGTATTTGGCTTGATTCAGTCCGGTTCTGTGTCTCTGAAGTTCTATGCAGAGAAGCATCCCTAGACAAAGCCAATCAATGAGTAAGGAGTTCTTAATTCTCCTTTTCACAACAATCTTGCAAATAATCTTTTTTACATCTCAACACCCACAGTATAGGGGTGTGTCCTGAGGGAAAGAATTATCCCCTTTATTTAAGGAGGAAACCGGTAGTAGCTGATCCCTGAGCTGAGTATTATATCACTGATCTATGGAGGACAGGGCATGAGGAAAGGGAGGACTATGTGGGTATTAGAATAAGCTCAGTTTGCTAGTATGAAAGGAGATTTGCGGGATCATTCACCATCGCATCCCCAGCCATTATATTCACAGTCTATTGACACCTTCCTTGATATTTTTTTCTTTTTTACTTTTCCTTCTGGCATTTTACTTTGGGGACTTCTACCCAGCAGAGTGCAGTGCAAAATGCACAAGCCAGTGCTGGTTCTGTATCTTGCCTATAATCTCAGGTAGGGGTGAGGTAGAAGAGGGTGTTTCTCCTGGGAAAGGCCAGTTTCCTTCAAAGAGGAATGTCTCTTCAACTTAGCCAGACGATGTCAGGAAATATAAACAGGCAAAGTCAAGTGGTGATGGCACACGAGGTCTGGGTGCCCAGGACCCATATTTGCAGGCAGGAAGGGAACATTCCTCATCCAATTTCAATCTCCCTATCAGTGTGTTTTAGCTTTCACTCTCAAGATTTGTTACAATGAGAAAAGGGCTGAAATTCATATCCCTGATCTCTCAATGATTCAGTTGCATTCAGTTACACTGAGGACAATGCGACACATGGTTACCAATGCTCCTGTGACATAAAAGCAATAAATGGGAGAGCTCCTCTCTCCGGGTAGAAGGGGCAGGCATCAAGGATTTCCAGTGTGAATGGCTAGAGGATGCCAAGCTCTGAATGGAGAACAGATGGTTTATTTCTCCAGAGGGGTGTTTGGAGCCTTGAGCAACATGGAATTTGAGGAATGTCTCCCGTGATCTGGCATTGGCCCCTCAGATTGGACCCTCAGATTCTGCCTGATGTCACAGAGGAAAGGCCTGACAGCACCATGGCATCATGGTTCCCATAGCAACCAGAGAATCTTCTTCTCCAGGCTGCTTCAGATCAGATGGAAAACAAGCACCAAATCAGTTGGGATGGTCAGAGGAAAGAAGACGGGAGCGAGTGGCAGGGAACTGAGGTTTTCCAAAATGTGATTCTAACCTCTTCGACCAGAAGAGTATGGCACTTTGGTCCGTGGATCCCTCCAGGACCAGGCAGGACAAGGAACTCCTCTGAAGCCTGACTGCTCACACTAAACTTCAGGTCTGCTAGGCATCCCTGCATTCGTTTTGCTACACCAGGCATCAAGACAGCAGGCAGTTATATCTCACCAGTTTCAGTGGACATATTTGGGTGAAGGTGTGCTTGGGGACATGTGGAACCCCAATCTGAACCCTGGAACCAGTGCTATTTCCTTTCTAAGTGACATTCTAAAACTAAAACTATTCTAAAAGTATTCAGCCATAATGATCCACCCTCAAATTCCATGACTTGTCTTCTGGTTCAACATACTCTACAAATACAGGAAGTACTACTGGCCAGTTCATTCTGTAAGCATCCATCATTACACCCAAATTACCCTTTCAAGGACCTCAAAGCCCTTGCAAACTTATGGCTCAGTCTTGTTGCTCTCAAGGGACAGCTTATTAGACACATGCTGATTCATAGCTTTTCTGGCCCAAGAACCATGAGAAAAGGCTTTCCTGAAAGCACAGCAAATATACCTATGATCTACAGTTTAAACAATTTGAATTTGGAATATGCTGCACGGAACCCAGCTTTCAAAATAAAGCCTGTACCCCAACATCATGAATGTAAAGAGAAAGAGCTCTGCTAAAAGGCAGAAATGAAGACCCAAAACTGAATATCAAAACAGGAGTGGTTCAAGAATATCTGAATGTGGGATTGGACTTAATGAGCAGGAAACATGTACCTTAGGGTTTTGCAAACTGTCAAATGCTTTTTATTTCTTGACTTGCTTTGTCCTGTAATGTACAAATCTGCTCCCCCTGATCTTTCTGATGCAGCCATTTTCCCGGCCTCCTAACCACTTGTCAATCTGTGAACATTCTAGCTAGCTATCGGTTCATCATTCAGCTTGCAAGTATCCTTCTGTGGTATTTGTCCCATTAGCCTGGTGGAATTCAATTGCTTTCCTATAGCTACCCCACCATCTTTTCTCATCCTTCTCTCTCTCCTCCTCACTTTCTCTATCCTCCTGGCTTTCACACTCTCTTTAGCGCATGCCCTTTGTCATTCTCTTTCTTTTCTTCTCATTTTCTCTCTTACCCTGCAGGGAGACACTCTGTTTGCTTAATAAACTCCCTTATGTGATATCCTCTGTCTGGCGTGTTTTCCGTGGGATCCCTTACATTGGTGCTGTGACTCGGGATGGGTCCTTCCACTGTCTCTTAACTGACTGGAACCCCATCTGAACCCCAGTGTCCCCTAGACACAGCCCCACCTTCCATTCTGCCTGATCGTTCTGCTCTGCATTCATCACTGCACTTCAGGTTGGTGAGTCCTCTAGGCCAGTTCCCCTAGGCTGATTTATCCGGGACCCTCGAGGCATCTGAGGGGTGAGGGTACTCCAGCCACAACTTTTATATTTATGGCTGGCCCCTATATTTGGTCTTATGTGCCGTGTGGATTCCTGATTTTATATTGGAGATTCTCTCTCAGGGTTGAGGGTCAACTAGTACACATATTCACAATCAAAACCCCTGATATCATGTCCTCAACTCTTCTCGGCTTTTGCCTGGACCCACATTGATGTCTGTGTGATGACAGCATCTATGTGCTGCCTTCTCATCTCCAGTCAAATACTCTGTGGCCTCAGGATGCCAGGGCACAGACTCGGCTGTATCAGTCCCCACCATGGAATCTGGGTCTTCCAATCTGGCAGATTCGACCCTGGGAACCCTTCGCCCAACCCCCGACTTAAAGCCATCAAAATTCATTTGTGTAATGACACACAGCTTCTGTGAGTGAGTGGGCAGATGGAAAGAGACTCCTTATTTTCAAGTCTCTTCTTTCTTGCTTCTTGGCTCTTCCTGCAGGCTCAGTCACCTCCAGACCCTCCTTCTCCATCTTCCCCTCCTTCTCCATCTGCTTCCATTCCCCAATCCAACCCACCTAGTTCCCCTGCCACGAGGTTCCACATACGCTGGTATGGAGGGAATTATCAGCCCAACCATCAGTGGCATGTCCCAGTAAGGATTATGACCTGTTAGCTGTTTTCAGATCTGAGTCAAGACTTATATTGGAATGTAAATGGAGGAAGCCAAAATGCTCAGTGGGATATCAGTCTCAAACCCAAGGAAAAAATGTCAATTTTAAATTTCTACTGGGTTTTAACTCAGAATACTTTTTCTCCCTTTCACCTCTTCTCTCTTTCTCATTTTCTCATGCTATAATTAATGACCATTATCAATTTTCTTTGAGGAATTTTGTTTTTCTTAAATGCTATATTTTTGAGCTCATGATTTTGATCCTACATACCTAGGATAATGATATTTGATCAGTTCTTTTTCTCCAACACTAGAGTTATTTTTGAACATCTGTTACATTGCAATGGAGATAAACATTACAAGGCCTTTACTTTTGTGTTAATATAAGCATGCATAAAAATTAAAATTAAAAAAAATCCAAATTCTTTTAATTCACATGATTTAAAAATGGTTCAATTTATTTGGGTAAACTAATAGAAGTAAAATGTCTTTAAAATTATTTCACAAGTCTCTAGGTGGTCACACTAATAAAATGTTGATGTTTATAAAATATCTAACATCAATTTTTCTAGGATTTTTCTTCAATAGGAAAGAGATAGCAAATACCATTGATACACTTGTCTAATATCTTGTTTTTTTTTCTACAATAAGATGAGTAAATTAGAGTTGACATGTATAGGATTACTAAAACGTGTTTGTTAGACATCTAATTAATTTACAAATTATTCCATGGAGTATCATACTTAAAAACATTATTCTTTGTATATTAAATGTGTTCATATTTTCCAGGTATACAAGCCTTTAAAGCAGAAAATTTATCAAGCTGCTATTCTCCAAATTAAATATGTGTAATGGTAAACCTGTCATTTAATGTTCTATTATAGGACCTGTCATCAATAGGGTATATGTAAAATTTGTTGAATGTATTTCTAAAAGTTATTGAAAGCCTGATAATTTAAAGGTTGAACATGAAATCATTTTGCCACTTTGTCACACAAAAGAAAACTTAAAAGCTATCTCAGCCTTTTTTTAATTCATGTTTTAGATATAATGTTAAATTGTGTTCACTAATGTTCATGTAGACTCAGGAGTCAATATATGTAAACTTCTTAAAATAACATTTAAGAAAGAGTGTAATGCTCAGTAGCAAAAATGGGACAACAGTGACTGAAATCGGGGTTTCTGATGACCTCATGGCTATGGCATGCCTGGTGCCTGGGAGTGCTCTTGTGCAGGGGTACAAGATGCCTAACTGCTGTGGCAGTACATTGATCTCAGGCACATAGGTCTTGGGCAGAAAGGAATTCTTTTGCTAGATAACCAGTGTTTCATCAGCTCACTTCTCTGGTTTCTGCCCACTTAACAGTAACTTTGGAACCTAACATTGCACATATATAAAGATTGCTGACATAACTCTTTAGTTCTGCATTTCCATCAGAAACAGAGCTAAAAGCCCCACCTTACCTGAGATAAGGCTCTGCCTAACAAGCCTGCTGCACATTAAAATGACTCCAAGGTAATCCAGACTTTAACTCATTTAAAGTTATGTTCAATGAATGCCCATTTGTGGCACATACGTACACGTAGCATATATGGTTTTATCCTTTGCTACACAAAATATGAATGTATGATGTCCAGTGGAGTTACATGAGGAACACATCTAACTGAATACATGAGGACAGTCAAGAGGAATTCATATGGAAAATAACACGAAGCCTTGAGACAATGCCACTAACTTAAATGCACACCCACAAGTGAACGTGGACCAGTACTGTACATCTGCTCTTGCTTCAGTCATCATCTTTCACATCTATCTCTTACCCAGCAAGCATCCTATAGGACTAAGTATGATTCTAATATTTAAAAGAATGTGCTTTTTATACACAATTCTCCCACCACCATCAATAAAATTTGTTGTGTTAACTCATTTAAAGTTGTGTTCAAAAGTTTGATGTTTGCTATAAAAGATTACTGTAATCTCAAACAGGGGATATAATAAATAACTCAGCAAAAATTCAAGGTAGCTATTGCACAAACTGAATGTATTACTGTTGGTAATTCCATTTTGTATTTTCCTTATAAACTCTAATTGCTGCCTAATCAATATTTTGCAGTAATACTGCTTCAAAAGTGGACACCATAAACTAACTTGAAATAGTAAGCCATCACCTATGGGACAGATAACGTAAACCCCAATTAGATAAAAGGGGGTAAATAACTGTAAAGTCATAGACATAGAGGTTAAATCCCAGTACTCTTACTTTGTGACTGGTGAGACTGACTTGCTTGATGGTTAAGATCAAACTTAGAGATTGAGATTAAATACAGTGGTCAAGAAAAGTCCATATTTGGGTCTTGCCCTCAAAGTCAGTCTGAACCCAGGGAACAAAAGGACTTCTCTAAGGAGCTTTAAAACTCTGGGTCACACAACCTCCTGACCAAGGAGATTGAGGTCACTAGAGGAAAAACCACTCAGTGCACCTGCTGCAGAAGAGGGTCAAGGATAAAGGGAGACTTTCCTGGTGATTTCAAGGGAAGCCACCTCATTGAGGACACACCAACTAACCAATGGCACTAATGGAGTTAAGAAGCTGCCCTTAAGTTCTCTATGAGTGACCCTTGTGGGGGCTCAGCTGACTCTTTAACAGGCAGGAACAGGTTACTTTGACCAGCTTGATCTTAAACACCTACCAAAACAGTTAAAACCAAAATATAGCCATTTGTGGGTATGTACAAGAAATAATACTTAAATGTAACTTAAGATGTACACTTGTGTTAGCCCACTAAAATATAGATGAAAAGCTACAAAAAAGATTCTTAGGCAAATGTGCCTGATAATTATCAAGATAAACTGCCAGAATCAGAAGTTGTACTCAGTTTAAAGCCTAGAGACACAGGTAGGCTTAATCTATGTTTACTAGCAACAGAAGTATAGAGACCTCTACTAAATGTTGTGTTCACATTCCTGAGAAACTGGACAATGCTAAAGTTCCCAAATAAAGTCCTTGTCCTCTCCAGCCTTTGCTAGGCCTTGTTGTGGGAACAACTTCTCAGTTCTTCCACCCCCTGGTGAGGAATTATTGACTTCTGTCATCTTTATGATATGCATTGGCATTTTCCAGATTCTGAAACATTTATATTCTATCGATATCATTTCAGTACTCATATCTGTTTGTTCTTCTCTCATAGAAGCACCCATCCCCAGATGCCTTTACAACCTGCTCTTCCCCAAATAGACTTCTCCCTTGGACCCCTCAATTGACCCAATTTGTAAAAGGGAACTCCAAACTTCTTGCCCCATGCTGCCTTCTTCAAGCTCAAAGAAGCCAGAATGGTCATCAACCCCTTTCCCTACAGCAAAGGAGTTCCTAGAATTAGAGGGGTATTGAAGCCAGAATTGGGGACAGGCAGTTAGTGTAGAGTTGGGGGACCAGTCAAATTGAGGAAAAGAAGTCCATGAAAACCATCTGCCTCTGGAAGTCTGCAAATTGAAGACTGGCCCTGGGAGAATGGACTTTTTACATCTCACCTGCAAAACCAGACCCAGTCACTTAGTCAGGAAGGAGAGAGAAGGTTTCAGAAAGAACTGCAGAACAAAAGATTTTCATATAAAAACAGATATGGGGCAATGTAATGTACAAAGCAGCTCCCCTTGACCTTTTCAGTGCAGCAATTTTCCCCGCCTCCCAACCACTTGTCAATCTGTGAATATCCTAGCTAGCTATTGGCTCATCAGTCAGCTTGCAAGTATCCTTGTCCAATACTGGTCCCCTGTTAGCCCAGAAGAATTCAATAGCTTTACTGTAGCTACCCCTCCATCTTTCCTCATCTTTCTCTCCTACTTACTTCCTCTATCCTCCTCACTTTCACACTTTCCTACATGCACTCTTTCTCTTTCCCTTTCTTTTCCTCTTATTTTCTCTCTTACCCTGCAGGGAGACACTCTGTTTGCTTAATAAACTTCCTTATGTGAAAACCCGTGTCCAGTGTGGTTTCTGTGAGATCAATTATAGTCCCCAGGATCCCTCAGCCTGACTAATCACTCCCTGCCTCTGGGGCCCTCACATCGACTGACTGCTCCCTGTCACCAGGAACCACATACCAACTGACTGCACCCTATCACTGAGACCCCAGACTGACTCTTAGCACCTGGCCTCGAGGACCCCTGCCTGACCAACCACACCCCAACCCCAGAACCTCCAGCTGACCATATCCACACCCTGAGCTACACTCCCCATTTACCAACACATTTGGAAGCCAGAGCAACCATCTTGGATAACCCTGGAAGCCATAGCTCCAATCTGTATGTGGGGCAAATCCCATCCTGAGACATCTGCTGGAGACTTGAAGCTCATTTTCAGGTACCTCTCATGCACCAGGCTACTGAAGACTTGGAGGTTTCATTACTATATGACTGTTATAGTGTATATTTTCTTTTTCCTCGTTATTGAACAATTTTAAGTTTCTAAGTTTACTTTTCTTGCTCTCTTTTCCTTTTGTTTACCTGTTCCCACAGTCTCCTTCTCCCTTTCTACATGCTAACATCCAATTTCTTTTGATTATACTCTCACCTTTCTATTATCTAGAACTTCTGTATATTCTTTCCTTCTCCCATTAACAGCTACATTCTACATCCCTCTGCATCGTCTTTGTCCTTCAATAGAAACTGCAGATCTGTTTGCTTTACTGAAGATAATATTTGAACTCATTTTCTTTTTTATGACAATATTGTTAATGTCCTCATAGGAGCTATTTGGTCTAGAATTGCATAGTGTCTGAATTGGGCACTGCTAATATTCATCTTCCCTTAAAAAAAGGGTTTTGGAAACCTATAGGGCCACTATAAGCCTATACAGGGGAATCTGCAATACGGCAGACCTGCAATGCTAGAGGGGAAGATACATGAACAACATTAAAAAACAAAGGAAGAAAATGACCCAAACAAATCTAGATCCAATGTTAATAGAATCCAATGACACTATGTTAGAAGAAATGTCAGAAAAGGACTTCAGATTATATATGATTAAGATGATTCATGAAGCAAAGGATGAGATACGAGAGCAATTGCAGGCAATGAATGATAATACCAATAAGCTGAAAGAGCAACTGCAGGAACCAAAAGATCATTTCAACAAAGAGATAGAGATTCTCAAAAAAAAAAAAAAAAGAGAGATTCTTGAAATAAAGGAAACAATAAAACAAATAAAAAACTCAATCAAAAGCATCACCAAAAGACTAGACCACTTGGAAGACAGAACGTCAGACAATGAAGGCAAAATATTTTTCTTGAAAATAAAGTTGTCCAAACAGAGAAGATGGTAAGAAATCATGAACAGAATCTCCAAGAATATGGGACATCATGAAAAGACCAAATTTAAGAATTATTGGGATTGAGGAAGGCACAGAGATACAAACCAAAAAAAAAAAAAAATGAACAACCTATTCAATGAAATAATATCAGAAAATTTCTGAAACCTGAAGAATGAAATGGAAAATCAAATACAAGAGGCTTACAGAACACGAAATGCACAAAATCACAACAAATTCACACCAAGGCACATTATAAATGAAAATGCCTGAAATTCAAAATAAAGATAGGAATTTGAAGGCCATGAGAGGAGAGCATCAGATTACATAGAGGGGGAAACCAATACAGATAGCAACCGACTTCTCAACACAGACTCTAAAAGCTAGAAGTGGCTGGAACAACATATTTCAAGCACTGAAAGAACATTGTTGCCAACCAAAAATCCTATACCCAGCAAAATTAACCTTCAGATTTGAAGATGAAATAAAATCCTTCCATGATAAACAAAAGTTAAAAGAATTTATAGTGAGGTTTCAAGATGGCGGCCTAGAGGGTGGCTGCATTTCATGTTGCTCCAGGACTCAGGATTCAAAAGAGAAGATATTGAGAGACTTGGGACCAACAAAAGCAGCCAGGTGAGTCGCTCCCATTGGGGAGGCATCCCGGATGGGATGGTAGTCCCGGAACGCAGGGAACTTTGTGAAGTAGAGCTGCCGGCGAGATGCCCCTCCCCCTGCTGGGGCAGTGAACTCGAACAACTGGGAGCATTGGAGAGGAGGCTGCTCAGCACAGTGCTGGGACTCGGAGCAACCACTGGGGCTCCAGCGGCTGCCCAGGGGAGAAGCGGCGAGGAGAGCTGTGTGGACTCAGAACACCAGGACCTGCCCTGAGGAAGACGAGGAGGAGCATGGCCACTTGGATTTGGAGTGGCTATACCAGAGCTACAGTCAGTTGCCGGAGGGGGAGCTGCGCGGCGAGCTGTTTGGACTCAGACCACTTCTGAACCCTGGGGCCTGCTCTGAGGACGAGGAGGAGGAGGAGCGCGGCCACTTGGATTTGGAGTGGCTATACCAGAGCTACAGCGGTTGCCAGAGGAGGGGCTGCATGGCGAGCTGTTTGGACTCAGACCACTTCTGAACTGCGGGGCCTGCCCTGAGGAGTAGGAGGAGGAGGAGGAGGAGCGCGGCAGGTCGTTTGGACTCACAGTGACTGCATTAGAGCTCCAGGCGGCTGCTCAGAGGAGAAGGCAATTGGTGAGTTGTTTGGACTTAAAGCGACCGCTCCTGAACACAGGGGGGCTGCCTGGAGGAGAAATGTGGTGGGTTGCTTGGTCTCAAGTGGCCACACCAGAGCTCCGGGTGGTTGCCCAGAAGACGCCGTGCAGCGGGTCACGTGGATTCAGAGCCACTCAGAGCGACCGCTCATGAACACCCATGGGGTTACCTGGAGGAGGAGGAGGAATGGGGAGGGTCACTTCGACTCGGAGTGATTGATTGCCCAGGGCTACGGGTGGTTGGCAGGAGGAGGAGGCACGCAGTGAGTTGCTTGGACTCCTAGTGACCGCAATGGAATACTGAGCGGCTGTCTGGAGGAAAAAGTGTGTGGCAGGTCTCTGGGACTCAGAGTGATTGTATGGGGCCCAGGTGGCTGCTCAGAGGAGGGGTCACATAGCCAGGCGATTAGGTGCACAGCAGGGTCCCAGGATCTAGGAGGCTTCTTGGTGAAAGATCCCCACAGAGACACGCTTAGGGGCGCAGCGAAGGTTCCAGGACTGCGGGAAGATTCTCTGAGGAGGGGCAGCCTAAGGAGATTCATCTGTGAACGGCGAGGCTCCCAGGCCCAGGAGGTAGGGCCGGGCCCCTGGGAACTTTGCAGAGGAAGGCAGCCCTCTAGGTGGGAACTGAACAACGAGACCTCCCCACCGGTTGAGTCTTCCCCGCCGGGTGAGGTTTCCCAACAAGGACGGTAAAACCAGAGACACAGGCCAAAACAGGCCTTGCCTCAGCCCGCAGTCTAGTTCCCATTTGGATGACCATTAGTCAACAAGTGGAGGCACCTCTGCCCACTAGCAGGGAATATACACCACCTGAAGGCCACCACTCCTAGAGAGGCAGCTTCCTTGTGGAGCACCACATTATCAATTTCCTCCACGACTTCAGCCTACTGAAGGCTAAGAGGGGATATACATAGAAATCTTCAGGGACATTGCAAGTCAATAAAGGAAACCTACAATATCTCAGGGTCCACTGATACCTGAACAATATGAGAAAACAAGGAAAGAAAAATGCTGCAAACAAATGTAGATTTTACATCAATAAAACCCAATGACAGCATGGTAGAAGAAATGACAGAAAAGGAATTCAGAATGTACATAATTTAAATGATCAGGGAAGCAAATTATGAGTGAAAGAGCAAATGCACACACTGAATGATGAGATGAAAGACCAAATGCAGGCATTGAATGATCACACAAATCGACAGTTAAAAGAGCAAATACAGGAAGCAAAAGATCATTTCAATAAAGAGTTAGAGATAATGAAAAAAAAAAACCAAACAGAAATCCTTGACATGAAGGAAACAATAAACCAAATTAAGAACTCCATAGAAAGCATATCCAGTAGGATAGAACACCTGGAAGACAGAACCTCAGACATTGAAGACAAAATATTTAACCTTGATAACAAAGTTGAACAAACAGAGAAGATGGTAAGAAATCATGAACAGAATCTACAAGGACTATGGGATATCATGAAAAGGCCAAATTTAAGAATTATTGGGATTGAGGAAGGCTTAGAGAAACAAACCAAAGGAATGAACAATCTATTCAATGAAACAATATCAGAAAATTTCCCAAATTTGAAGAATGAAATGGAAAATCAAGTTCAAGAGGCTTATAGGACTCCAAATACACAAAATTACAACAGACCCACACCAAGGCACATTATAATGAAAATACCTAACATACAAAATAAAGACAGAATTTTAAAGGCTGTGAGAGAAAAGAACCAAATTACATACAGGGGGAAACCAATATGGATATCAGCAGATTTTTCAATCCAGACCCTAAAAGCTAGAAGGGCCTGGAACAACCATTTTTCAAGCCCTGAAAGAAAATGGATGCCAACCAAGAATCTTATACCCAGCAAAACTTACCTTCAAATTTGACGATAAAATAAAATCATTCCATAATAAATGCTAAAAGAATTTACAAAAAGAAAGCCAGCATTACAGAACATTCTCAGCAAAATATTCCATGAAGAAGAGATGAAAAACAAAGAAGCAAAGCAGCAAAGGGAGGAATTATCCTAAAGGAATTTTCAAATAAAGGAGGAAACAAGTTGTGTCAAACAAATAAATAAATAAAATTTTAAAAATGAACCAAATGACCAGGAAACCAAATCATATCTCAATAATAACCCTGAACGTTAATGGTCTGAATTCATCAATCAAAAGACATAGACTGGCAGATTGGATTAAATAGAAAGATCCAACAATATGTTGCCTCCCAGAGACTCACCTCATAGAAAAAGATACTCATAGACTAAAGTTGAAAGGATGGGAAAAAACATACCATGCACATGGACTCAGCAAAAAAGCTGGAGTATCCATCCTCATTTCCGATAATGTGGAATTCAAGCCAAAGTTAGTCAGAAGAGATAAAGAAGGACATTTCATACTGCTTAAGGGAAGCATAAATCAGCAAGATATAACAATCATAAACATTTATGCCCCAAACAGTGGCTCATCCATGTATGTCAAACAAATGCTTCTCAATTTCAGAAACCAAATAGACCATAACACAATAATACTAGGTGATTTTAACACGCCTCTCTCACCACTGGACAGATCTTCCAAACAAAAATTGAACAAAGAAACCATAGATCTCAATAACACAATCAATAATTTAGACTTAACGGACATTTATAGAATATACCATCCAACCAAGAGCGAATACACTTTCTTCTCAGCAGCACATGGATCCTTCTCTAAAATAGACCATAGATTTTGCCATAAAGCTAATGTTAGCAAATACAAGAAGATACACACACTACCATGTATTCTATCAGATAATGGATTGAAGTTAGAAATAAATGAAAGAGCAAAACACAGAAACTATTCCAACACCTGGAGATTAAACAATAGGCTATTATATGATGAATGGATAACAGAAGATATTAGGAAGGGAAATTAAAAAATTCTTAGAGGTAAGTGAGAACAAAGAAACATCATATCAAAATCTCTGGGACACTATGAAAGCAGTACTTGGAGGGCAATTTATTTCATGTATAGAGGAAGGAAGCACTGTATAGAGGGAAAAGAGGGGTGGGAGGTGTGGGGGGAAGGGAAAAATAACAGAATGAATCAAACAGCATTACTGTATGTAAATTTATGATTACACAAATGGTATGCCTTTATGTCATGTACAAACAGAGAAGCAACACGAATCCCATTTGTTTACAATAAAATAAAAAATAAATAAATAAATAAATAACAAAAGCTAGTCCTGAAATAGATTGAAAATGTAAAGGCAAAATAATCATTTGACTTTCCTGATTATAATTCTGTATCATAAATCTTATGAAAAATTTATTTCGTTTAAGTACTTTATGCACCTCATGTATATATTGTTATGTGGACAGTGTAATGGCATAAGTAATATTCCAATATCTTATTAATCCTTTGGAAAAGCATAAATAAATTCCTAGTTATTTTGTTTATTCAAAAAAAATGAATTATTAGTAGAATATCTGCACTACAATAAGTTCTCAATAAAATTTTGCATGAAAAGGAAAAACAACAATGTAGGTCACCAAAGGGAGGAACTACCTTAGAGAAAATCCACAGAAAAAAGAAACCAGGTCAAATTAAAAACCAAAAATGAGCACAAATGACTGGGAATACAAATTATTTCTCAAAAATAATCCTGAACATAATGGCCAAAACTCATCAATCAAAAGACATAGACTGGCAAAATGGATTAAAAAGAAAAACCCAACAATATGCTCCCTTCAAGAGACTCATCTAATAGAAAAAGTCATCCACTGACTAAAGGGGAAAGGATGGGGAAACAACCTACCATGCAAGTGGACTCAGTAAAAAAGCAGGGTTTTCCATCCTTATATCAGAAATAAGTTGACTTCAAGCCAAATTTAGTCAGAAAGGATAAAGAAGGACATTTCATACTGCTTAAGGGAGCCATAAATCAGGAAGATAAAACAATAGTAAATATTTATGCCCCAAACAATGGTGCATCCCTGTACATTAAACAAATCCTTCTCAATTTCAAGAATCACATAGACCACAGCACAATAATTCTGGATGACTTTAATGCACCGCTGTCTCCACTAGATAGATCTTCCAAACAAAATCCAACCAAAGAAACCATAGAACTCAATACCACAATCAATACCCTAGTCTTAATAGACATATGTAGAATATTCCATCCATCAATGAGCATATTCACTTTCTTCTCAGCAGCACATACAAACTTCATGAAAATAGGCCATATGTTATACCACAAAGCAGTCCTTAGAAAATGCAACAAAATAGAGATACTGTCTTGTGTTCTATCAGATCATAATGGACTGAGAATAGAAATAAATGACAAAATAAAAAACAGAAATTTCTCCAACACCTGGAGACTAAATAACATGCTATTGAATGAACATTGATAACAGAAAACATCAGGGAGGAGATAAAAAAAATTCTTGGAGGTCAATGAGAACAATGATACAACATATCAAAATCTCTGGAACACTATGAATGTGGTACTAAGAGGAAAATTCATCACATGAAACACTTTCCAGAAAAGAATGAAAAGTCAATAACTAAATGAACTAACATTACAGCTCAAAGCCCTAGAAAAAGTAGAACAGAATATCAGCAAAAGTAGTAGAAGACAGGAAAAAATTGAAATCAGAGCTGAAATCAAGTTGAAACAAACAAACAAAAAAAAAAAAACAATTCAAAAATTGAGAAAACAAAAAGTTGGTTCTTTGAAAAAGGAAACAAAATCCTCAAACCCTCGGACATATTAACAAAGAGAAGGAGAGAGAAAACTCAAATTACTAAAATTTGCGATGAAAAAGGAAATATCATGACAGAAACCACTGAGATACAGAACATTATGAGAAGCTACTTTGAAAATCTGTATTCCACCAAATAGACACTACCAAAGACATTGAAAAATTTCTAGAGACATATGCTCCTCCCAAACTGAACCAGGAGGACATACACAATTTAAACAGATCAATATCAAGTAATGAAATAGAAGAAGACTTTAAAAACCTACCATCCAAGAAAAGCCCAGGCCGAGGTGGATTCTCAGTGGAGTTCTACAAGTCCTTCAAAGAAAAACTAATTCCAATAGTTCTCAAAGTAAGACAGGAAATAGAAAAGGATGGTACCCTACCAAACTCATTCAATGAACCTAATATCACCCTCATACCCAAACCAGGAAAAGACACATCAAGAAAAGAAAATTTTAGACCAATATCCTTGATGAATATAGATGCAAAGATCCATAATAAAATATTGGCAAACTGGATCCAAAAACATATTAAGAAAATTGTGAACCACGTTCAAGTGCAGTTCATCCCTGGAATGCAAGGATGGTTTAACATCTGTGAATCAATAAATGTAATCCATCATGTCAATAGACTTATGGATAAGAATCACATGGTTATTTCAATTGATGCAGAAAAAGCGTTCGACAAAATACAACTCCCCTTCATGCTCAAAACACTACAAAAAATAGGGATAGTAGGAACATACCTGAACATTGTAAAGGCTATTTATGCTAAGCCCATGGCCAACATCATTCTTAAAGGAGAAAACCTGAAACCATTCCCTTTAATAATGGGAGCAAAACAGGGATGTCATCTTTCACCACTTCTATTCGACATTGTCCTTGAATCTCTAGCCAGACCAATTAGAAAGACTAAAGAAATTAAAGGGATATGAATAGGATAAGAGTAATTTGTGCTGTCACTATTTGCTGATGACATGATTCTATACTTAGAGGATCCAAAAAACTCTTCCAGAGAACTGCTAGACCTCATCAATGAATTCAGCAAAATAGCAGGCTATAAAATCAACATGCGTACATCTAACGCTTTTTAATATGCAAGTGATGAAACACCTGAAAGGGAAATGAGGAAAACAACTCCATTTGCAGTGCCTCAAAAAAAAAAAAAAAAAAAAAAAGTTACTTGAGAATCAATCTAACCAAGGAGGAAAAAGAATCTCTACAATGAAAACTACAAAACATTGAAGAAAGAAATTGAGGAAGACCATAGAAGATGGAAAGATCTCTCATGTTCTTTGATAGGCAGAATCAATATTGTCAAAATGGCCATACTACCAAAAGTGCTATACGGATTAAATGCAATTCCACTTAAAATCCCAATGATTTACCTTACAGAAATAGAGCAAGCAATCATGAAGTTCATCTGGAAGAATAAGAAACCGAGAATAGCTAAAGCAATCCTTAGCAGAAAGAATGAAACAGGGGGTATTGCAATACCAGAACTTCAACTATACTACAAAGCAATAGTAACAAAAATGGCATGGTTTTGGCACCGAAATAGACAGGTAGATAATGGTACAGAATAGAGGACATGGACATAAACCCAAATAAATACAATTTTCTCATACTAGGCAAATGTGCCCAAAATATGCAATGGAGAAAAGATAGCATCTTCAACAAATGGTGCTGGGAAAACTGGAAACCAATACACAACAGAATAAAACTAAACCCCTATCTCTCATCCTGCACAAAAGTCAACTCACAATGGATCAAGGATCTTGAAATCAGACTAGAGACCCTGCATCTTATAGAAGAAAAATTAGGTCCAAATCTTCAACTTGTTGGCTTAGGATCAGACTTCCAAATCAGGACTCCCATAGCACAAGAAAGAAAAGCAAGAATCAATAACTGGGATAGATTTAAACTGAAAAGCTTTCTCTCAGCAAAGGAAACTATCAGCAATGTGAAGAGAGAACCTACAGAGTGATAGAAAATCTTTGCCACTCATAATTCAGATAGAGAACTAATTTCCAGAATATATAAAGATCTCAGAAAACTCTACACAAAGAATACAAATAACCCAATCAACGAATGGGCTAAGGAAATGAACAGACACTTCACAGAAGAAGATCTACAAACAATCAACAAATATATGAAAAAATGTTCACCATCTTTAGTAATAAGAGAAATGCAAATCAAAATTACCCTAAAATTCCATCTCACCCCAATTAGAATGGCAATTATCAAGAATACAAGCAACAATAGGTGTTGGAGAGGATGTGGGGCAAAAGGTACACTCATACATTGCTGGTGGGGCTGCAAATTAGTGCAGCCTTTCTGGAGAGCACTGTGGAGATTCCTTAGAAAATTTGGAATGGACCCACCATTTGACCCAGCTCTCCCACTCCTCGGCCTATACCCAAAGGACTTAAAATCGACATACTACAGGGATACAGGCACTTCAATGTTCATAGCTGTTTAATTCACAATAGCCAGATTGTGGAAACAACCGATATGTCCTTCAACTGATGAATGCATAAAGAAACTGTGGTATATATATATATATATATATATATATATATATATATATATATATATATATATTATATACACACACACACAATAGAATATTACTGGGCCATAGAGAATAATAAATGTATGACATTTGCAGACAAATGGATGAAATTGGAGAATATCATGCTAAGTGATTTAAGCCAATCTCTAAAAACTAAAGGATGAATAATCTGACTGTTAACCGGATGAGGACACATAATGGGGGGTGGGAGCGGGGCAAGAATGGAGGAAGGAGGGACTGTATAGAGGAAAAAGAGGGGTGGGGGAATGGAAAAAATAACAGAATGAGTCAAACATCATTACTCTATGTAAATGTATGATTACGCAAATGGTTTGCTGTTACTCCATGTACAAAGAGAAACAACATGTATCCCATTTGTTTACAATAAATATAAATTAAAATTAAAAAATGTAGGTAAAAATAGGTCTCAAGCTTTTGGTATTTCCCTAGTAACACAAGCATTAAATATTGCCAGTTTATAGGAGAGTGTGTAAAACACATGTAGAAATACTCTGTTGAATAATAGTTTTAGATTACTTTCTACTAAAGTTATTCAGTAGGCATATTCCAAATTGTATAGATTTAATGATAAACCTAAGCTACTACTCATAATATGAAACTAACAGGATGCTGCCTACCTATTCTGGCCAATGTCTGGATATAAGCATTTGGAAAAAAAAAAAGAACTATAAATTTTGTGTTATAGTTAGGGTGTGTCTTAGAGTTCTGGGTCAGGATCAATATCTTGCTCAGTGTCAGGGTTACGGACAGCCCTCTGTGGTATGTAGGGAGGGCTTGTGTTTCTAGTTATGGTTAGGAATAGGGTTATGTAAAGGGTCATGGTATTTTCTGTGTATAAAGAATGACTCAGTGATGAGTTGAAAGAACTCTTTGAGGTGTGTATTGAAAGTTTTCTAAGGTGAGTAGACAGGCAATCTGTTGTGTTTAAAGAAGGCTTTCCAAGAAAAATAGATAGTAGGAAGTGCTTGGAAAGGAGTATATTTTATACCCAGTGAGGTATATAGACATGCCTCACTGAGGTGTTTAGGGATTGTTCTCTGAAGTGTTTAGGGACTGCTCTTGATGTGGGTAGGAAGGGTTACCTTTCATGATTATGAAGGTACACTCAGGTGTGTAGGGAGTGCCCTCTGCGGTTGTTAGCATGTGTCATCTGAGCTGTGTAAAGAGGGCTCTATGAGTTGTGTAGGAGGTTCCATGATATGTGTCATAGGACAATTTAACGTGTGTGGATGTGCCTCTGATGTGAGTTGTGAGGACACACAGTAGTTCAGAGGAAAGGTGCTTTGTGATGTGCAGGAAGGATTCAGTGAGTTGTGTTTGTAGGGCCTATTGAGGGAAGAAATGAGATCTCTTAGAGATGAGTAAGGAGGGCAAATTGATGTAGAAGTGTGAAAACTATGAGAATAGGGTGTGGATTGTGGTTAGGTTTAGGGTTTAGGGTCAAGGTAGTAATCATGGTCAGTATCATAGTCAGGGAGGCCTTCTCTTTTATGTAGGGGGGGCTTGGGTTAAGAGTTAGGGTTAGGTTTAAGGTTAGGTTCAGAATCAGGGTCAGCATTTGTGGTGTACATAAAGTTCCTATGTAGTGATTCAAAAGTGTTCTCTAAGGTGTCCATTGAAGGCTTTCTGAGGTGCATAGATAGGCTAATTGAGGTATTTAGACAGAGGACTGGCAAAAAAGTAGTTATCAGAAGGGGCTTTAAACCAAGTATAGTTTGTATTCAGTGACGTGTGTACAGATGTCTCTCTGAGGTGTGTAGAGATTGCTTTGATGTGGTTAGAATGCTTTAATTTATGTGCATGGGGGATACTCTAAGGTGTGTAGGGAGGGCTCTCTGAGGTTAGTAGTGCATGGTCTTTGAGCTGTGTAGAGTACACTATAAGGTGTTTAGGAGAACTCTATGGCATGTTAGATGGCCATTAGACATGTGTGGGTAGTATAAATAGGAGGGGTGGAGAAGACTCACACATGTCTATACAGAGTGTTTACTGAAATGAGTAGAAAGAACTATAGTGGGTTGTGCTCAGAGAAACATTTGAGGTGAGCAGAGAGAGTTCTCTGTATGGATGGCATATTCATATAGAAAGGGAGGCATTAGGTGTGGAGTAGAGTATCTCTTTGGTGTGCAGGTAGAATTCACTGAGATGAGTAGGGAGAGCCCTCTGAGCTTTGTTGTGTAGGTTTCCTGAGGTTTTTTGGTGAGGACTCATTGAAATGCTTAGGGATGGCACACTGATATGAGAATGGAAGTCTCTCATGGGTGTGTAGGATGGTCCCTATGCAGAAGAATCTATGAGGGGTGTAAGAGGGTTTTACATCTGAGAAGAAATGCTGTCTCAGTTGCATAGGGATGGCTCTCTGAAGTGAATAGTGTGATATCTTTGATTTGAGTATGGAGAACATACTAAAGTTTGATGGGAGGATCCTTTGAACATAGTATAGGGAATCTCTGAGGTGTTTGAGGAGTGCACTCAATGGAGTATCAAGAGGACTTTCTGAGTTTTGTATTTTTGTCCTTTGGCAGCAAATAGAGAGGACTTTTTGGTGAATAATGCAGGTTACCTGGGATGCACAGGTACCAGTTTTTGAGGTTTGAGGCTTGATGAAATGGCATCCTAAAGTTTGTATGAAAGCCTCTCTGAAATGTGTAGAGAGGATAGTTGAATGGATGTTTAGGTAGTGTCCTCATTGGTGAGAGGTATGTACACTCTAAGGGGTGTAGATATGTATTTCCTAGATGAGTGAATGGAGAATTCTGTCGTGAATAAGGAGGATAAACTGAGGTTTGAAAGGAGGGATCTATGAGTGTTTAACAGTATCCTATGAATTGTAAAAGTAGTGTAGAGAGGTGGTGTGTAGTATTTGGCAACTGCTCTTCAGGTTCTGTAGGGATTGATAAATGATGTGTGTAGTATAGTCTTCTATGGTGTGAATGGATGGCCCTCTGTTGTGTAGCAAAGGTGTTTGATATGAGTGTAGAGGGTGTTCTCAGATGTGGAGGAAGGTTACTGTGAGGTGTGTAGGAAGGGAAGTGCTCCCTGAGTTGTGTTGTGTGGACTTCCTGAGGTGTATAGAGAAGTCTCCTTTAGGTGTGCAGAAGCTACCTATGAGGTGTGAAAAGTGGCTTTTGCCCATGCAGGAGTGATATCTCTGTTGTGTCTTCAGAAGTAAATACTCTGTGACATAAATACAGAGACTCATCTGATATAAGCAAGGAGAACACCCTGTGGTGGAAGATTTCTTTAAGGATAATAGGTGGAATCTCTAAGATGTGTAGGTAAGGGAGTTGGAGGTGAGCAGGGAGAGTTTTTGGTGAATATTGAGGTCTATATGAGATGTGTGGGTAAGGTTTGCTGAGGTGTGTAGCAGGAGCATTCTGAAGTTTGAATTAACATTTCTCTTGCATTTTTAGAAATTATTATCTGGACTGTATAAAGAGAAATTTCTGAGTTGTTTAGGGTTTTCTCAATGAATTGTGGTGGTCATGTCCCTAAGGTGTGTATGGATAGAATTTAGAGTTGTGTAGGAAGGATTCTTCATGTAAGAAAGGAGGAAATCCTTAGATGTATAGAGAGGTATATTTGAGGCATATAGACAATTTCTCTGAGGTGTGAAAGTGGATTCTTTTCATTGTGTAAGGAGGGCTCTGTGAGATATTGTGCGAGAGGTCTCTGAGGGGTGTGGGAGGGCTTTATGAGGTTCATAGGAGAGATAATTGACTTGAGTGTGAGTGCTTAATTAAGTAGGGGTATTTTTGGTGTATAGGGAAGGCCAGTCAAAAGGCATTTCTGAAGAGTGTAGTGAGGGTTTTATGAGGTTAATAGAAAGGTTCACTCAGGTGTTTAGAAGGGCTTGAAAAGGGCTTGTATTTACTCACTTATTTGTATAGGGATATGTCTATTTCAGGTGTGTAGGCACTTCTCTTGAGACATATAGTGAGGACATTTTTCAGTGTGTCAGGAGGACACTCAGATGTGTAGGAAGGCTTCTGTGATTTTTGTATGGAGATGATTCTGAGCTGAGAACGGATGGTTACTGTTAGGTTTAAGGTTAGTTTTAGAGGTTAGGGCTTGGATTACAGTCATATTTAGAGTTAGTATTAGAATTAGGGATTTAGTGTTAGACTTAGAGGGTTAAGGTTCAGTTCAGTGTTGTTGTTAGGATCCAAATCAGTATTTGAATTGTAATGAGTAGGACCCTGTGGTGTGTGTGAATGGCTCTCTGAATGGTTGTAATGGCTCTCTTTGATGTGTTATGAGGGTTCCATGAGGTGAGTGCACAGTCTCTCTGAGGTGATTAGGGAAGGCTTCCAAAAAAACATAGTGAGTACACACTGAGGTCTGTAAGGATGTCTATCTGAGGTGTGTAGGGACAGTTCTTTAGATGTGTAGTGAGGGTATTTTTTGATTTGTCAGCAGAAAAATAAGACTGTGTGTACAGAGGGCCCTCTGAGATTTGTAGGGAGTGGCCTCTGAGCTGTATAGGCAGGGAACTATTATGTGTGTCAGAGGGCTCCTTTACATATGTGGGAGTGCCCCCTGAGATGAGATGAGAGGGTTCACAAAGGTGAATAAGGGAGGTGACCTGTAAAGTGTAGAAAGGGCTCACTGAATTGTGTTTCAAGGGCCATTTGAGGTGAGTAGTCAGAGATTTGTGAGATGAGTAGGGTGAACAAACTGATGAATGAGGAAAGGCACTATTATATTAGGCTTAGAGTCAGGATTTAGGGTCAGGTTCAGTTTCATGGTCAGTTTCATGGAGGGCTTGCTGGTATGTAAGGAGGGCTGAGGTTTAGGCTTAAATTAGGCTTAGTGTCAAGCTCAGGGTCAGGTTCAGTATTTACAATTTATAGGGAAGGCCTCTGTGGTGAGTCAAAATGGTCCTATGAGATGTATATTGAGGACTTTCTTTCATCAGTAATTAGACTCTCTAAAATGTTTATAGTGCACTTGGAAAGAAGTTTAATTAGTAGATCTGGCTTGCAAAGGAATCTAATTTGTACAAACTGAGATATGTAAGGACGTCCCTCTGAAGTGTGTAGGAAATGCATTTGAGGTAAGTAGAACCAGCTTACTTTGATGTCCAAGGAGGATGCTCTGAGATTATTTGGGAGATGATTTAGGTTGTGACTGTGGAGAGAGGGAATTCTGACATGTGTAAGAGAGCTCTACAAAATGTGTTTGAGATCTTCTAGTGGTATGTGGGAGGGTTTCCTGAGGTGAGCTTAGAGGGCTCACAGAGATGCATAGGAAGGGTGTTCAGTAAATTGTAGAAGGGGTTTAATGAGTAATATTTGGTGGGCCTTTCAAGGTAAGGCACAAGAGCTCTGCGATATGAGTAGGGAGAAAACATTGATGTAGAAGGGAAGGTTCTATGAGGTTGATGTTAAAGTTAGCATTAGGATGTGTCAAGGTCATGGTCACTGACAATGTCAGCAAGGGATCTCTGTGGTATGTATGGTGGGTTTAGTGTTAGGGTTAGTGTTAGGATTGGGTTCTGGTTTGGGGTCAGTATTTTCAATGCATAGGGAAGGCCTCTGTTGTGAATTGAAAGGGCTCCCTTATGCATGTATTGAGGGCTTTCTGAGGTGAGTAGATGGGCTTTCTGAGGGATTTAGAGAGGAGTTAAAATGAAGTATAGTTAGAAAACAGCACTTTTAAAGTAATCTAATTTGTACTTGCTGAGGTATGTAGGAAAGTATTTCTGAGGTGTGAAGAGTCTGATGTTGAGGTAAGTAGGAAGGGCTTTTTTAATGTGAATGAAGGTTACTTTGAGTTGTGTAGCCAAGACTGTCTGAGGTTGGTAGCATGCAGACTCTGATCTGTTTAGAGGAACTTCTATTAGGTCTGAACTCCTATTAGGTCTGCAGAAGAAATCTTTGATGTGTCTCAGAGGTCTCTATGATGTTTGTGGGTGGTCCTTTGAGATGAGTTGAGAGAGGTCACTCAGCTATATAAAGTATGTGTACTGAGATTAATAGAGAGGACTCAGTGAGTTGTTTCTAGAGGGACTTTTTGGCTGAGTATTGAACTCTGCAAGAAAAGTAGGGAGGAAAAACTGATGTAGAAGGGAGGCCTATGCCATGTGTAGTTCAGATGTGCTGAGATGTGTAGGGAAGACTCTGAGCTTTGTAGTGTAGGTTCTCTGACATATATAGTGAGGGCTTGTTCAAATGCATAAGGATGGCATTCTGATGTGTGTATGAGGGCTGTCAGAGGTGTGTAGGGAGTTTTTTTATTAGCTATGCCAAGGGATCTATGGGGGTGTAAGTGGCCCTAATGACTGAGTAGAGATGTTTACACAGTTGTGGAGGGAGGAGCCCCTGAAGTGAATAGTGAGATATCTCTGATATGTGTAGGGAGAACACACTGTGTTTTGATGGAAGGGTTTTTGAGGATAGTATAAGAAATCTCTGAAGTATTTGTGAGGTCTTTCATTGGAGAATGATGGGGGCTCTCTTATGTGTGTATATGCAGCACCCAGAGATGAGTAGGGAGAATTTTGGATAGAAGTGCGATCTACCTGTGTTGTGTATGTAGCACTGGTTGAGGTGTATAGCTTGGGCATTATGAGGTTTGAATAAACATCTCTGAGGTGTTCAGACGGAGTGTTCACTGGGATGTATATAGAGGGCTATCTGAGTTGTTTGGGTGTTGCTAAATAAAGTGTGGAGGAAGCATCCCTAAGTTGTATATAAATGTCACTTTGAGGTGTGTAGGAAGCGCTCTTGAAGTGGTTAGGGTGGGATTACTTAGACGTGTAGAGAAATGAGGTTGTGGTGTGTAGGGAATGTTCTCTGGGGTGTTAAAACAGGTTCTCTTTGTATAGGGAGGTCTCTCTGATGTATGTAGGGAGGGTTTTCTGAAAAGTGTAGGGGAAATTTATATGGTTTGTCAGTGGAATTCTTGCTATGAGAGGAAAGTCTCACATAACTGAATAAGTAGGGCTTTTGCAGTGTATAGGAAAGACCTCTGAGGTGATTGGAAAGAGCTCTCTGAGTTGTGTAGTTAGGGCTCTCTCAGTTGAATAGAAATTCTCTCTGAGTTTCTTAAAGAGCACTGCATAGAAGTATAGTTAGTACAAAGGTCTTGCAGAGAAATATAATTTGTACTCAGTAAGGTATATATGGATGTCTACCTGAGATTGTCTACACAAGTAGGTACTACTCTTGATATAAGGATGGTTTCCATTGATGTTTATGGAGCATACTATAATATGTGTAGAGGGGGTCACTAAGATTGCTAGTGTGCAGCTGCTGAGCTGTGTAAAGAGGTATGTATGAGTTGTGTAAGAAGGCTATGTGATGCTAGTCCTAGTGTTCCTTTTTGTGTGTGAGAGGGCACCCTGAAGTGAGTTTGGATGAATCACAGAATTGTACATGGTGTGTGCACTGGAAATTGTAGAAAGAACTCAGTGAGCTGTGTTTGGAGAGCCATTTGAGGTGAGTATTAAGAGTTTGGTGAATTGAGTAGGGAGAAAAACTGGTGTAGAAGGGAGAGCACTATGAGGTTAGGGTTAGATTAGGCCTAGGTTTAGGGTTTAGGGTCAGGGTCAAGTCATGATTAGTTTCAGAATCAGGGAGGTCTCTGTGGCATATGGGGAGAACTTATATTTATGCTTAGGATTAGAACTTACATTTATGCTTAGGTTCACAGTAAGAGTCAGTATTTATGGTGTATAGGGAAGGCCATGGTGGAGAGTCAAAATTGTTCCCTTAGGTGTGTATATTGAGGCTTCTGTGAGGACAGAATATAGGCTCTTTGAGATATTTATAGATGGCTTGCAAAGAAACATTGTTTCTTCTTGCAAAGAAGTATGGTTTTACTCACTGAATTATGTAGGAATTTCTCTGATGTGTGTAGAAACTGCTCTAGATTTGAGTATGGAGGGTACATTTTGTTGTATATGAAGGCTAAACTGAGGTGTGTAGTGAAGTCTCTCTTAAGTTGGTAGCATGTGGATTCTCAGCTGTGTTTTGTGGAATTTATGAGATGTGCAGGATGGTTCTATGAGGTGTGTAAGACAGCTACAAGAAGTGTGTGTGAGGGTCCTTTCAGTTGAGTTGGGAGGACTCACTCAGGTGTATAGATAGGGTGCACTCAGATGAGTAAAAAGGCTCCGTTAGTTGTGTTTGTAGGGTTTTGTGATGTGAGTAGTGAGAACTCTGTTAGATGAGTAAGGAGGGCAAGTTGATGTAGAAAAGAGAGTCCCATGAAGTTTGGAAGGGGGATCTATATGGTCTGAAGTTAGGACTCATGGATATGAGTAGGGTGGACTCTGAGCTTTGTCATGTAGGTTAACTGAGTTGTGCAGTGAGGGATAATTAAAATTCAGAGGGATAGCACTCTGATGTGTTTGGAGGGCTCTCAGAGTTGTGTAGGGAGGTCTATATTAGGTGGCCAGAGGGATCTATGAGGGGTGTAGGAGGCCTCCTTGACATAGTAGAAATGATTTCTCAGTTATTTAGGGAGGGACTTCTACAGTGAATAGTGAGATCTCTGATATGAGTAGCAAGAAAAAACTCAGGTGTTGTGAGAGGAATATTTGAGGATAGAATAGATAATCTCTGAGACGTTTTGGTAGGACACTCAGAGGAGTATCTTGGGGGTTCTTTTAGGTTTGTAGTTTTGGCCCTTGGAGGTAAATATAGAGGATTTTTGGTTAGTTTTGAGGTCTACAAGGGATGTGTAGGTAGGGTTTTTAAAGGTTTGTAGAAAGGGCATTCTGAAGTTTGTATGGGAGCCTCTCTGAGATTTGTAGGGAGAACTGCTGAATGAGGTGTATCAGGTGGATGCTCACTGGTAAAAATTAAGAGTTAACTGAGGTGTATATTTCTGGACATCTATGGTGAATAAGGAGAGATCTCTGAGATAAATGAGGACAAACTGAAGTTTGAAAGGAGGGCTCTATGAGGTGTGTAGCAGGGCCCTCAGAATAGTGAAATTATGCCATTCTGAGGTGTGTAGAGGCATGGTGTTTGGTGTGTAGCAACGGTCCTCTAGTCCCAATATTCATACAGTAATTGATAAATAATCTGTGTAGGAAATGTGTATAAGGTGTGTATGGATGACCTTCTGAATTCTGTAGAAAGGGCATTTATATGAGTAGGTAGGGGTCTGAGCTGTGTGGAGAGGTGACTATGTGTGTAGGAAGTGTTCACTGAACTGTGAAGGGAAGGATCTCTGAGATTTTTAGTGCAGATGATTTAAGGTGTGTATGGAGGCCCCTATTAAATGTGTAGAAGGAATCTATGAGGAGTGTAGAAGGTTTTTTTTTTTTTTTTTTCCTACATAGGAGTGCTCTCTGCTGTGTAGTTAGGGCCTTTGAAATGAATAATGTAATCTATCTGATATGACTAGTTAGAACAAAACATGATATAATGGGAGTATTCTCTGAGTATAATAGGGGGAATTCCTACATTGTTTAGGAAGGCCACTGAACAGTGTGTCCAGAGTCTTCCCTGAGGTATGTCAGGCCAACCCTCAGAGGTGAGTAGAGGGGGCATTTGAGAGTAGTAAGGTGTATCCAAGTTGCATAATAGGGTGTGTTGCTGTTTGTAGCATGAGAATCCTGAGGTTTGAATTAATATCTCACTGGAATTTATAGGAAGTACTCTCTGGGTGTATAGGAAAGGCTTTCTGAGTTGTATAAGTGTTGCTGTGTAAAGTGTGGAGACAGTGTCCCTATGGGATATATGAATGGGAATTTGAGTGTGTGGGTAAAGCTCTTGGTATCAGTAGGGAGTCATTATTTAGACATGTAGGGAAGTGAGTTTGAGGTCTGAAGGAAAGATTCTCTGTGGTGTTAAGTGGGTTCTCATTTTTTTGTATTTTTATGTAGGATGGGTTCTGTGACATGTAGGGAGGGCCCTCTGAAGGGTGTTGGAGGGTTTTATGAGGTTTGTAGGAAGACTTATTGATGAGATTTTAAATGTTCACTTAAGTGAATAAAAGGGCTATTTGCAGTGTATAGGCAAGGTCTCTGTGATAAGTCAAGTTTTCTCTGAGGTGTGTATTGCAGGCACTCTGAAGAAAGTAAAAAGGTTCTCTAAGGTGTTTAGAGAAAACTTCCTAAGATGTGTAGTTACTAGGGCTTATGAAGTACTAGTTTGTACTCACTCAAATATGTAGTTATATCTCTCTGAAGTGTGGAGGTAATGATGTAAGTTGGTGCTTTTTTAAAGGATAGTATCACAGTTTGATCAACATCAATTTAAATGAGTCACATATATGAGACACAAATATAAATACACACAGACAAAAACTTCTGAGGGTCTGGTGCTATCTAAATGGAAATCTGAGTGGAGGGCTAACTACTCACTTCCAATGGCCTGTCCTGCTTCATCTCTGGTCTTCTTGGGAAATATCACCAGAGTTGTTTGTCCCAACATTGATACAGTGCTTCCAATCTTGAGAAAGGCCCCTACTAGAGACTTGCCTGAGAAAAAAGCATCCAAAGATCAGTAGACAACAAGCACTCATGACTCTTGACTTGCTGTCTCAACAGAAGAAAGTAGAATGGGAGTTTATCTGGAATATGGATGCCTAGCTACTAGGGTTCCAAGTTCTGCCAAGGAAGTGAGGTCACTTCCTTGGAGACTCCATACCCAAAGCTCTTTCTCACACAAGATGGTTCTAATGGCCCACTGATATGCAGGTTTCTTCCATCTTCCCTTGACATATACACAAGTGGACATTGTTACACCAACAAACCCTGAATCTGGTCTCCAGACTGTCCAAGATGTAGCCAACTCACCTGCTATGGAGAGACAATTTGAATCAGACCCATTTCCTTCTTCTGGCCATGTGAGTAGTCCTGAAGAAGTCATTATGCCTTAAAAGACCTGAATAGTTTTGCCATTTATTCCTCTGGGATTATTCTAGTATATGCTTTTTAAGTTGTCAACAGGTGTATAAGACCATTTATATACATACTCCTTGGGAACCCTAATGTTTGAGCCATGTGTCTGTAATTTACCAACAAACAGAAAACACAACACAGAAAGGAGAGGAACAAGGGATGACATACAACTCTACCATAATGTGAGTTCAACAGTGAAAGAGAGGAAATCAACTTCTACCTTATCCTTGTTTCCACTCTGCCCCACTGAATGTTTGTCATGACAGATTTTCAGAGATAGACTCCTTGTGCCATAGACCTTCCAATGCTTCCTGTGCAATTTAGAATTGTTTCAATATTTCTTCTCATTGTATAATGTGGGTATACTAAAGGGGATAACGGTCCAAAATCTTTAGCTTCCCCATATAAGTTAATCAGCATCTGTGTTCAAAGAAAAATAAATCAGCAAGAGTCATGGTATTTCACTTTCAAGGTGTAGTCATCAGAAATCTCATTTCTTTCTCTCCATAGTCTCATGACAGTGGCACTGTATAATTCCAGAGATTTTTTTGGAAAACTGTACGGCAGCAGGCAAAGTTCCAAGGGCCCCATTAAATGCCAAGGAACTGGAATTTCTGTTTCAATTTCTAAATGCCTCACATAGATGTCAATATTTTGGCTATAAGATTCATGAATGCAACTTTATCAAGAAGAAATGATGATGGAAATTGTCAAAATTTTGTTCAATACCATGGTCATAACAATGGGAGTGGAATTCTCTTTCTCTATTTTTTGAAGAAACATCTGCATTGCTTCTTTCAAGGTCACAGCAGGTCATTACTTTTTGTATATGTTGTTGAAGACAGCTTTTTTCGATTCTTCTAACTAGAATTTGGAGAGAAGGCCTCAGGAGAAGAACAAAGAACCAACTCAGAAGGCAATATTTATTTAATAGCTAAGGTTATGGGAGCAGAGAGAAGGACTGACAATTCAGTTATGAAAAATGGAAATGGACTAGGTAACCACACTCTTCGGGGGAAAGTCATTAATCTAATGCAGGTTCACTGAGTGCCCTGTCCCCACTTTTGAATGAACAGAAGAAGTAATGTCCTTCTCTTCTATTAAGAAACATCAAAAATTAGCAAACAATCTCAAAGGCTTAGAATCATCTTGCTTGTGCATACAGAACTAATTGACTTCTCATTAACTTCCCACAAAGGTGAGAGTCTGATGATAGACCACTGGCTTGGAAAGATTTGAATATCTGTACTCACATGTGCAATCACCCCTGTGGGAGGCCTCCCAGGATAGGGCATTGTTGAATGCTTCTGTGTTCCTTGAAATTTACTGGGGAACAACAATGGGGAGGGTCACCACAAGTAAGACCTGCAACTCTGAATGGTGCTGAATTTGGTAAGCCTGAGACACAAGTGAATTTGAAAAAAGGTAATAGTTCCTGTTTTTTAAGCTGGTAAAAATGTAAGTCATGGAAAATTCTCCCCTCTTATCTCCTGCTCCTTTAGGTATTCATCTTATGACATTATGGCATTATGTGATAATATTCCCTATCCACTAAATTCCTTCAGAAAGGATAAAGAGCCTTGTATGAGCTTTTGAAGGCCTGATAGGACCATGAAACAAGCAGAATTTCAGTCAGTTTCAAAGTCACTGTAAAAATCCTTTAAAGTAACAAGGTCAGCTAGTGATAATTTCTCTTCATTGACCACTCTTGGAAAATGCCTAAAATTTGATTTGCTGGGATTGTTGCTTAATTCTCCAATACAGGAGAAAAAATAAATCACAGAAAAGGGTTGATGGATCCTGGATTTCAGAGGGGTTTGATTCCTCTGGAAACAGATTCACTGTCCTAACAATGAAGTCCCACAAACAAGTATATCAATAAAGCCTTCCTGAGTGTTAGTCCCTTTCCTCTAATACATCTTTCTACCCATATTCTCAACATGGTTCTGTACCCAATTGTCCCAGTCCTGTCTTTCACACTCTGAAGCACAGCATCACCACATCCAAACACTAAGGCACCAAGCTCTGAGGACTGTACTACTCCCTTTCTGAGAAGAGCATCCAAGACAAAGGTGTAGTGTGCCAAACTCTCAATAGAAAAATCACAAGAACATATATTCTTTTAAAATCATTATTTTTCTGACAGCTAGACCAATGTAGAGAAAATAAAAATTTTAAAGTGATTTGATTTATTATGACCACAGTTTCCCTACTGAAATACAAATTAGGCAAATACAGTGATGAAAGGCACTGTGTGAAGCCCAGAACAACCAATGTCAGTGTGAGATTGAGACACACTGGAAACAGCCCACAGACTTTGCCCTCTGGTTTTGTGTTAGCAAGGAGCAGCAAGGGAGTGCAGGCTACATATGTCCCTCCTCATGTCCTCATACCTGCAGCTGTGTGTGCAGGGTATGGTGATCCTCGCAAAGAGACCATGGAACTTAGGGGCCACCTGGTTTGTCTCAGTTGCAAGACTGCAAGTCAGATCTGAAGTGTCAAATCCCAGGTGCAAGGAACCCTAGGTATGACTGAGGGATGTTTCATTGCAGTTGCATTATTGGTGACATGTTCCTCCCAGAGAAGTGGGACAAAGATTATGCTTTTTATGTGGCTAGATCAGCTGCCTTCTGAATTCATTCAGTTATTGGGCATGGTTTGTTTCTAATGGAGCCTGTTGATTACTTGCATCCTGGTTCCAATTAGTGCTCTGTCTTATCTCTCTGCTTGCTGCCAGTGAATCTCATGAAGAGCAGCCCTAGTCATGAGAATTCTACAATAGTATGGATTCTATAACAGGACTACAATTTACAGGACAACTATTATATCACTTTTGGATGGTGTAGTATTGGTATTATATTAATAACTAAGGACAGTTATTATCTTGAGATGTTTTATTATGATATTATTTTCACATAATAGACTACATAACATCTATTATATTTGTTAGGGATGTTATTGCACACTTCTTGTATCAATATCCAATGTCTATAGAAGCTATTATGTTAATATTAAATGCTATACTCTGGATAATGTAATAGTATTAAAACCTCAGGACCATTATTATATTAGTTGTACTTCCTATAGTATGAATATTACATCAATTTTAAAAGGCAACTATCATATCAGTTTGATATGTCATAGTATGGATATTATATTAGTATTAAAAGCCACAAATGAACTTTTAGGTCATTTTTAGAAACTCAAATAAGCATATCATCTTAGGATTAAAATCAACATGGTACTTAATACATTAATTTTAGTGATAAGTCAAAAATTATTTAATGCCAAAAATGCAGATATTTTATTAGCATAAGGTTGTATAATATAAATATAATGTTAAATGCTACAGAACACCTGTTTACTTGTTTAGATGTTATATGAAGGATATTAAATGAATATTAAAATCCACAGGTAAGTTATTATATTGGTTTCAGGGTTTATGGAAAAGATGGCAACTAGTAATATTAAAGGCTATAGAACATATATTTCATTTTTTAGGTGATAATTTGGATGTCATATTAGTTTTACAAGGTAGAGGGGAGCTAGTGCATTCATTTTAGAATAGGCTATGAATAACACATTAGATTTAGAGGCCACAGCACAGCTCCTATATTCGCGTTTGGTACTCTAGTTTGGATATTATATCTGTATTTGAGTACTCTGAATGGCTGTGATATCCATTTCTGATGTTGTAATATCAGACAAATTATATTAACATTAAAGGACAGAGCAATTCTCGTATAGTTTTCCATGCTATAGTATGCATATACTGTTAAAAAAAGGACATGGAACAGCCATAATAGGAATATGGTATTATTATTGAAGTCTACAAGGGAGCTATTATATGTGTTTTAGATGGTCACTATGGATATTATAATCATTTTTAAGGTTCCAGGGAATCTACTATATTAGTTTAATGTGAAATAGTAAGAATATTTCTTTAACATTAAAGACCACATTGCTTTGGACCTGGAGATCACACCATTTATCCATCATACCAGGGAATGTTGCCATCAGTTCCAGCTGAGAATAATAGAAAAACTGAATTTTTATATGCTTCCTTTAGGCTTTTGTTTGAGTAGTCTCTAAAACCCTGCTTTGCTTACGTTCTAACATTGCCTCTCTGATCTCAGTTTTGGACATTGCACCTCTAAGACCTTTGAAATGCACTCGCTTGCTAACTCAAGGATGCATCGTCTGACTGCAGCAAGACATTCCTGTGATTGTTACTGAAGAAATGAGAGAAAATTTTGTGCTGCATCAGGTGGAGAGCAAGGCTCGACAGTGGCTGCACCCATTTCCTGGGATGTATTGAGGAAAAAAACTTTGAAGCAGAAGAAAATTTTTACACCTGTGTTTTGAGTACCAGATGTATAAGTTTTTTCTCCTGTGTTTGATAAATGATCATGTTCAATGTAACAAAGGGAGTTTAAATACCTTTTTCCCCACAGTTCCCTTCTAGGGGAGAATCTCATTATGTCACTGAAATATTTAATCCACTTTTCTTTAATCTTGATATCAGCCTCCCCATAACCTTTTATTCTAAGCTATGTAGATTCTTTAAGAATTGATGTTTGTTGATCACGAATGACTCTAAGGCACTGGGTGAACTCCACTGGGGGTCAGAGAGAGCATGCCATGCCACATGTGTTGTTTAACATACCTTGTTTCCAGTATTCTGACACCAAGTGTCAACTGTGGTACTTTCTTCACCTAGGATATTAATTTGTAATTGTTTCTTTTTGTCAGTGGTTGATGCCTTTCTATTGATTTAAATTTACACATTATTTTTACTTCACATGCCCAGTAGTCATATGTCCCAAAGCCACTGGACCACTTGAGTACTTAAGTGCCACTGTTTAATGAAATATATATATATATATATTCAGGTCTGTAAACCTAACAGTGTGACTTGGAGTGCTTCCTGCAGGTAATTCTGACCGTTGAGTATTTACATGGACCATGGTGATATCCAGAAGAAAAATGCTTTTATATTTATAGATTTCATTGAACTATATATAAAATGGGTATCAATAAATGTATTTACTCCAAAAAAACAAAAAGACCACATTGCAGCTATTAGTTTTAGAAGGCACAGCAAATTGATTACATTCATATTACAGGTACTAAGCCAGGCAGCTATTCTGTTAGGTTTAGATTTTATAGAATGGAAACCATGTTAGTATGAACAGCCAGAGGCTAGTGATTACAGCAGTTTTATGCTGTAGTATGAATATAATATCAGTATAGAAAGAACAAAGTACAGTTTGAAAGAATAACAGAATTCTTTTTAAATTCAATTTTATTTATTTTTTATGTGTTGCTCAGTATTGAACCTAGTGCCTCAATTGTGCTAGGCAAGTTCTCTAACAGTAAGCCACAAACCCAGCACCAAAGGACTGTTTTTATATGCATTTAAGTGGCCACATATTACATATTACATAAATTTAAAGGACTTGGGGAAACTATTAATTTTGGATGTAAAATGATTGATAATATGTTTGCATTAAAAGCCAAAGGACAACTACTATATTAGTTATAAATTCTAATATGTGAATATTATGTTAATACAAAAGGAGAGTACATATGAAGGATATTATGTGAGTGTCAGCAATTACCTTAAGGGTATGAGTGTCTTTAGTCACAGTGAGTGTATTATGTGAGTGTCAGGTTCCACAGTGAGGATATTATGTTAGTGTCGGAGGTCAAGTGTAAACATTATATGAGTTTCAGAGGCCAGAGTGAGGGCATTTATGTGAATTTCTCATTTCAGTTATGATATTATGTGAATGTAAGTGGTCAAATGATGTAGGTATTAGATTTTGTTTTGGTGAATATTCATGTGTGGAAAACCATGATACTCACAATGATCTCAGTCACATAAAATGTGATATTGTATATGCATACTCATGACCTGGAAGGCATTTCTAAGTAAGTTGCTTGCAAATTAACAGCTTTGTTCTTTGCTTGTATTTTTATTTTTTCTGTAATTTACATATAAACCTTTAAAAATGGTAATTTTTAAAAAGTGGTCAAGTGAGGATTGTATATGAATGTGAGATTTCACAGGGAAAATACTTTTTGAGTATTTTAGGCCACAGTGAAGATATTATGTGAGTGTTAGAGGTCAAGGGAGAATATTATGTAAAAGGGACCAGAATGAGGATAAGTAAGAGTCATAGACCACATAAGGTTATTCTGTGTCAGTGGCTACCAGAGTACCAGAGGCATTGTGAAGGTATTATGTGTGTGTTGGTAGGCAGATTAAAGATATTATGTGAATGTGAGCTGCTGGAGTGAAGACATTATGTGTCAGAGACCAAAATGAGGGTAATATCTGGATTTCAGTGGCTACAGTGAGGACAGTTTGTCAAGGTCAGACTGAGAATATTAGAACCTGAGGCCATAGTGAGGATATCATATGAATAACAGAGGCCAGATAAGGACTTTATTTGAGTTTCAGATGTTATAGTGAGGATGCAATAAGAGTATAAGAGGTCACATGGAGGATATTTTATGTGTGTCAGAGACCAGAGGAAGACTATTATGTAAGAGTCAAAGGTTACAGTATGGACACTATGTGCATATAATTGCTCATAGTGAGGATATTATGTGAATGTCAGAGTCCAAAGTGAGTTTATCATGTGAGTGTGAGAGGTCAGGTTATTATGTGAGTTTTAGAGGTCACAGTGAGAATATTATGTGAATGTCAGAGGCCATATTAAAGTTTATATGTGAGTGTCAGAGGCCACAATCAAGGTTTTATGTGAATATGAAGATAACAGTGACAAAATATTTTGAGCCAGACCAAGGGAAGATATGTGATTGTCATGGCAATGGTGAGTGTATTATATGAGTGTCAGAGGTCACAGGACATTATGTGAGAGTCAAAGACCACAGTAAAGATATTGTGTGTCAGAAGGAATAGTGAGGATTTTATATAATTATTTGAGGCCACACTGATGAAGCTATAAGTGTCAGAAGCCAGACTATGTTTATTTAATGCCAGAGTCCTCAGGGAATAAACTCAATGAATGACAGTGGTCACAGTGTTCACATTGAGAATATTATGTGTCAGTGGTAAGAGTGATGATATTATGTGAGTGTCAGAGGCTACAATGAGGAAATTATGTGAGTGTTATTGGCCACAGTAAGAGTATTATATTAATATCAGAAGCCACATTGGGAATATTATGTGAATGTCACAGGCCAGTGTAATGGTATTTTTTGAGATTCAGAACACGGAGTGAGGGTATTAAGTAAATGTCACAGGTTTAATTGTGTATATTATATAAGTGTCAGAGGCCACAGTGTGGGTATTATATGACTGTCAGAACCAAATGAGGATATTATGTGAGTGGCAACTGTCCCAGAAAGGATATTGTATGAGTGTCAGAGGCTACAGTTGTGATATACTGTCAGTCACAGGGACAACACTGTGGAAATTAAGTCTGTGTCAGTGGCCACAGTGAGGATGTTTTGACACATCAGGGGCCTGCTTGAGGATATTATGAGTGTCTCAAGTCACAGTGACTGTCTTGGACCATAGCTAATGTATTATATGAGCATCAGAGGTGACAATTATATTATGTGAGTGTATGAGGTAATATTGAAGGTATTTGGTGAGTATTAGAGGCCACATTGAGGGTATTATATGAGTGTCAAGGTAAAAGTGATGGCATTTTGTGAGTTTCAGGTGCCAAGTGAGAATATTATGTGAATATCAGGGGCAAAAATGAGTATTTTAAGTGAGTGAGAGAGGTCACAGTTAGAATATTATGTGAGTGTCAGAGGTCATACTGAATTTATTATATGAATATCAAAGACCAAATGTGGATATTATATAAGTGTCAGAGGCTATATTGCAAGCAAGATGTGAGTGTCTCAGGCCACAAAAAAGGTATTATGTGCAGGACAAGTCACATTGAATATAATATTTGAGTACAGGAGGCCAATCTGAGGGTAATATGTGAGTATCACAGGTTAGAATAAGGATAATATGTCAGTATCAGAGACAAAAATGATGACATTATGAGTGCAAAAATTCACAGAGAGTATGTTATATCAGTTTCAGACATCATATTGAGGGTATTATGTCAGTGCCAGAGGTCAAAATGAGTATATTTTCTGTGTGTCAGAGGATCCAGTGATAATATTTATGTGACTTTCAGAGGACACAGTGTGATATTATGTGAGTGACAGAGACCAGAGTGGTAGTAGTCTGTGTCTGAAGTCAAAATGTGTGTATTATGTGATTTTCAGAGACCAGAATTGGAGATTTATGTGAGTATCAAAGGGTACAGATAGGGATGGGGGGAAGGGGAAAAAATAACAGAATGAATCAAACAACATTACTGTATGTGGATTTATGATTACACAAATGGTATGCCTTTGCGCCATGTACAGAGAGGCAACATGTATCCCATTTGTTTACAATAAAAATAAATAAATAAATAAATAAATAAATAAAAAAGAAAAAAAAAGTGTACAGATAGGGTATTGTTTGAGTGCCAGAGGTCACAGTATAGTTATTATGTGTCAGAGGTAGCATTAATGATTTTATGTGTCAGTGGCCAATTAAGGATATAATGTCTGTGTCAGAGGTCAAATTGTGTGCATAATATGAGTGTCTGAGATCATAGGTTATTATTTGAATGTCAGTGTTCAAAGTGAGAATATTACATTAGGTTATTATTTGAATGTCAGAGGTCAAGTGAGGATATTTTGTGAATGCCATAATCCAAAGTGAGGGTATTACATAAGTAACAGAGGTCCCAGTGAGGTTATATTGTGATTATAAGAGGTCACAGTGAGGACATTATTGAGTGTCAGAGGTCATGTGAGGATATTATGTCACTATCAGACTCACAGTGAGGATATTATGTGACTGTCACATAACAAGTGAGGAAATTAGGTGAGTATCAGAGGCATCAGTGAAGTTAAAGGAAAGTGTCCAAAGTCATTTCAGAAAATAATGTGAGTGTCAAAGATCACAGTGAGGACATAATGTGAGTATGAGTGGCCACAAAGGTATTATGTCAGATTCTAAATTATTATTTGAGTGTCACAGGGCTCAGAAGGGGACACACTGAGGGTATTCTGTGAGTGACTCAGGCCATGTAAGAATATTATGTGTGTGAGAGAGGTCACACTGAGGTCATTATGTGAGTAACAGATGTCACACTGAGGATATTATTTCAGAGTTAGAGGCCAAAGGAAGGTGTTATGTGTCTGTCAGAGACCACAGTAATTATATTTTATGAGTGTCATAGACCACAGTGAGGGTAATAAGTATTAGAGGTCACAGTGAGGGTAATCTGTGAGTGTGAGATGTTAGATGAGGGTATCATGTCAGTGATAGAGGCAATGGGGGACATTTGTGTCAGATGTTAGAGTGAGGGTATAATGTGTCAAATGTCACATTGAAGGTATGACATTAGTGTCAAAGGGCAAGTGAAAATATTTTTGAATCTCACAAGTGACAATGAGCTTACTTTGTGAGTGTGAGATGTCAGAGTGAGGATATTGTTGAGTGTCAGAAATCAAATCAGGCTATTTTGTGACTACCAGAGTCATAGTGAAGATAATCATTGAGTGTCACATGCCATAGGGAGGTAAAGTGAGTATCGTAGGAAGCAATTATTATATTATGTCAGTGTCAGCAGTCATAGTGAGGTTGTTATGTCACTCTTAGGGTTTTATGTTAGTTTCAGAAGCCAGTATGAGGAGATATGAGTATCAGAGAAAAAAGTGAGGTTATTATGTCAGTTTCAGAGGCCACAGTAAAAGTATCATGATTGTACCTGAAGTCACACTGAAGGTATTTTTTGAGTGACAGAGATCACAAGAAGGATATGTTTTCATTGTCAGAGGTCACTATGGGGGCATTATGTGAGTATAAGAGGCCATGTTGATGGTATAATGTGAGCTTCAGGGGTCACTGTGAGTATTTGGTGAGCATCATTGGTAAAACAGAGGTTACTACCTGAGTATCAGAGGTCATAGTGAGGTATTATGTGAGTGACAGGGCAAATTGAGAATAATATTTGAGTGTCAAAAAACAAAGTGAAGGTGTTAGGTGAGTGTCAGAGGCCATTTTGACGGAATGTTTGAGAGTCAGAAGTCACAGAATGGATATTATATTTGAATCAGAGATCACAGTGAGGTTATTATATGAGTGTCAGAGGTCACACTGAGAGTATTATAAGTGTGAGAGGTCCCAGAGAGGTTATTATGTGAGTGTCTGAGACCACAGTGAGGATATTGTGTCAGCATCAGAGGTCACAATGAGGTTATAATGTGAGAGTCATAAGTTATGATGAGGTTATTATAGAAGCATCACAGGTCAGTGAGTGTATCAAGTAAGTGTCAGTGGTCACACATAGGATATAATCTGAGACCACACTGAGGGTACTAAGTCAGTGTAAAGGTCACAGTAAGGGTACTTTTTTAGTGTGAGAGTTCACTGTGGGGGTAATATATGAGTATTAGAGGTCACACAGAATGTTATGTGAGTGACACAAGAAAATTGAGGATATTATGTGTCAGAGGATATAATGAGAAAATACTTTAAACATCAGGGACCATAGTGTGGACATTTTATGACTTAACAGGTTATGATGAGGATTTTTCGTTAGAGTCACAGGCCAATTGAGGACATTGTGTGAATGTCAGAGGCCACATGGAAGTTATCATATAAACATCAGAGATCACACTGAGGATATAATGTGTGTAACAGGCAACAGTGAGGATATTATGTGAGTATCAAAGGAGAGGCCAAATTGAGAATATTATTTGAGTGTTCCAGGTCATATTCATATTATTAAATAAATGTAAGAGGACAAAATGGGATATTATATCAGTGTTCATAGGACACAGTGAGGATAGTAAATGAGTGTTCAGTGTCACAGTGAGTACATTATGTTAGTTTAAGAGGCCATGCTAAAATATTATGTAGTGTCTAAGCCCGGTGAGTTATTATAATAGGGTTAGGGATCACTGTTATGCTATTATTTGAGTGTCAGAGACCTGAGTGATGGATTTATGTGAGTGCCAGAAGCCACAGTGAGGGTGTCATTGCAATGTCAGATGCCCCACGTAGGATATTATTTATCAGCGGCTGCTGTGAGTGTATTATGTTTGTGTCTGAGGTCCCTCTGTGATAATTATATGAGCATCAAAATCCACAGTGAGGATATCATGTCAATTAGAGGACACATTCAGGGTATCAGGATTGTGTTTCAGGTCACACTAAAGAAATAATATGAGTGAGACATGTCACTGTGATGACATTATGTCAGTGTAAGAGGTCAGAATGAGGATATTATGTGAATTTCAGAGAACAGAGTAGGGTACTATGTGAGTATTCAGCAGTCAAGTGAAGATATTAATTTAAATGGCATAGGATAAAATGAGGGGATTATGTGAGTGTCAGTGGCCACAGGAGACTATGTCTGAGATCATACTGACTTTCCTGTGTTCATGTCAGTGTCATGTCAGAGGCATGTGGATGACAGAGGTCATGTGACAATAATATGTGAGTGCCTGAGGTCATAGTGAGAATTTTTTTGTGTGATCAGAGTCCACAGTAAGGGTATTATGTGAATGACACAAAAACAGTAAGTATATTATGTCAGTATCAGAGGACAAGTGAGGATATTATATGAATGCCAGAGGCCACATGAAGATATTATGGGTGTTTGAGTCACAGTGAGTAAAATATAATGTCATAGGTCTGGTGAAAATATTGTGAGACAGCAAATTGAGGATACTTTGTAATTGTCAGAAGGGAAAATGAAGGTATTGTGTGATGGATAATAGACACAGTGAAGGTAATAGTTGAGTGTCAGAAGTCCCAATGAGAATATTCTGAGTGTCAGAGGCCACATTTTTGGTATTATGTGTCAGAGAGCACATGCAGGTGTTATATTAGTATCGGAGATTACACTGAGGGTATTATATGAGTGTGAGTAATCACAGTGAGTGCATTTTTTGAGGATCAGAGGTCCTATTAGGATATTTTATCAGTGACAGTGGTTATACTTAGGATATTATTTGAGTGCCTGTGGTCTCATTGAGGGTATTATATGAGTGTGGTCATACTGAGGTAATTATGTGTCAAAGGTCAAAGTGTATAATATGTGAGGATCAGAGGTCACAGTGAGAATATTATGTCAATGTCAGAGGTCAAGTTGCTGAGGGGGTTCAGACAGCAGGGAGAAAGAGGATATTTTTTGTTTTACAGGTCTCTTTGATGGTTTTATATAAGAAGTTCCAGTATGGTAATATGTGAGTGTCAGAGATAACAGTGAGCAAATTGTATGAGAGTCAGAGTTCACAGTGATTGTGTTATGTGAGTATAAAATTCAAAATGATATGTCAGTGTCAGACATCAAGTGAGGATATTATATCAGTGTCATTGGCCACATTTAAGGTATATGTAAGATTTAAAGATCTAACTGAGTATAATATGTGTGTAGAAAGCCACAGATTTGGTATAATGTGAGGGTCTGAAGTCACAATGGGGATATAATGTGTCAGTGGTAACAATGAAGAAATAATGTAAGTGTCAGAGATCAATTGAGGACATTCTGTGTCAGAGGCCACAGCATGGTATTATATGAGTGTTTGATGTCAAACTGAGTGTATTATGTGACGAACTCATGTGACACTGAGTGTAATATGTGAAAGACATTTTGTAAATGAGAAGTTAATTTTTAAATGTCACAGGTTAGAGTTAGGAAACATTTTCAATCTCAGGGGCTATTCTGAATAAATATATGAATATATGTGAACATTGTAAGTATATTTGAGAGCATCAGATGCCATAGTGAGTATATTTTGTCAATGGCAAGGGATATAATGATATTATGTGACTATCAATGTCACAGTGATGATATTGTATAAATGTCAACATAAGAGTGAAGATATATTGTGAGAGACAGAGGCCAAGTGAGGGTATTATGTGAATGTCAAAAGTCAAAGTAGGGTATTATGTGAATGTCAGATGTCACATTGAGCATAATATGTGAGAGTGAGAGGCCCCAGTGAGGGCATTAGTTGAGGGTCAGAAGTCATTGAAAATGCTATGTGTGATAGGCCATGGTGAGTGTGTTATGTGAGTGTCAGAGGCCAAGTAAGAATATTATGTGAATGTCAGAGGTCAGAGTAGTGTAGCATATCAGTGTAAGAGGCCACAGTGAGGCTATTAAGTAAGTGTAAGAGATTATAATAAGGGAATTATGTGAATGAACCAGGCCATGTCAGGTTGTTATGTGACTGTCAGAGGCCACATTGCTCCATTTTTGAAATTGAAAAAATGTTTGTCTTGAAAGATTGACTAGGAAGTTTAGGGCACATACTCAGAATTTAATGGATGCCTAGTACACAGCTGTCTTGCCCATGATAATGAGAAAAATGGATGTGGGGTAAGAAGAGAAATTACAGCCAAGAGTACAACAGAAAATACAACATGTTGGAACCAGGAGCCCTATATTCCCCCATGAAGTATAAGCTAATGGTTGCCCGTCATGGTCCTCAGGACTTAATATGAGGAATGGGCCACTTCCCTAAGACCATTTTCTGAAAGGCCATTTCCCTTGCTAAACCAAACTTTAACTGGTAACAAATATACCCAAAGTTCTCCCAGCCATGGCATGCCATGTCCCTCTGGGAGTCACAAATTGAGGCCAGTACACTGTTGGCTAATTGATGTTTAATTTTGCATCCATTCCTTCTGTGCACTTTGGGCTAGGTGCTGAGTTGAAAGCTGGCACAGACTCTTGGACATGTCTGACATGGCCCACAGTCCCCTAGGATTTTTCTAGCCAGTGCAAGGGTCAGTCTTTACAAGAAGTAATGACAGTAAGGGGACCAGGGCTCTAGTTTCATCCTAGTGGTAACAAGCAGCATATCAACATATGAACTTCAACAGTGCTTATGAAGGAACTTCCTTGTGGAGTCCTGCTGATGGGGTTTAGGCAACAGGGAGAGAGAGAAAATGACTCAGAGAATGGCAGCAGTGGCTGGCAACATAGTCTGGCACCCTTGAATTTTTCCTTACAATGCTAGAGGACCAGCCAGAAGAAAAAGATTCACTTGTGAATATTCACCCTGGATGGTAAATTTTCTGAGGCAAGGGTCAGGTCCCAATGCCCAGACAACACTGACACATTCAGTCCTATTTAAATGTTCATTTCACTTCTGAATATTTAGGGGTAAAACCCTCAAGATGACTTGGATTCTGCAATATCCAGTGCCATTATTCTTAACTTGGCACCTTCGATGGTGAAGGACAGGTTAGGCACACGTAGATGAGCTTCCTAACATTAGTTCTCAGTGGCAGCTGTATAGGGTTTGCAGGAGAGAGATGGGTGTCCCAGGCAGCTCTGAGACTCTAAGTGGGGTCAGTGAGTCTAATCAGATCACATATCTCTATATTTCTGCACATCACCCAACAAGTTTACTAGCAGCACTATAGTTGAATATGTTTGAGACCTTTTCCAAAGCAAGTACATCATCAGATGGCACAGTAGTAATCTCATCATACATTCAATTTTGTATGTTTTTTTTGTTTTTTACATTTGAGTATTTTCTGAGTTACATAAACCACCATATTTTTAACTATCATTCTTAAATCCGTATAAGAATTGTGGAACATTGTAACAATTGATTCAGCCATATTGCTCCTCTTGAATATTTAGGTTCCTCTAGGTCTTAGCTAGTATAAAAATAATCTGTAAAATTTAAAAATCTTTCCCAAAATAGTAAAACCAGAGTGAATGTAGAGAATTTCTGTTGGGGAAAGAATTCTGTTGTCTTCCATCCCTTTCCAACAAGACCAGTGTTCCTTGGAATCCTGTTTCAATGGCACAAGCTCAACCCTTTAAAGGTCCAGACCTTTGTCCCCTTAGACTGTCACTTTCCCCTACTCAGCTCTCTTCCTGATGCAGTTGTGCTGAGTCTTGGATGGTGTGAAGCAGCCTCCCCTCTTGGTTATCCCCCACCAACACTGGAAGAGGACTCAGAGGTAGCCAGACTGAAGCTCAGTTGTAAAATAGGGCTGAGCAACAGGGAGTAGAGTAGCTGACTGTGAAAGAAAAGGGCACAGGCCACAGCCTGACTCCTGCAAGACACAATGACCCCATAGTGCTTTCTAAGTAAGATAAAATTTAGTCCATGTGCAGTATCTGGTTTAAGAGATCACATAAAGCCTTTCCCATTCACAGGGTGGAAAGTCTTAGAGTCTTCAGGAGGAGGGTGTGGTGGGTGGGGTTTTTTAGATAATTTCAGGTGACCCAAACCTGTGATTTCTATTTCTATAGAATCATTAGAGTCTAGCAGATTATGTTGTTAAACTCCCAGGTGAGAGAATATCATTGTGACTTTATTCTCATATTACAGAAACCAGAATATTCTAGAGTGAAGAGTTAATAATGTGTCCTTGGAGATAGGAGCCCAATGTAATTTGTGGTAGACATATTTTCAATTGAATAAATATTAAATATGTGCCAGGAGTCAGGGGATATTGATTCAATATAGCTGTGACCCAGCTGGTTGTGCAAGAGGGGGAGACAATGACCCTCAGGGCTGGCTTGCTTCTCTTTACACTGAGGGCATTTTCCTGCATGCTCTCAAATGCCCCTTTTTCCTTTGGTGTCTCCTCTATTCTTCCATGGAGATTAGTTTCTGGCAGACATTTGAGAAGCATATATACAGTAGGACAGTGGGAAAAGATGTGACTGCTCAGCCTAGTAATGGCCTAATTCCTAGGGACACTCTGCAAACCTGATTTTTTCTTCCTAGAGCAGTTTACAAGCAATAATCACAGAATAGTTAAATTGGGAGTTGTGACATGACTCAATGATCAGGAAAGAAGTTGCTGGAAAGAACCATGATCCCTGAATTAGATCACATCTAAAAGGGTATGTGGTTGGAAACTAAGGTTGCAGTGACCCGAACCAGGAACCTAGTTTTGAAGTGTGTGAACTTGACTACATTTGGGGTAGTATATCTTCCTGGCCTACTGGTTGAGGAAAGTTGGGACTTCCTTCATCTTACTCTCAGAGTGCAATGGAGATTGAAGGAGTTCTTAGATAACTGCATGTGCCAGAAGAGTACAAGTGTCATTTGTGTTCTGGTGTGACCCTGTAGCTCCAATACTCCAAGCTGAGTTTGAAGACCCTGCCTCAGATGAATGACTTTGAAAGGTGCACATATGACTGGTAATTAATTTTAGTAGTTCTATGGGATTTTGAAGTCAATTTTTATTTGGGGCAAATGATACTCATTTTTATTGAAAATAAAATAAACCACTGAGGTTTTAAATACATCTTTGTAAGTATAAGAGGCAAGGCGACTTAAGAAAAATAAGCAAACAAAAAATAACTCAAGTGAAAAATTACAAAGGCAATGTGGAAATAAATATATGTGGAAACAACTAGAAGATGTGAGCAGACAGGAAGTCTTCCAAACTCAGCCTCAAATTGACTGGCGTGGGGCATCTGTGAGGTGCTATCATGGGGTCTTCATTCTTTTTTTTTTTTGGGGGGGTGCTGGGGATAGAACCCGAGTCTTCATTCTTTCTGATTCCCCTTTTCCTTCTCAAGGTCTATAATAATTTTTTTTTTTTTTTTTTTTTTTTTTTTTTTTTGCCTCAGAGAGACTATTAGTGAGCTGGAAGACCAAGAATGATTTAAAACATACCTTTGGAGACTGGATTTGTCTTTATGTTCTGGCTTTACCACTGTCAAGACCAGTGGCCTTGGGAAAGAAGGTTAACACCCTCTGAAACCTGATCTCCTCATCTCTGAAGTGGGGATGTCCTGATATCTGGGTTCTTTGACAGTACCATGAGCTGACATAGGGGCTTTCCAGCTATGTGGTGTAGTCAGCTATTCCCATGCAGATCAGAGGGTAGTGTGGAAACAGTGACAGAGAATGGGATAACAGTGACTGAGATTGTGGTTCTCTGATGACCTCATGGTTGTGGCATGCCTGGTACCTGGGAATGTTTCTGCACAAGGGCACAGGATGCTGGATTGCTGCTGTGGCAATGCCCTGCATGTGGAGTCTCTGTGTAAGAGTCCTATCAACTCTGATCTTGATCTCAGGCTTATAGCTCCTGGGAAGGAAGACATTTTTATGTTAGAAAACCACAATATTTCACCAGCTCCATTTCTCCTGTGTCTGCCCACTTTAGAATAACTTTTAACAATGTACTTTCTTGAGAGCAAACACATAGTTCCTAGCATTAAACTTTGCAACTATGGATTGCAACTGAGGAAAAGCTACTTAGAAGTCCTAATTTCTGTGACTTTCCTGAATACAGAGAATAATGGTTTCATAGTCATTAACCTAATAATGAGATGCATATAAATAAGGATTGCTGGTATAACCCTTTAGATCTACATTTCCATCAGAGAGCAGGGCTCCACTTTATCCCACTTTAATCTTCAAAATCTGTGTGAATCTTGATTTCTTATCCCCTTTTGTCCCTCACTTGAACTGAAAATTTGGCTGCATTGGTCACAGAGGAGAATCTGCTCAGAATGTTTCTATGTGCCTCTAGTGTCTATTTTCTCTTCTTCCAGAAGAAACTCCTGATTTTTCCTGGAATCCTTCCTCTACGTTTCACCCTATGTTGGCTGAGGTGGAAAGATGACATAGCTTAAGAAATCAGAGCTTGGAAACCCATTGAAGAAGAATACATAGTCTGCCAAGTTGGCTTGAACTGGTCCACACAAACACTTTCAGAGGTCCTCGAATGGCTCATAGGAGTTGAGCATGGTAAGCTTACTGCCATCTTGTAGTCACAGAGGAGGCCAAAAAATGGGATGGAAACTGAGATGAAAAGATATAAAAAAAAGAAAGAAATGAAAAAAATATACATCACTGAAACCAGCTGTGCCTGCAGTCAGAACTACCTCCAGGTTTATCACCTGTAAAACAAAACACTGCCCCCACCTTTGTCTACTTTAGTTTGAGTTGATTTTCTTTCACTTGAAAACAAGAGTGCTTACTAACCTACTGTTTTTCTGAATTCCCTTTCATTTGTAGTAATAAAGGGACAAGAGAATGGTAACAAGGAAAAACAGAAGAATAACTATCCAAAAAATCCAATTATCTAATTAATCCATAGGCAAGTAAACTAAATAGACACTTCTCAAAAGAATAAATACAAATGACAAAAAATATTTATGGAAATATGTTCAATATCATTAGTAATTAGGAAAATGTAAATCAAAACTACACTGATATTTTACCTCACATCTGTCAGAATGGCATTCATCAAGAACACAAATAATAGATGCTGGAGAGGATATGGAGAAAAATGAACACTTTTACACTATTGATGGAACTGAAAATTAGTATAACTATTTTGGAAATCTGTATGGAAGCTCCTCAAAAGACTGGGCATGCAACAAAAATATGACCCAAGTATATTACTCTTTGGTATTTATCTTGAAGAATTAAAGTCATCATATTACAGGGATACATACTTATTCCATATTTATAGCAATTCACAATTGCTAAACTTATCCCATATTAGCAATTCACAATTGATAAACTATGGAACTGGCCTAGGTGTCCATAAACTGATGGATGGATAAAGAAAATGTGGTAGAGATATACAATTGATTTTTATTCAGCCATAAAGAAAAATGAAATTGTGTAATTTGCAGGAAAACACATGGAACTAGAGACAACCATGGTAAGTAAAATAAGTCAAACTGAAAAGGTGAAGGGTTAGATGTCTCCCAAGGGAAGCTAGGGAGGGAAAAAATAAAAACAAAGCTTGGGGTGGATATCCTAAAAATCAAAGGGAGATCAGTTAAGGAAAGGAACTGAGGGGTAGGACCAGGTGGGGAGGTAGCGGGGAAGTGCTGGGGAATCGTATTTGTTAAATAATAGTGTTTGATTGTGTTCATGTACAAATATACAACAAATCTGAGCATTATGTACAACTATAATGCAATAATAAAAATGTGGCAAAAAGAAATTAAATCCATACAATCCTTGAGAATGACTTAATTCTGGCCACGTTTTGGAGCACATCTTTTAAGAGTCCTAAAGACTTGCTTCTGCTTTTCATATGCTTCTCCCTATGCAAAGAAGGCTAAAATTTAAGTTTTCCTAGTGGCTTTTATGAAGATGAATATAATCCAGGACATATTAACTTCATTTGTTTTTCTTTAGATTTCAAAATAAAACATTTCTATGGGATGTAGGCACTGTGCCTATAGTGTCCAATGGATGAATGGACTCTGAATGTGCTAGCTTTTTTTCTGTATTAAATGTAGTACTTTCTCAGTAGGCATGTTTGTAAAAAACTCTTTGATCTATTTTCAAGCAAATCATATTTCAATAGATCTACAATGCATATTAAGAACTATATCAACTGAGGCATCCACTATGTGGAGGAGAAAGACAGTCCTGGTGTTTAGCTCTATATTATAGTTTCTCCCTTTAAGTTTTCCTGAAGAGTTGGAAAAGCCAGAAAGCTTGACAATGTAGTTGAAGTAAGATCAATGCAGATCTTGAGAACTCTTTAAAATATTTATTGTTTACAGGACTGGTGACTTCTGGGAAACTAAGTTTCCTTCTGCAAAGGCCCACCTTCAAATCCCAATTCTTGCAATCAAATTAGAAAGATTTCAGTCACGTCACTCAAAGTAACAGACGTGAGATTATTGAAGTGCTAGTACAAGGAAAAGGGGACACTCTCAAGAGAGATTGTATTCTCTCAGAGAGGACAGAGAAGTGTTCCTCTCCTGCACTCTAGTTTTATTGGAAGATCTCAGGGAAGTTTCATAAAAGCCCTGTCCAGGTCCACCTTTTGACTTTTGACTGACAGCTGGATGACACCAGATTTTCATGTCCCAACTGCAAATGACAATTCTAGGTCACATTGGCCCATGCTGTTTCTAATTGGATTCCTAACCATAAATTCTTAAAGATTATCTTTATCAGCCTGAGTTTCAGGATCTGATCTGTGAAAAAGGGTCACAAAGTCTCCCTCTTCAGAGTAACTTGAGTCCCTCTTATCAACATTATTCCAGGCCTGCATTTTTCCTGCACAATATAGATAATTTGCTGAGGAATGTGCAATATAGCCCATCCACGTAGGCCAGGCAGGGATGCAGGTAAATTGCTTCTTGGAGAAGAAAACATGTGGGGATCATCACAATGGGCCCACTTTAAAAAATAATTCTCTTAATTAGAGTGGGGTTCTCACCACTCAAAGCTATTTGTCCACTATTGATATGGGAAATCAGGATTGGGTCACCTGGTGTTGAAGATTGAAAACTAAGTGAGCCAAGGCATGCATAGAAAACAACTTTTATTTAAAAGAAGTAACAGAGATAGTAGACTCCTCAAGAGAGGAGCTGGGACTTAGAGCTGGTGCTCCTGAGTGTAGGAATATTTTGCATTTTGATAGACATCCACCCACCTCCTTTATTACTGTGGATGTTCCCAAAGGCAGAAAAAGGTAACCTCAGGGGATAATTACTTGTGTTGGAACTTGTGATCCTTCTAACCTGGAAGTATTAGCTATCAGTTGAGCCTGAGCTGGGAAGTGCTAACCAGAGTGTAGCTCTTAGCAACTCATTTTCTTTTCTTTGATAAACATTTAAAGGTCCTTTGCTCTTGTCCTTTAGCAGTTCAGCCTAAGTCACACTAGGGTTCAGTTTGTGTTCCCAACAATGGACCCCCAACCAGCATCTGTTTCACCAGAGAAATTGACAGCAATGCAGATTCTCAGGCCACACCCCAGACCTGCAGTGTCTGACTCAGAGTGACTCAGGAATCATAATTTTCATGATCCCCTCCAGGTGCACACTTTGGGCTAAATACTTATGCCTTGTTTTGGTCTCTCATCCAAGAACAGGATCTTTTTCACCACTTTGTAAAAAGACTTTTTATGATAACCTCACTCACTGACCCCAGGCAGACAGGTATCCAGTATTAGCCAGTTACAACCAAGGTGCACAGATTCTGAGATACAAGGGGCTATGCTCATAGTTCCTTAGTGCTGAGGAGTCCAGGGAATATTGTTCCAGTGCTCCCTTTAACACCTTCAGACACAGCTAAACCTAATAGTCAAAGCCCTGTAAATATTTTGACTTTCACTTCTCCGGAGGTGAAAGCAAAAACCAATTTATTGTTTAATAAGTTCTGGAAATCATGTTGCTGCTCTGTGACCACTATTGAGATAATGAGTTTGAACTATCACATCTTTTTTATATGGAAGATCCTGGGTCATGGTGAACAGATACCCACTGTTGTCCCTCGTGACCACTAGATGGCAGGAATGCACTTTCCTTCTGTCACGTAGTGGCACTCCGCAGTCAGTCTCCCTGCTTCTCTGGGTCCCATCATAGTCCCTGAAGCTTAGGTGTCCTGAGGTTGATTGTAGTGAGGTGTCCAGGAAGTCATATGCATCCAGGGGCTTTGAGTAGAGAGAGCAATGGCCATGGTACTGTGGCAGGAAAGTCCTTTAGAAATTTGCAGTCTTCCTACCTGAGCAGGGTAAGCTGATTATTTTCCCACAATTCTGAGTCCTGAGAGGTGGCAGACCTCTGGTCACAGGCCCTAAAACCAATCAGGCAGAGGACAGCTCATAAAGTGGTGACAGGCCATTTTCTTCTCATAGGAAGACTAATCTGTTTGTAAAGACAAAAAGACCTGTCTTTTTTGATGCTTTAAAGTGTCCAGTGGGAAGGAAACTGAAGAGGTGGGAAGAGAACTAGCATGTGAATCTTGGGTTCAAGTCAGGATCTACTCCTGACTATGGAGGGCTTTTATCTGCTCCTGTGCCTCTTCTTTGACCCAATTTTGTTGCTAGGACAAGAGAGTGTGAACAACAGGAACCATGTTTGCACACTTACTCTTCTCAGGTGCAGCTGCCTTCCTATCCTCCCACCCCTGGAAGCCCTTCCTATTCCCTGCTTTAAGATGGTAGGGCTTAACAGAAAGTACAGGGCTGGATGCACCACCTGAGAAGCTTTGTAGGTTTGTCTTTGATGTAAATGTACCTTGGGTTTGTGTTAATCTGATATGGTAAGACACATAGAAACAGGTTTGACTCACATAGATGGCTACATTTTCTTACAAAGAGTTGCTCAGAGTTATGTGGAAAGTATTGAAGGATTATGGAAAATAATAGTCCTATAAGGCAAATCCCCAAGATAATGGAAGAACAGTTTGACTTGGAAGGAGGGAGGGGAAATTGATCAAACATTAAACCTCTCCCAGGGCATTCTTTCCTAACAACAGTGGGCCCTGGGTCAAAGGGGTCTATACTGAAAGCTGGGTCCTAAATCTTGACCTTCTCCCATGTAAAAATAGTTCTAAATGACAATAGGCAAGATTTGAGTACTCATTCCTCAGGATCCAGACTCTTAAGCCCCCAGACAACAATGAGTTTCACACTTTTTACAAATGCCCTCCTAAATTAAAGTTTTAATATTTAAATCTAGCCCCTGATGGTCAAAACTTTATGTACACAGTTTCCAATTACATCATAGTACCCTATAAAACCAAAATCTCATCTGTAGTTGATGCCCATTTTCCCATCTGGAGAGTGAATCCCCATAGTGCCTAAGTCCGTGAAGGAATAAACTCTTCTCTGAATCCACTAAGGTCTGCCTCTTGTCTTTTTTTGCTTACAGTAAGAACCCTTTCTTTACTGCCATCAGCTCTTCTTATTTTTGGTAGGGCTCTCACAAGTGTACATCTTAAGTTATAGTAAAAAAAAAAAAAAAAAAACCTTTGCTTTTCATTTGAGTTGTCCATGTAGGACTGCTCAGGCTGTACTCTTCTGCCAGGTGTTTAAGACCAAGCTAGTCAAAACTGACCTTGTTCATATCTATTCTTATGAATGAGCTGAGATTTCTCAGAGATCACACTTGAGGATGCATGTGAAGCCTCCTGACTTCTTTACGTTTCCTCTACCAGTGATGCTATGCACCAGGATGGATCAGGTCAGTGTTTGGATGACCAAATGTGACTTCCCTTGGAAATATCACTGACAGTTCTGTCTCCAATGACCCTCTTCTTTTCAAAAGGTGCACCATAAGCTGGTTTTTTGTTCTCTAGAGACCTCTTGATCTTCCTGATTGGCAGATCAGGTAACTCATCAGAATTTCAGAGTCCTTAGAGGAATCCTTCCTATCATTCTGTGGATTCTTGCTGACCTCTACAGGCAAGGGCTAAATATTGGCTGCTTTTTCCTTGGTCCTTTTACTCCCTTGATTTTGGTCTCCAAGTTTTTTTTGTTTTTAAACCTCCAGCAAGGCAGTTTCACAAGTCTAGTTGAAGGAGTAACATGTTATAACTTCAATATCTCTAATTCCACGTCATTTGCCCCTTCCCTTTAATTGGGGTCAGTATTAGTAGTGGAAGTATTACATCCAGTCTGTCCTCTGTAGATGATTACCCATTACCTCAAATTAACTCATGTTGTTATATTAGAAGTTACACTTCTGTCAAGTACTAACACATAACAATTAAATTTTATAAGAAAAATACAAAATGAAATTAACAATAGCAAAAATGCATTGTTTTTATAATAGCTATGGTCCAAGAAATAAAACTATTTTATAATCCTAAACCTTACTTTGTTATATTATGCCTCCTGTTTATTTTGAGACAACAGTAATCTTTAAAACAAAAATCAATCTTTTGAACACAATTTTAAATGAACACAAGTCTAACCTATTTGGGAGCCATTCTAACGTGGAATAAGGTGGGAGGCAAAGACTTATCTCATGTTAGGTTGAGCTCTTCACAAATAACAATACAACATTACACCTGAAACATGAATCAAAGAAAAGCTAAAGAGATTTTGGATCCTTCTTTGTTGGAAAGTGGCAAAATATTTGCATTTTTTACAAAATATGACTTTAAATAGATCAGGCTCTCATTATCTTCTTAAAACACATTTAAATTTTTACCCCAGTGTAAAAAGTAACATAAAATTTTATATACATCTTATTGAAAGAGGTTCAGTTATAGAATATTAAATGATACAAATTTCCAATTTACTTTTTTATTTCTACATGATTTAAAATTACCAATTTAGACAAATTTAGTTTGGAGAACACCAGCTTAGTAAAGTAATCTTCCAATCTTTATATTTATAATGTATATCTTAGAAGAACATGAGTATACTTAATATACAAAGAACTAATATTGTTAGGGGTCGCTGGCTTAGTTGTGGCTCGCTGATAGTTCTCAAAAAAAAGGTTTTCAGACACGAGATCTCACACAAGAGACTTTTTTTATGTGGACGATTCACGTCCACTCGGGGCGAAAAGAAGGGAAAAAAGAGAAAGATGGCGTATGGCTTCTCCCAGATATTGGAATCTCACAGGCTCGAAGGAACCAATCACGGAGGAGAATTCTTGCAGGCTGACTGATGAACCAATAGCATGTTAGAACATAATGTAACGTGGGAGGCAGGAAGATGGTGGCAGCTTAAGCCAGAAATTCCTGTAACCTAAGAGGTGGGCAGAGCACAGATTGACAAGTGGTTGGGAGGCAGGCAAAATGGTTGTACCTTGTGGGCGGGAGAGCATCTTCATACATTACAAATATTATCACCATTATATAGATGTCCTTAAATTAGCTTGGTTCAATTTTCACAGTAAAATTCAGAATCCACAAATATTTACAGCCTTGCAGAGTTTAGCAGTACTAGTAAAAATAAGTGATAACTCTAAATCTCTTATACATTTAGGGAACAGTGTTAATAATTCAAATTAGACTTAGTCAAAGCAGACAGATTCAGGTAAGTTTTATAAATGGCATTGTTTTCATTGCCAGGTGTAAGGTATAAAAGATAGCACTTACTGGTTAAATCTACATAAACTTTTATTTTTAAAATTTTATAGAATATTTAGATAAGGCTCAGACAAATATATTTTGTTTCAGATGTATACATATTTCTAGTCAGGTATATTTAGGTTGTTCATGAAAATCAAGCCTGGTCAAGATCTTAAGTCATCTGCTTCTCTGACAAAGAAAAATCCTAATAGCAATTGACATAATACTTTAATATTTTATAGCTGTCAAATCTTGCACAAATTGGTATTCATCAGTGTGAGATGTTTTAACAGGCAAAAGAAGCAGAGTAGTATATCTGGCAAAGCAGACTCATTTTACAATTTAAAAGAAAAAATTGTCCAGAAGAGAATGCATGCCTCTTCTTTTATTATTATTATTTTATTTTCACAGACACCACTGTGATTCATTGCACACAAATGGGGCACCTATTTTTGTTTCTATGGTTGTGCACAATATAGATTTATACAATTTGTGCCATCATACGTGTACATAGGGTAATGATGTCTGTCTCATTCCACCATTTTTAAACCCCCCTCCCTCTCATTTTCCTCTATGTAATCTAAAGTTCCTCCAATCTTCTCTCACCTACCACCCCACCACCCCATTATGTATCATCATCCACTTATCAGGGAAAATATTCTGCCTTTGGTTTTTTGAGGTTGGCTTGTTTCACTTAACATAATATTCTCCAATTGCATCCATTTATCTGCAAATGTCATAATATTACTCCTCTTTATGACTGTATAATATACCATTGTGTATATATACCACAGTTTCTTTATCCATTCTTCTGTTGAAGGGCATATAGGTTGGTTCCACAATCTAGCTGTTATAGATTGAGCTGCTATTTTTCCCCCCTGGGGCAAGTTATTCCGTCCTAAAACTAATCTTGGTTAAGATAACATTGATTACTTTTCCCAGGGTGACCTTTTCTTAAAAGGCCTTTCTCACTTCTAGTAGACCTCCAGCAGAGCAGGTTCTGTTTCCTTCTCCTGGAAGATACTTGCACTTGAAATTTTTAATTTTGGTGTGTGTATGTTATCTCTACATTTAATTTACACAACAAATTTTATCCCAGCAAAGGAATTAGACAGTTTGGCATATTTAAAATCTGTGCCTTAAATTTCTTTTTTTTTCCAATTTACACTCAAGTGGTTGTAACACAGGTTATTGTTTGACCAGTCTCGCTTACCATCATCATAACGCCATCAACTTTAAGCGAGTTCCCCATTGTTAATTGTACCCAGAGACTCTCTCTACATACTTTTGTATATAAAGGTACTGCCTAGTGAAGGTCACAGAAACTATTAGCAAATTCTTTCTTCAGAAATCAGCAGGCTAAAAGACAGGTGTTTGAATTCATGAGGACTCAGGGAGACTTTTGTATTTTAGCTCTGTGGGCAAAAGAAGGCTTGCATCCTGAATTGTCCCCTGATCAAATAGGGCAGATCTGAATAACAGGAGACAATTTTGTCCTCACATTATAACCTAATAATATTAGAACCCACTGTTTCATTTTTTTGTGATTGGCAGTTTTCATCTTCCATCCCCATTAAGACAGTTTAGTTAATCATCAATGAATATAATGGGCCCCAGATAGGTTTTATTTAAATGTAAAGGCAATCTTGTGAGATTAAGAATTCCAGTCCACTTCTTTGGCCAGAGTTGCAGGAAAATTAAAATGGGGGTTGGACCCAAATGGAAGTTACAAAAATCCATACATAAGAACTAAAAGCACACAGCCAAATAGAAAGTTATGGGTCAAGTCAACATCCATAGTACCTTACCAAAAACTGTACAGAATAGATTCCAAAAAATTAAACTTTACACTTTTAATATCTGTTGAGCATTACCTCTGACAAGTGTCTTTGTGTCTTTGTCAAAGCCTAATTTCTGATCTAGTATACTCAAGTGGAGAAGCTTTCCAAATGTTTTCCCCTAACATCACAGGTAGATTCATCTATTTTTTTTCCTTTCATTCAAAACCAATTATATTTCTTTTGTTTTTGTCCTCTGCCACCATCCATGAGTTTCATTCTTCAAATCCAAGGGACAAGAACCCAGAAAGAAAATCAGTGAGGTGTATTGTTTATATAGATTCATTCATCTGCAGAAGCTGAAAACTGAGCCCCATTCTCAAACTGTGGTTTTATTCTCATGTGCAAAGAGTGTCTGGAAAGTTGGGCAGAGGCTACATCCTCCTTGCCTATTTCTCTACAGACCAGATAGATTTCATGTGATTTTCTTTTTTCTCCTTTATATCAGGACTGTGTCCCTGACCCACAGAAATATGATTTGCAGTTGCCTGGGGCAAGACCCAGAAGTAGCACTCAGACTGTTAGCACTGGTTTGGAATGAAAAATAAATAAATCCTACTTTTTTGTCCTGCTATACTCACACATTAGAGGGAGTACCTTTTAACATTCAACTTAGTTTCTGCCTGTTAATATTTATTACATAACTGCATACATGCCTGTACATACAGAATCTTTTATTTTACCTTGGACAGACCAAATATCAAGTGCAAGATTGTAATAATACAGTAAACCATTCAAAGATCACAGTGTTACAGTAAAATGTCATCTTTTTTTACTGGTTTATACAGGTGTTTTACTGGATTTACAGGTTTATATCTATAGGTGGCCCATTCAGCCAAGATCTTTCCCAAGAAACAATCTGTAGAATCAACACAGTTTTTCCCATGTCTTAAGGGACCAGAAAAAAAAGCAAACAAAAAAGTCCTAGAGATAGACAAAGAGGATCCCCCAAACCATGGCCAACGGAGGGAAAACGTTAAAACAGACAGACCAGATGAGAGAAATTTCAAGTTCCCAACTACCACTTAAACATGACTTCTACACCAATGGCACCACAGATATTCTCACAAAAAGGGACTAGATATTCCCACAGAGTGGAACCAGATGTGTTGAATCAAGGGTTTTGGTGTGCACACTGAGGGAGCTTACCCAGTGCCCAAGGTGTCAAGACATTACTGCTTTCAGTTTCCTTTTTCTCAAAGTAGACCAAGATGGAGTGATCCTTAAAATGCAGGAAAGGAAGACTAGAGTTCCCTGAAGCAAAAGGGTCACTAAATGAATAGTCAAAAGAAAAATTAAATCAAATTAAAAGCCAGAAATAAACCAAAATGACTGGGAAAAAGTCATATCTCAGTAATAACACTGAATATTAATGACCTAAACTAAGTAATCAAACACATGGGCAGATTGGATTAAAAAACAAGACCCAGCAATATGCTTTCTCCAAGAGACTCACCTCATAGGCAAAGTTATCGTTAGACTGAAGGTTAAAGGATAAGGAAAAAAAAAATCACTCATGTGGATTACATAAGCAAGCAGGGATTTCAATCCTTATACCAGATAAAGTGTATTCCAAGCCCATGTTAATCAGAAGGGATAAAGAAGTTCATTTCATTCTACTGAAGGGAATTATAAAACAGCAAGGCATAACAATTGCAAATATTTATAAATATTTATGCTCCAAGCAATAGAGCATCTATGTACAATAACAAAAAAAAAAAGCAAAAAAATAAAAAATAAAAAACCTTTCTCGATTTCAAGAATCAAGTAGGCCACAACACATTAGTACTGGGTGACTTTAACACACCTCTTTCACTACTTGACACATCTTCTAAAAAATAACTTAGTAAAGAAATCATAGAAATAAATAATACACTCAATAATTTAGATTTAGCAGTTAATAAAATATTTCATTCATCAATGAGTGAATGTACTTTTTTTTTTCGGCAGCACATTGATCCTTTTCTAAGGTAGACCATATTTTATGCCACAGAGCAACTCTTAAAAAATACAAAAAAATGGAGGGCTGGGGAGATAGCTCAGCTGGTAGAGTGCCTGCCTCACATGTAGAAGGCCCTGAGTTCGATCCCCAGTACTGCAAAAAAAAAAAAAAAAAATGGAGATAATACCCAGCATTCTATTAGATCATAATGGTCTGAAATTAGAAACCAATTATAAAATATAAAATAAAATTATCTCTAAACATGGAAACTAAATAATACATAATTGAATGATGAATGGATAGTAGAAAAAAACAAGGATGAAATATCTAGAGGTAAATGAGAACAATGATACAACATACCAGAATTTCTGGTACATTATGAATGCCATACTAAGAGGAAAATATATTACATTGAGTTATTTATTAATGAATAAAAAGTCAACAAATAAATTACAATATTACATCTGAAAGCTCTAGGAAAAGAACAAATCAATACCAAAAAGAGTAGAAGACAGGAAATAATTAAAATCAGTGGTAAAGTCAATGAAATTGAAACAAAAGAAACATATGAAAAACTTGACAAAACACAAAAGTTGAATTTTTGTAAAAAATCAATAAAATTGGTAAAAAGCTAGCTGCACTACAAAGAGTAAAAAAAAGGACACCCAAGTTACTAAAATATGGGATGGAAAAGAAAATTTCAAAATGGACACAACTGGTATACAGAAGATAATTTGAAACTATTTTGAAAATCTATAATCCAATAAAATAGAAAATACTGAAGACATTGACAAATTTCTAGAGACATATGACCTACCTATACTGAATCAGGAGGTCATACATGATTTCAACAAAACAATATTAAGAAATAAAATCAAAAACACCATTAATAGTCTACCAATTTAGAAAAATCCAAGATCAGACAGATTCTTATTTGAGTCCTTTAATATCTTCAAACACCAAAACTCCTCAGATTATTCCATGAAATAGAAAGCAAACCCTTCCAAGTTAATTCTATGAGGCTACTATCACCCCAATACCAAAGTGAGACAAAGACACATCAAAGAAAGAAAACTTCAGAAAAATATCCCTGATGAACATAGATGCAAAAATCTCAAAAGCTGGCAACTCTCATACAAAAACATAAGGATGGTGCACCACAATCAAGTTCAGTTCATCCAAGGGATGCAGGGTTGGTTCAGCATATTGAAATCTGAAAATATAATTTATCATGTCAATAGAATTAAAAACAAGAATCATACATTTATCACATTAGCTGTAGATACAACATTTGACATTACAACACTCCTTCATGTTCAAAACAGTAGAAGAACTAGGGATAGTAAGAACCTACCTCAACATCATAAAAGCCATATATGCTAAACCCAAAACTAACATAATTCTAAACAGAGAAAAATTGAAAGCTTTCCCTCTAAAACCTGGAACAAGACAAGAATGCCTTCTTTCACCACTTTTACTCAATACTGTTCTTGAAATTTTAGCCAGAAAAAATAGAAGAAAAAATTTAAAGGTATGCAAATAGGTAAAGAAGAAAACAAGCTATCACCATTTGCCAATGACTTGATTCTATATTTGAAGGATCAAAAAATTCCATGAAAGAACTTCTAGAAAAAATGAAGAGCCAAAGCAAATCTTAGCAAGAAAAGTGAAGCAGGGAGCATCACAATACCAGATCTCAACAATATACTACAGAACCATAGTGTTTAAACCAACATGATATTTTCACCATGACAGACATATAGACCAATGGTACAGAATAGAAGTCACAGAGACAAACCCACATAAAACAGGTATCTCATGTTAGGTAAAGGCACCAAAAATATTCACTGAGAAAAGATACCTAATTAAACTAATGATGCTGGGAAAACTGGAAAGCCACATGTATCAAAATTAGATTAAGCCCTATTTCTCAACCTGCATGAAACTCAACTCACTGTGCATCAAAGATTTTGGAACTGGGACAGATACTGTGGGACTACTAGAATAAAAAGTCAGCCCAAATCTTTACCATGTTGGTCAAGGATCTGATTTCCTTAACAAGACCCCTAAAGCACAAGGTAAATCAAGAATAAGTAAATGGGATGATCTCAATCTAATTAGCTTATTTTCAGCAAAAGTAACAATCAATAATTTGAAGAGACAGCCTAGAGATTAAGAGAAAATCTTTACCACATGCGCCTTGGAAAAATCATTAATCTCTAGGCCATTTAAAAAACTAAAAAAACTTAACACCAAAAAAATGAATAACCCAATAAATTAATGGACTAAGGAACTGAACAGACACTTCACAGAAGAAGATATACAATCACTCAACATATATATGAAAAAATGTTCAATATCTCTAGCAATTAGAGAAATGCAAATGAAATCTACTCTAAGATTTAATTTCACTCCAATCAGAATGGGAATTATCAATAATCTAAGCCACAATTAATGTTGTCTATCACTGGTCGGTCGCAGTCACGGAGCGAGCTGGTGGGTGAGTCAGGCAACATGCATCCCAGAGGTAGCCAGCAGGTACCCAACTGCCTGCATTGCGAAGCTAAGCAGCAGGCAGCCAACCCACCCAACCACCAGGCAAAGACAGACACCATTAGTGAGCGACCCTGTCCGAGCACCACGCCAAAGTCTTTCGCCTTCACGGAACAAGCCGGCAGATGAGACAGGACACCTGCATCACGGAGGTACCCAGAGGCTTCTTTATAGGCTCTTGCAGGCATTTTGAATTATTCCTGAGGGCATGGCCATCATAAAGTAAGGGTAGCTCCCTTCCTGAGACACCTACAGGAGGCTATATGGCCTTCGATAGACCCAGGAGTCAAGAAGAGGAGGTATTGTGAGGCTCGGGACCAACTCAGAGCCACCAGGTGAATCTCTCCCACTGCTCAGGCTCCCCAGATGGTACAGTACTCCCAAAAAGCAGGAAAGTTCATGGAGTAGAGTGGCCCAGTAAGACTCTCCTTCTGGAGCTGAGAAATCAGTCAACCAGGATGAGGGATGCACTGCGAGAGGCTTCGATGCAGACAAGGGATGTACAGCAAGGGATGCACAGCAAGAGGCTTCAATGCAGAGTGAGTGTCCAAGTCCCAGGTGGTAGCTCTCATCCCCAGGGAACATAGCAGAGAAGGGCCATTCAGTGAGGGAGTCTCTCACAGGGCCAGGCATCCCAGCCCAGGTGGTAGGTCAGGACCCCTGAGAACATCGAAGAGGAGGGCTTCCCAGTACAGGTGGTAGTTCTGGACTGAAGGGAACTTCTCAGAGGAGAGTTGCCCAGCGAAACTTCCCCACTGATGATGGGTACAGAGGCAGGGTGTTCCCATGGGAGAAGCTTATTTCCTACATAACATGGAGTCTCAGAGCAAAATAGAGTGTGTTTAGTCATTTTTCTTAGAATATGGCCTGTAACATTCTCATGAAGTCAGATCTGTCAGCCCATCACAGTTTGAGAAGAAATGGAAGTGCAAGAAGTGTGTTATCTTGTAAGCAATGTGAATTTTTTAATTAAATAGACAATGTTCTTAATTTGATACTTTGGTGACTTAAAAATTTTAATGGAAAATAAAGTCAAGAGGTTATTCTATATTACTGCAAACATAATGCATTCCACAAGCCAAAATATTCAAACCAATTTTACTGGGAGTTTTGAACTGATCTGGATGTAGCTGTAAGAAGAAACTTCAACTGAACTGCTTACATTCATGATGTTACATTTTGCTGTGGAGTCACAGTTTATATTCTTCAAATAGAAATTATGTCAGTAATGCTGAACAAAATACATGTGGGTCATCTGATGTAAGCATCAGAGTCAAAATTTTACTTATAACATTTAGGTGTTTTGTGAGTAAATAGAGAATAATGCTGTGTAAAGCAAAATGAAAATGTATCATGATCTTTATAGTACCAAATAAGGAATTAATCAATGCTTTTTTTCTGGGAAAAGGAGCTTTCTAGATAAACTCTAAAATTTTAATGCATAAGTTCTACACTCATTTTATTTACAGCTCAATGCTACTTCATACATTGTTATTTTTTCTTACTGAATTATAAAATTAATATGACAAAGGAAGGGGAAATTTAATTACATTAGGTCCCAAAATATTTAAAAATTGTATGTATTATTATTTGTATGGAAATTTTATTGTGACAAATACTTGAAGAAATTAAAAAGGATTATATAATTTCTCCCCTTTTCATTTAAAATAATAGCTGGGTGCAAGGCTAATTAGAGGCTGTGATTTATATTTTGGAAAGTTATAGTTCTTGAATTCATCATTTGAAGAAACACTCAGCCAAGTTTCCTGAGATGGAGTTCCTGAATTATAAAAAATAAATATACATAGAAATTTGTATAGTTCATGTAAATTATCCTTATGCACATATATATAAGTATTACTAAGAAAGTGCCTTAAAAACATTTTATATTCATTATATATTTTATTTCAACTGAAATTAAAATGATGGAAATTATAAATACTTATGTGATGAAAGAGGCAAGACAGGAAAGAGGACAAACAAATAAGGAGATTGTTGTGGTAATTTGGGAGATGATGGTGGCATGAGCTAAGGCATAAGGTAACAGGGATAAAGGGAAACAAATAATTCAACACTTTCTAATTCAGGAAGAAGAGACAATATGCAGATGCATGGTGGTGTGTGTGTATTTGTAAGAGAAGAAAAATAGGGAGGCTTAATGTAGAGACACTATCATCTAGGAGTTGTGTGAACACCCAGGAGTTTAAGACACAGTCCTTCCATTAAAATCTCACAATCTAGCAAATATAAAAAAATCATATAAAATCTAATTATAAATATTAAAATATTATACATAAAATAAAATGATATGATTGAAATGGAAAACTGTACAGTGGTTTCTCAAAAAGTTAAAAACAGAATTACTACGTGATCCAGAAATTCCATTCCCAGATCTAGACCCAGAAGAAGTGAAAGCACAATCTTGAACAGATATGTGTAAACTCACAGTCATAGCATTGTTTATAGAAGTTAAAATACAGAAACAACTCCAATGCCCTTTGATAGATGAATGGATAAACAAACTGTGTAAATGTGTGAAAGTCCTCATGACATAATGTGCAACATGGATGTACCCTGAAGACAGCATACTAAGAAAAATAATTGAAATAAGTCAGTTATAAAAAATACTGTGTAATTCCTTTCCTATGGGGTGCACAGTAAATTTTGGAGAAAAAAATTGTAATTTTCAGGGACTGCTGAAAGTGATGGAATAGGAAGTTGTCTAATGGATACAGAGTTTCAGTTTTGCCAGAAAGATAAAAGTTCTGAAGACAGAGATAGGTGGACAATGACATTTAAGAAAGAAGCAAAGATCAACATCAGAATCAGAACCCTTAAGATTTGTAAAGAGCCATGCCTTACCTGAGATAAGACTCTGCCTCCCACCTTACTGCATGTAGAATGGCTCCAAAATAAGCCAAACTCCAACTTCTTTAAAGTTATATTCAAAAGATTGGCTTTTGTTGTAAAATTACTATGATCTCAAACAGGGGATATAATGTATAGCTCAGCCAAAATTTAAAATGACTATTATACATGTTGAATATATAATTTTACTCTAGCTAATTTTATTTAGTAAAACTGTTGTTGAGAACGGGGTGCCATCTGTGCAGTCATCTTGTATAAATGAGCTATTTTGTGAACTGGCCTGTAAAACCGCCCCTCCAGGAAAAGGGCTCTCAAATACTGAGGATGCTGGCAGCCACAGCGGTGCCCTTGAGGGCCGATACAGATCAAATAGTATGTGCTGGGTCCCAGGCTTCTCAAGGCTGTTCAGAGATAGCTATCTTAGAAATGTGCAGCTGTACAGAGACCCCATCTATCAAGGAGAGGGGAACCTAGCCCTGACCCCTCTCCCTCATAATTCACTCCTTTCCTCCTCCCTGTTCCCTCCAGGACCATTCAGTTTTGGTGGGTCCCAATAAGATTCAAATAAAGTGGATGGACCAAACCAAAAGAGGACAAATATTTAGCTGTCCAAATGTTAACCAATAATGTACAGGTCCTTGTGTATGAATGCTAAACCAATAATGTACAGGTCCTTGTGTATGAATGCTAAAAAAAAAAATCTTAAATAGAGCACTTTCTCACCACTCTGGGCCACTCCTCCCCAGCCATTGTATCGGTCTGAGGGGTTGGTTGCAGTCCAGGCTCGAGCTTGCTTAATAAAATCTTGTTGTGTGATTTCCATTACCAGATGTTTACTTTGAGTCTCCGGGGATTAGTCGGAACGGGTACCTAGTACAGTTATCTGTTAATGTTTTGCAGAAGTAGCTGCTTCAGGAACACACAACCTTGTAACTTGTGATAGTAATCCATCACCTATAGAACAGATAGTGGTAACTTCCAGTACTAATACAGACTCCAGTTAGATAAAAGGGGTAAATAACTGTAAAGTTATAAACATTGAAGTTAAAGCCCAGTACTCTTACTTTATGACTGCTGAGACTGGCTTGTTGGATGATTAAAATCAAATTTAGAGATTAAGATTAAATACAGAGGGCAAGATAGACCAGTATTTGGATCTTTTGCCCTCAGTCAGTCTGAACCCAGGGAAAAAGAGGACTTCTCTTCGGAGTGTTGCAACTCTGGGTAACACAACCTCCTGATCAAGGAGTTTGATGAGGCCACTAGAGGATGTAAAGTCAATCAGTGCCCCTGTTGCAGAGGAGGGTCATGGAAAAGGGAAGCCACCTCATCAAGGAGACCCTGCCTAGCCAATGGCACTGATGGAGCTAAGAAGCTGCTCTTAAGTTCTCTATGAGTGACCTCTGTGGGAACTCAGCTGACTCTTTAAAAGACAAGAACAAATCAGTTTGACCAGCTTAATCTTAGACACTCAGTAAAACAGTTAAAACCAAAATACAGCCGTTCTTGGGCATATAAAAGAAATAATATGTAAATGTAACTTAAGATGTACACTTGTGTTAGCCCACTAGAATAAAGACTGGAAGCTACAAAGTGGTAGATTCTTAGACAAATGTGCCTGATAACTATCAGGAGAAACTGCCAGTCAGAAATTTTACAGTTTACACAGGTAGGCTTAATCTATGTTTGCTAGTATGATTATCTAGCCCTAAGCAACAGAAGTATAGAGATCGCTATTAAACACAGATTATATCAACAAAGGGATATTTTTAAAAATCAGTTAACATTAAGTAGCTTAACTATATTTTCTGGGAATATCAATGACATTAAGAGTTAAATGTTGTGTTTACATTCCTAATAACCTGAACAATGTTAAAGTCCCCAAATACAGGCCTTGTCCTCTCCAGCCTTAGTTAGGCCTTATTATGGGAATAATTTCTCAGTTCTTCCACCTGCTGGTGAGGGATTATTGACTTCTGTCATTTTCATGATATTCATTGGCATGTTCTACACGCTACAACATTTACTTTGTACTAATCTCATTTCAGTATTCATGTCTTTTTGTTCTTCTCTCATAGAAGCACCCACCTCCAGATGACTTTACAACCTGCTCTTCCCCAACCAGACTTCTACCTTGAACCCCCGATTGACCTGATTTTTAAAAGGGAACCTGAAACTGCTAGCCCCTTGCTGCCCCCTTCCTGCTTCGAAGCAGCCAGAATGATTGGCTCCCCCTTTTCCTTACAGCAGTAAGGAGTTCCTGAAGAAAAAGAGGGGAATGAAGCCAGAATTAAGGACAGGTAGTTAGTGTAGAAATAGGGGATCGGGTCAAATCGAGGAAATGAAGCCATGAAGCCATCTGCCTCTGGAAGTTGGAGACTGCCCCTAGAAGAATGGAATGTCAAGGATCTCCAGAGCCCATTGATTACCAAATTTACCCACCTTTATCAAGAATTATAAACAAGAAGCTGCTAATTAATGCCCCCTGCGCCCTTACCTGCCTGAATCACCTTGGCCCTCCCCCTGCCCATTGCTTCTCACTTAATGCAAAACCAGGCCTAGTCACATAGGCAGGAAGGAGAGATAAGGGGGGAGAGAACTGGAGAACAAAAGACACTTTAACCTAGAAAAGATGTAGGGTGCGCTCAATTCTTGGAACTTTAGAACATCAGCCATGGCCCCCTTCTTCCTCCTGGGATAAGTCTGTGTTATTACCTTTAAATAAAACCTGCTTAGTAAGCTTTAAAAAATTTCTGAAGACAGAGATAGGTGGACAATGATGTGAACTTATTTAAGGTCTGAAAACTACACTTGAAACTCATTAAAATGAAAAATTTCATGTTATGCACTTATTACTGGAATTTTATAAGGAGAAAAATATGTTACACAAAACAAATGTTTATAAAATTGCTCAAGAAAACAATAGAAGTATATGACTTAGTACATAAATTGAGAAAATAAATCACCAGTCAGAGGAAAAAAATTGCACCAGAGGCTAGGTTGTATTCAGGAAAGGATTTTTGAAAAGTTGTGTTTTGAAGGTTATGAGGCATAGGCCCCAGTTAGAGCAACAGAGCAGACAATTGGGATGGGTGAACTGATATGAACACAAAAAGCAAAGATGGGAAAAACCAGGTTTTTCTGAAGTACATTTAGCTAAAAGGGGATATTTGCATTGAGAAATAGTTTGAAATTGTTAGAAAATATAGTTTATGGACATTTTATGCAAATCTCTAAGTACTGGATTAAGAAATGCACTCTAAAGCTTAAGGAGTGCACTGGCCACAAAGGTATTTAGATAGGGAAATATCAAGATCAAGATGATGCATGAGAAAGATGGCTACAGTATTTTGATTATGTTTTTAGAACAACTTAAAACTGGTAGATTTTTAAAAAATATTAAATAATGGTAAAATAATTTTGCTTTTAAACCCAGAGTACACACTCTCCTAGTGTGCCAGTATTTCAGGATAGAGGTAATGAATAGTACAGCTAATTTTTCTAAAGTAGTTTGCAGCAAATCAAGTTCACTACTGTGTTTTAAAGACCCCCATCAAAGAGGGTCTTCTGTTAAAATGCAACTAGCAGGATTGATAAAGATTTAGTCAGGAAATTCAGATTTAGGTGGGAAAGCTCTTGCACAAGAGATTGCACCTCCATTTAAAAAAGGTCATTTGAAATCAGCATTCTCCCCTATTTTAGAGATCACTACTGTATTCCAAATAGTCAACAGAGGGAGAAACAGTGGAGTGGCAAAGCTGTGGACGCTGACAGTTTTGCTTCAAGAATTGCACAACACCCACTTGGGGTGGTGAACCAGGCCTTGGGAGGCATGGAGGACAGAGCCCAGGGCAGAGGACTGAAAGGGTCAGTTTAGTGACTGGCACTTGACACTTTCAGTCCACCACGGATGTCACTCATTCTTAGTTAACAAGACTGTGATGCTGAGATTCAGACACTAGTCAACCCATCTTTAATTGGAGTACTGGGACTGGTCTGTGATATTCTTTCAAGGAGTGGAGGGCAGGGTCCCAGTTTTAAAGTTTTCACCTGGCTTTGATTAAAAGAAATAGCAGCAGCACAGTGCACTCTAGCTAGCTCAGTTTCCCTCTCCTAGATTCTTCCAGAATTAAAGGTACACTGCATCACCCACTCACAGCCTCCAGACCTAGTGACTCGCCGTCCCGACTGGGTGGCTCCAAGAGAAATGTGGGGACTCAGGTGCTCGCGCTAGCAAAGTTTGTGATACTGTGCCCCCGGGACCAGGCCCACAATCCGGAGCTCACCCAGCCTGCACCCACCCTAGGCCACTGAGGAGGCTCCACTGCACCTGGGCCCACGAGCATGCCAGTCCCACCATCTCCCAGTGACCCCTACTTTGCCCAGCACCCAGAACTAACGCAACTGGAGTCTTGCAGCGCCCGAGATCCCAGGTCACCTGGGCTGAACCTTGCCCACTGCCGTGTGCTGGTCTAAGGGTCTTCTGCGCTGAACTGGGCCCGAGAGTGTCGGCACCAGGGTCGCTCTAGACCCGCCAGTTCAGGGGGCACCACGCTGCAGTCGAACAGAGTTGAGCAAACATAGCACCAGGGGGGTAGGCCACAGCAGCTGCCCCTTGGGCGGGAATGAGCTCCGCAGTGGGGCAGCATAACTGAAGAGGGCGTCTGGAGTCTCCGGGGGAGACTGTCCAGGACAACCGCTCTGCCCTGACTTCTGGCCGCTCTCACTGATAACAAAGAGCGTGCACCCGGCACAAGCACTTCAAGGAGACACCGCTGCCACCATGGCCAAAGCACAGAGCCTCAACACAACCTGCTGGGCTGCTGCTGCGCCCACAGTCCACCATGGATTGGTGGAGAGAGGCGACTCTGTCCCGGGCTGCCCCCTCAGGCTCTTCTATTTTCAAACTCGTCCCGCCCGCCCACCTGCAATTTCGCTGGGGATCCAGTGACTTCCTGTGGTGATTGCGCCCCCTAGGGACCTGAGACGGAAGCTACAGTTGGTGCCATCTGAGTCTGCTCTTGGAGAATAGAATATTTCAAAACCTAAATGTTTGCAGGTAGTGTCTTTCTTGCCCCTCCCTTCCAGTGTCTTTTTTCATGAATATTTATGCAAGAAAAAGTCATCCCACTAGTTTTTTTTTTCATATTTCAAACTTTGTTCTGAATTATCTCAATGGGCTAAAAGCTTAAAGGATTATATTTTAGCTGCCCATTAACTGATTATTTGGTTAAAATTTCTGATTTTGAGTAAATTTCAACTAAAACATAGGATATTGTTTTCAAAATGTTAAATGCCACACTGAGATCTTTAGGTTGATTTATAAAATAGTTCTTCAAAGGGCAGATATTTTTCAATGCTACTGATAATGGCTCCAAAGAGCAAAAGGACCTAATATCATGCATAAATTTTTTTTTTCCCAAGAGGTACAGAACTAAAATTTTGTAATTATATTTCATTCAGTCTATGTTGGGTGTCTCTCTGTGTGGGTTCATCTGTGTGTGTATAGACATTGATAGTTGCAGCTTCTGTTTCAGTTGATAGAATATGATAACTAATATTAACTTAGCATTCAGAATGATGTTAGATTAAATTTTGACTAAATGAAATTCTAGTGACTGTTGTGATTTCATAAATTAAATTAAAAACAACATTTTTCAGAAATTAATTGAATTTTTATTTGAAGCATTCAATGGCATTGATATAAATTGGAATTGTTTTATTATCTGTGGAGTTCTAATAAAACGGCCAATATTGCTTTTGCTTTCTTTTTTACTTAGATAAATACAGTCATACATAGTAAGTGGGTTCATTTGGACAAAATCAAACAAGCATGGAATTTTATTTACTACATTTTGGTATAGAGTGCCCTTCAGCTTTCCATCTCTCTCTCTCCCTCTCTATCTCTCCCACTCCCTCTATTCTCTTCCCTCTACTCTATTGATCTTCCTCTTATTTACTTATGTATTTGACATATATCACTTATTAGTTCACATTTGTTAGTGCATAAAAACTTAAAGATGAAAATAAAGCAAAATACATCTTGAAAAGTTATCTTGCATTGAGTTCAAACATCTTTAAACCTATTACTACAGTTATACTTGCTAAACCACGTATTTGCACACATCTCATGTTTTACACTGATCCTTCTCAAACAGACTTGAAAGCTTAGATTTCTTGTGCTCAATTGTTTCACCAATATGGATGGCAAAATTACATCAACATTTTGTGGGATTATATTTTCAATATAAATTTCATAAACAATAGAATCTCAGAACTTATGTTTCTAATAAGAATGTGCTTTTTCTGAGTTTATCACTGTGATTTTTAAAAATTGTATCCAAACCACAAAGACAAAAGCATGATCATCCAGTGAATACAGAAACCTAGTTTGAAAAACAACTGGCACAAGCAATCGCCATAACAAATTGCCATAACAAGCATCCATACAAATTTGTTCTACTGCAGACTGCTAAGTATCTACATAATAAATGTATTTCAAATATAACCAATACAAATTGTCAGCATTTCCCATTAACCATGGTGGTTTTTCTTATCTTCTATGCTTCTGTACCAATGACAGTCACTAGTTTTTGGTGAAGTGGTTAGCCAGGTAGAAAAGCATACTTAATTTTATTAGAATGCTATCTTTAAAGATGGCAAAGGTGCGAGGGATATAAATGAATCTTTATGCAAGAAGGTTTAATTTTGGAAATAATAAGTAACAAGAAGTTTTAATTTGGGAAATAACAAAGAATATGATTTCAACCTATCACAACTAATTCCAGGCCAGGGTGGCTTCTGGTATACCCAAGGAGCAACGGAATATTTGGGGTTTAATTGCAAAAATGCAAAGATAGTTTAAGTGTTTTATAAAAAATAATTAGCACTTTTGGAGTTATTTGAGACATAGTGAGCTCTGATTGTTGAATGTCTACAATTATTAGACATTAATTATTAAATCTAAAATAACTCAATCTAATCTTAGGGAAAGAGCTAAATGTTTGATAGAATTGGACTTGCAAGACTGCATGTCAGGCCAGTGGTTTTATTTAAGTGGTGAGCATCTGTGTGGTAGTTTCTCTTATAAGGTGACTTGTGCACACAGCTGTCTCTTCATGGCCTTCACCTGTTGTTTAGTAGTGACATCACAAGTCTATCATGAATGACAATGTATACAAAAACATTGATTTTTGTGTTTTGGAAATAACCAGGAAATGAGAATTGAATTTTTGGTTAAATTTCAGAATTAAATATGCAGTAGAATGCAGTTTACTCAATTAGGTAATAGAGGAAATGGCAGAAGATGAAAGTAAAACAAAGATATACCAAAACCATCCTAAGTTCATTGAACCATTGATAATGATTTTGCATGATAATAATGAATTAGAAACTGTGTATCTGGCATTGTTCTAGGACTGAGAATACAACAGAGAACAAAACAAGAAAAACTCATTCTAGAGGAGGATGAACATTTTTTCAAATAACCACACAATAGGTCTAATAATTAAATGTGAGATGCACAAAAAATAAATTGCCTTTTTTATACCTGGTGCCTGAAATTCCAACTACTTGGGAAGCTGAGATAGGATGATTACTTGAACCCAGAAGTTCAAGGTCAACCTGGGGAACATAAAGAGATGCTGTCCAAAAGAAGGAGGAAAAAGCAACTTTTCTGGGATTCTATTCCCACCTGTACTGTACTCAATGCTTTCAGATAAACAACAAAAACAGTTTATTACTAGTATATGCTTATTCTCAAAAGGAAGTGAACCCAGAAGAAACAAATGAAAAGAGAGAAATAAGAGCACAAAAATTATGAAATAAGCTGACAAATATACAAGGGTTGGGGATGTTTCTCAGTGGTAATGCACTTATCTACCATGTGTGATGTCCTGGGCACCATCATGACATGGCAAAAAATGTAAAGAAAAAACATAAAAGTACCATTCGTGAAAATATGAAGTCGTAATTAAAAAAAACAAGATGAAGTAGAAAGAATAGCAGAGAGTAACCAATATATATTGAATATTATTAAAATGGACTTAAAGCATTTTTGGAATAATAAATAAGCCAAAAACTATAAAGAAATTGGACTGGCAGTCACAACTGCCCTCCACCACACTCCCACCACACACCCCACTCCCCAGTATATGTAAATACTTTACAAATGAGTTCTAATGAAACCTCAGAGAACAGACTGCATCCTGTCAAACATTTCTCCTATGTTAGCAAAAAGAGAATGGTATGAAAACTTTATGAAGTTAGTGTAAATAAAATGCCCCAATAAGAGAAGGTCCAAGCACCTATGTCCTATCATTGCCACCCAACTATCCTGGAAATAAAGGTGTTCATTGCCTTAAATGTGGGAAGGGGCAGAAAGAACAGGTGGGTCATTTTCTGTTGTCTTTCACAGTAAACCATGAGTTAGAGTGAGGACCTTGTTGACTCACCTTAGCATAAACAAGACCATATCATAATTGATAATCCATATAAAAATACAAATCCATATAAAATAGTTACCTCTCTATAACATATTCAAAAATCAATTAAAAAATGGACTGAAGAATTACATTTGAAAAACAATATAGAAAAACTTTTAATTGAAAATATAGAAAAGTATATTTTGGGTCATTTAATCTACTCAAGCCATAGAGATTACTCAAGTCACACCAGTCACATGGACTGGTCAAGTCATTTGGGCTGCTTAGATCATTAAGTAACAGTGGTCCAACTAATGATTTTAATATAGCCTTACTGCACTTCCACTGAGGCTTATTTTAAAATGGACATGTTTTTCTTTACCTTTTCACACTCTTACCCTTCCTAACCTGAGTGGAAGAAGATTATCTTTTCCCTGTCCAAGGCCAAGTTATCTGTATTTGTGCACATAACCAACAGAGGAGTCAAGTAATTCAGAATTCATGGATGGCACAAAATTGAAAGAATGTCTTGCTCCCAAACTAGTAAGTGAATCACAGTAGCCTACAGCAAAGACCTGGATTGTAGCCTGTAAATGAATAACTCCTTTAAAACTGTCTGTTCTCCCTGATTGGCAGAATCACATCTTCTGTGACAGGATTTATCTGTTACTCCATTGCATGTAAAGCAATAAACCTTATTTTTCCTTTCAAAACTCTATTTTCTTTATTGACTAGGCACTGGGAACAAGAACCAAACTTTCAGTAACAAGCTCCACTGTCTGTAGAGGGTACACAATCATAGTTTACCCAGGTCATAATGGCTACTTATAATGGTCATAGTGACTACTTACTTTTTAAAGTTCATGGAAGCTACTAAGGTCACTTCACAGTGAAGGCCAGAAAGGATTTGCAGGTAATAAAGGCTGAGTTCATCATAGACTGCACTTGTGTCACAGAGGCTATCTGGGGCATAGAGGCTCTCAGTGAAAATGTTGTGGAGGACATATGGACTACAATGATCATAGAGGCTACATGGTTCACAGAGACAACTCAGGACACAGATATTCCAGAGGTCATGGAGTCCTTTAAAGGTCATAGAATACATACATGTAATGAAGGCTACTTGGATCACTTTGTTAAATCAGGACATAGAGAGTGCCCAGGCAATAGGTACTATGAAAGACACAGAGGGTAAGTAGTCCATACTTGGTATGGAAATCATAGCAGATATTCAGGACATTTGGGCTACTTGATCCATAGAGAATATGCAAGTCATAAAGATCATGTATGTCATACAGTATAATCAGGCCACAGAGGCTACACAAGTCATAGGGGTTAATATGTGTATTAAACTATTCAATTTATACACACTACATAGTTCATCATTGATAATACAGCCATATCTGCTAATCAGGATACTGTAGGTATGAAGATCATAGAGGTTGCATAAGTTCAAGATGCTAAGGTTTTTTTAAACTACTCAGTTTCCAGAGGCTATGCATGGTACAAAGGATAGGCCATAGAATATATGCACATCATACAGGCCATAAGGGTAACAGAATTTATGCATGTCTTAGGTGCTACTGTGAGAAATGAAATGTCTGGTGATCCTCTTTCAGAATATAGCCTTAATTGGCTACATTTGTAGGCATTTTAATTATAGCCATTCCCTTTGCCTGATCCAATTTTAAAATTAGGCAATTGCATAGATTACAACCATAAATTCATCCAATCAGATTGAAGGGCAACAGTGCTCAGGCACTTTTTTTCCTGAGTGCTGTTGCCATTTTCCTGAAGCTTTCTCTTGGGGCCCAGCTGCCCCTGAAGTCACTGTCATGGGTGCCTGGAGGTCTTTTCTCTGGGTGTTGCTGCTGAGGTTGACACTGTCACAGTTGACATGGCCCAGAGGTCACTGCTGCCCTCATCACTGCCTCAAATGCCTGGTTGCCATCTACACTTCTGCTGCTGCTCCTGCTCCTACTATCACTGACACTGCTCTCACCAAAACCACTGCAACTCCCAGAAAGTCACTCAGAGTTCTCTCTGGGTGGTGCTGCAGCTGCAGTCACAGCCACTGCTGCCGCCACTGCTGCCATAGTTCTCCCAACTGTTGCCAACACCACTGATGTCTGCAGCTGCTGCTGACCCCTGGTTGCTGCCACCAATTCCTGCTATTACCACTTCCATCACTGTTCCGAATTGTGTTGCCAGGGACACTCCAGGTGTGGTTGCACATGTCCACACCCATTTTGAGATACTGGCCACAGCAAAGTTTTGTGTGGAATGGCAATAGTTTGCTTCCACTGCCATTTTGGGGTATACTGCCCCTGTCTGGGGACAATAGCCAGGACTGGAGGTTCAGTGCCAAGGTACCTATATGTTTGGCTGCAACTGGGGTTACAACATAAAAAATTAAGGGAACAAAACACCACAAACAAACCAAGATTCCCCAATAAGAGAAGCCACTGAGAACACAATAGAATAAATGTCCAAGAAGTTTAGAATGTCCTTAGTCAATTTGATCTGCCAAGTACAGGATGGTATACAGAGTTAAAGAGAAATACAAGAAGTGCAAGATCAATAAAGAGTTAGAGATTATGGAAAAAGCAAGTAGAAATTCTCAAAATGAAGGAATCAATCAATTATAAATTAGTCAATTGTAAATTCAATGGAAAATATCACACACAGTCTAGACCATTTGGAAGACAGAACTTTAGACAATGAAGACAAAATATTTAAAGTTGAAAATAAAGTTGACCACACAGCAAAGATAGTAAAAATCCATGAAAAGAATTTTGAAAAATTATGGGATTAACATGGAAAGAGCAAATAAATTCTGCCTATCTAGGAGCATATGAGGTCTTTCCATCTTCTAAGATCTTCAATTTCTTTATTTTTTGGTGTTCTGTAGTTTTCATTGTAGAGATTTTTTACCTCTTTTGTCAGATTGATTCTCAAGTATTTTTTTAAATGATTATGAACAGAGTAGTGTTATTTCTCTTTAAGTGGATTCATTACTGATGTATAGGAATGCATTTGAATTATGGGTATTGATTTTATATCCTGCTACTTTGCTGAATTCATTTATTAGTTCCAGAAGATTTTTGGTGGAATTCTTGGATCTTCCAAATGTAGAGCCATATCATTGGCAAATAGTGATAGTTTGAGTTCTTCTTTACTTATTTGTATACATTTAATTTCTTTCTTTCATGTCACAGATGCTTCTCAGGTCATAGAGGATACTTGGGCAATAGAGGCCAAACAGGTCATGAAGGAGACTCCCAAAACCTCCAAATTTGTCATTCAAATACTCAACAATGGGTGTAGCCCTCTGCCTGTGAACCTAAAATACTGACTCCAACCTGGTGCCAAGGAACTTGCTCTCAATGATAAACTTTTCTCCACCTTCTGGCAATGTCATGCTCCCTTGTTTGAACAGTAATGGTCTCAGGATATCTACCACAGGTATTTTAATTTTATTAGTCTCCTTTATTATGTGCTAAAACCTTTTATTTCAGCCTATCTCACTTATCCTTCATTCATTACATGACATCCCAGTCAGAACCAATCCACCTCTTCCTCAGCCTGAGCAAGAAAGAGTAAGCCCCTTGTCATAAAGTTGTACCTGTTGAAAACTAAGTTGATGAATGTTAAGCTACATGTATTTTGCAATTTTGCATCCTGGTTGTCCCCTAACTCTGTTGAAATCTTTAGCTTCCTTACTACCAGTGTTCTAGAGAGGCAATTCCATTAGTGCATTCATTGGTTCCTCAGGTGGGACAAATCTATCCAGTCATTTATCTAACCTTGGGAATTTTCATTGCTCTAAATGTGGTAGAGGATAGCCACCAGAATTGTGGAAACTTGGGACATAGTCCTGGATACTTTCATAATAATTTCTTTCTGGAAAAAGATCATGTCAATTCCTGAGAAAAGCAGTTCTCATTCAATGGATTTTTCCTCTCCTTCCTGCCTGGAATTACACCTGGAAGTTTATGTTGGACAACTCTAATCCTGGTGATCTTCTACTTCTTTAGTGATAACTTTCCTATGTTTTGTTAGCTTCTCCTAGTGTTATTACAGATAATACCCTTGCTGTGTTTTCTGGCTCCCAGGGTGTGACCAATTCATATACTTGTAATACTTTCCAGGAAGGGTAATTTCAATACTATAATGTTAATCAAGGAGATGGATGCATGAAATCCCTGCCTGGGAGAAGGGCTGTGAGCTTGTTTAATTAATATCCAACTCATATCCTGGGGCCAAGCCATGAACACACCATAGAGATAATGTTCTTTCCTTTCTGAAATTTCATTCTGCTGTTCAGGTCATAAAACTCACACAGTTCTTAGGGGCTGTAACAGGTCCTAAAAGTTATGCTGGTCATAGAGGATAGTCAGATTTTAGAGAGTACATTGGACATAAAGGTTAGTCAGTTAGTAAAAGCTATTCAGGTCATCAAGATAAGGATGACCAGTGGCTTCAGAACACAGAAAATATGCACGTCATACATGTTACTTAGGTAATAGGGGTTATGCAGATCACAGAGGATACCCAGCTCACAATGGCTGTTCAGGTCATAGAGCCTACCAAGTCTTTAGGGGCTACTAATTAAATATCTACACAGGGCATAATCCTGTGGAGTTCATAAAGGCTGTCAGGATTACATAGGTAATAGATGCTTCATGGGTTATAAATGATATAGGGTCATAGAGGTTACTCATACTGTAGAGACTATGCAGGCCATAAAACCCTCTCAATTTTTTGAGGCTGCTCAGATCCTAGAGTATACACAATTCATAGGGCTTCTCAATCCAAAGAAGCCATTCTGACTATTAATACTACACAGGTCATATGGGTTACTCAGTTTATTTAGGCTACTTAGACCAGAGAGGATATGCAGGACAGGGAGTTTATGATAGTTCATAAAAAACATACATATTACAGATAATATAGTACAAGTCATAGAAATTTTTCAGGTTATAAAAACTTCTGAGATTATAATGACAATTCAGGTCTTATAGGCAATGCAGGTGCAGGGGGCTTCACAGATTATAGAGGCTCTGAATGTTATTGTGGTTACATTGGTGATAGAGGCTACACAGACCATAGTGGCTGCATAAATTGGAGGTTATGAGGGTTGAAGAAGCTACTTAGGTCAGAGAGTAAGTGGTAAAAGTCATAAAGTCTGCAGATATCATAGAGTCTATGCAGGTCAAAGAGGTATGCAATTCACAGAGGTTAACAGGACCTAGATACTACTCAGGCCAGGTAGGTTACTGTGCATATAAGTCCTATGCAGGTCAAGGAAGCTACATGATTCATGGAGGCTACAGAGTTCAAAGTGCCTATTGAGATCATTTATGTTTCTCAGCTCACAAGGTTATGGAGGTCATAGAGATTGTTTATACCATAGAAGATATGCAGGTCATTAATGCTATGCAAGTCATAGAAGCTATTCTGGCTACAGAAACAGCACAGGTCATATGAACTTTATGATAATTTGGGTACTCAGGCCATAGAAGTGGTACAAGTCAGAGAGTATATGAAGGCCAGAGACCCTGTGCATATTATAGAGGTTATGCAGTTCATAGTGCCTATGAATATTATAAGGCATACTAAGGTCACTTAGACCACTAAGCTCATAGAGGTTATTCAGGTCTACTAGGCTACCGAGGATATAAATACATGCAGGCAATAGAGGCTATGCTGTAGAGGACACCCAGGTCATAGAGGTGATACAGTTCACAGAGGCTACTCAGACCATACAGACTACACATGCCATAGTGATGATACTGGTCATAGTGAATATGCACTTCGTAAAGAATATTGATGTCACAGAGGCAACTCAGGACACAAAGAATACACAAATCATATCAGTTACTAAGCTCATTTACACTTTTTAGTCCAAATAACCTATAAAAGTTATATAATTTACAAAGAAATGAGACTATTCAGGGCATAAATAATGCACACATCATAGAATGTACTCAAGTCATAGAGAATATGAAGGTCATACAGGCTAATCCAGTGATAGGCACTATTGAAAACTTAAAACCTTTGCAGGCCATAGGTGTCATTTAGGTTATTCAGGCTACATTAGCTACATAAATCTTAGGTGCCACTCAGGACACAGAGGCTTCACAGGTAATAAAGGCTGTGCAGATCATAGGGGCACTGTGGGTCATAGTAGTTCCTGAGATCATAGAAATTACACAAGTCATTTAGGCTAACCAGGCCATATAAGCAACACAGGTTTTAGTGGCTGTGTACACCATACAAGCTATGCATGTCATGAGTTATACACATGTCCTGGACACTACACAGATTGTAGATGCTACATTGACCATAGATTTTGTGCAGATGTTAGAGCTTCTAAGTAATAGAGGTTATATTGGCTTCAGATTGACTCGGTTCAAGCTGTATGATCAGCTTAGAGGTTTAAGTAAAAAATCAAGGTTTTTCAGGTGATAAATTCTACACAAGTTATAGGAATTTTTCAGGAAATGTAGGCTACATAATTTATAAATGATATAGGAGGTTTCAAGATGGCGGCCTAGAGGGTGGCTGCATTTCATGTTGCTCCAGGACTCAGGATTCAAAAGAGGAGATATTGAGAGAATTGGGACCAACTCAAAGTAGCCAGGTGAGTCTCTCCCATTGGGGAGGCATCCAGGATGGGGCGGTAGTCCCGGAATGCAGGGAACTTTGTGAAATAGAGCTGCCTGGCAAGAAACCCCTGCCCTCACTGGAGCAGTGAACTCGGACAACTGGGAGCATTGTAGAGGAGGCTGCGCAGCATAGCACTGGGACTCAGAGCAACCACTGGGGCTCCGGGCAGTGGCCCAGAAGAGGGGCTGTGAGGAGAGCTGTTTGGACTCAGAGCGACCACTCCTGACACCCGGACCTGCCTGGAGAAGGAGGAGGAGGAGGAGGAGTACGGTGAGGCGCTTGGACTTGGAGCAGCTGCACCAGAGCTACAGGGAGTTGCCAGAGGAGCAGCTGCGTGGTGAGCTCTTTGGACTCAGAGCAACCACTCCTGAATGCCGGGACCTGCCCACAGGAGGAGGAGGAGGAGTGTGGCTGCTTGGATTCGGAGTGACTATACCAGAGCTATGGGCGGTTGCCGGAGAAGGAGCTGCGTGGCAAGCTGTTTGGACTCAAAGCGACCGTTCCTGAACACTGGGGGGGCTGCCTGGAGGAGGAGGAGGAGGAGCATGGTGAGTCGCATGGACTTGCAGTGACTGTGTTGGAGCTCCAGGCGGCTGCTCAGAGAAGGAGGCGAGTGATGAGTTGTTTGGACTCAAAGCGACCGCTCCTGAACACTGGGGGGCTGCCTGGAGGAGGAGAGTGGTGGGTTGCTTGGTCTCCAGTGGACACGCCAGAGCTCCGGGCGGCTGCCTGGAGGAGACGTGCAGTGGGTCACGTGGACTCAGAGCGACTCAGAGTAACTCAGAGTGACTGCTCCTGAACACCCGGGGACTACCTGGAAGAGCAGGAGGAGAAATGGGGCGGGTCACATGGACTCAGAGTGACTGCCCAGGGCTACCGGAGGATGGTAGGTAGAGGAGGCACGCAGTGAGTTGCTTGGACTCCTGGTGACTGCCACGGAACACCAGGTGGCTGTCTGGAGGAAGAGGCGAGCAGCGGGTCTCTGGGACTCGGAGCAATTGTATGGGGCTCCAGGTGACTGCTCAGAGGAGGGGCCACATAGCCAGGCAATTAGGTGCAGAGCAGGGTCCCAGGACCTAGGAGGTTTCTTGGTGGAAGAGCCACACAGAGACATGCTTAGGGGCGGAGCAAAGGTTCCAGGACTGTGGGCAGATTCTCTGAGGAGAGGCAGCCTAAGGAGACTCACTGCGAAGGGTGAGGCTCGCAGGCCCAGGAGGTAGGTCTGGGCCCCTGGGAATGTTGCAGAGGAAGGCAGCCCAGCCCAGGCGTTAGCTGTAGATTGAGGGGAACCTCTAGGAGGGGAACTGACCAGCGAGACCTCCCCACTGGGTGAGTCTTCCCCGGCGGGTGAGGTTTTCCCACAAGGACGGTAAAATCAGAGACAAAGGCAAAAACAGGCCTTGCCTCAGCCTGCAGCCTAGTTCCTCTTTGGATGACAATTGGTCAACAAGTGGAGGTACCTCTGCCCACTAGCAGGGAATGTATCCCACCTGAGGGCCACCACCCATAGAGAGGGAGCTTCCTTATGGAGCACTGCACTATCAACTTCTTCCAAGACTTCAGCCTACTGAAAGCTAAGAGGGGATATACTAGAAATCTTTGGGGCATTATCAGTCAATAGAGGAAATCTGCAATATCTCAGTGGTCCACCGATACCTGAACAATATGAGAAAAGGGAAGAAAATGCCCTAAACAAATCTAGATGTTACATCAATAAAACCCAATGGCAGCATGGCAGAAGAAATGACAGAAAAGGAGTTCAGAATGAACATAATTAAAATGATCAGGGAAGCAAACGAAGAGGTGAAAGAGCAAATGCAGGCATTAAATGATGAAATGAAAGAGCAAATGCAGGCATTGAATGATCACACCAATCAACAGTTAAAAGAGCAAATACAGGAAGCAAAAGATCATTTCAATAAAGAGTTAGAGATATTGAAAAAAAAACCAAACAGAAATCCTTGACATGAAGGAAACAATAAACCAAATTAAGAACTCCATAGAAAGCATATCCAATAGGATAGAACACCTGGCAGACAGAACCTCAGACATTGAAGACAAAATATTTAACCTTGAAAACAAAGTTGAACAAACAAAGAAGATGGTAAGAAATCATGAACAGAATCTACAAGAACTATGGGATATCATGAAAAGGCCAAATTTAAGAATTATTGGGATTGAGGAAGGCCTAGAGAAACAAACCAAAGGAATGAACAATCTATTCAATGAAATAATATCAGAAAATTTCCCAAATCTGAAGAATGAAATGGAAAATCAAGTTCAAGAGGCTTATAGGACTCCAAGTACACAAAATTACAACAGACCCACACCAAGGCACATTATAATGAAAATACCTAACATACAAAATAAAGACAGAATTTTAAAGGCTGTGAGAGAAAAGAACCAAATTACATTCAGGGGGAATCCAATATGGATATCAGCAGATTTTTCAATCCAGACCCTAAAAGCTAGAAGGGCCTGGAACAACATTTTTCAAGCCCTGAAAGAAAATGGATGCCAACTAAGAATCTTATACCCAGCAAAATTTACCTTCAAATTTGACAATGAAATAAAATCCTTCCATGATAAACAAAAGCTAAAAGAATTTACAAAAAGAAAGCCAGTATTACAGATTATTCACAGCAAAATATTCCATGAGGAAGAGAGGAAAAACAAAGAAGCAAATCAGCAAAGGGAGGAATTATCCTAAAGGAATTGTCAAATAAAGGAGGAATCAAGTCGTGTCAAATAAGTAAGTAAATAAAATTTAAAAAATGAACCAAATGACTGGGAAACCAAATAATATCTCAATAATAACCCTGAATGCTAATGGCCTGAATTAATTAAACAAAAGACACAGACTGGCAGATTGGATTAAAAAGAAAGATCCAACAATATGTTGCCTGCAAGAGATTCACCTCATAGAAAAAGATACTCATAGACTAAAGGTGAAAGGATGGGAAAAAACATACCATGCACATGTACTCAGCAAAAAAGCTGGAGTATCCATCCTCATTTCAAATAATGTGGACTTCAAGCCAAAGTTAGTCAAAAGAGATAAAGAAGGACATTACATACTGCTTAAGGGACGCATAAATCAGCAAGATATAACAATCATAAACATCTATGCCCCAAACAGTGGCTCATCCATGTATGTCAAACAAATACTTCTCAATTTCAGGAACCAAATAGACCATAGCATAAAAATACTAGGTGATTTTAACAAGAATCTCTCACCACTGGACAGATCTTTCCAACAAAAATTGAACAAAGAAATCATAGATCTCAATAACACAATCAATAATTTAGACTTAATGGACATTTATAGAATATACCATCCAACCAAGAGCGAATACACTTTCTTCTCAGCATCACATGGATCCTTCTCTAAAATAGACCATATATTATGCCAAAAGCTAATATTAGCAAATACAAGAAGATAGAGACACTAGCATGTATTCTATCAGATCATAATGGATTGAAGTTAGAAATAAATGAAAGAGTAAAAAACAGAAACTATTCCAACACCTGGCCATTAAACAGTAGGCTATTATATGATGAATGGATAACAGAAGATATTAGGAAGGAAATTAAAAAATTCTTAGAGGTAAATGAGAACAAAGAAACATCATATCAAAATCTCTGGGACACTATGAAAGAAATACTTAGAGGAAAATTTATTTCATGGAGCGCAATTAATAAAGAAGTAAAACTCAACAAATAACCTAATACTACAGCTCACAGCCCTAGAAAAAGTAGAACAGACCAGCACCAAAAGTAGTAGAAGACAGGAAATAGATAAATTCAGAGCTGAAACCAACGAAATATTGAAACAAAAGAAACAATAAAAAAATTGAAAAGTTAAATATTTGGTTCTTTGAAAAAATAAACAAAATTGATAAACCTTTAGCCACACTAACAAAGAGAAGATGAAAGAAACCCCAAATCACTAAAATTCGGAATGAACAAGGAAATATCATAACAGACAGGATTGAAATACAAAGCACAATTAGAAGCTATTTTGAAAATCTATACTCCAACAAAATAGAAAATTTTGAAGACATCAACAGGTTTCTAAAGACATGAATTGCATAAACTGATCGAGCTGGACATACACGATTTAAGTAGACCAATTTCAAGTAATGAAATAGAAGAGGTCATCAAAAGCCTACCAGCAAAGGAAAGTCCGGGTACAGATGGGTTCTCAGCTGAGTTCTACAAAACCTTTAATGAAGAGCTCATTCCAATACTTCTCAAAGTATTCCATAATATAGAAGAGGAGGGAACCCTCCCAAACTCATTCTATGAAGCCAATATTATCCTGATACCTAAACCAGACAGAGACACATGGAGGAAAGAAAATTTCAGACCAATATCCTTAATGAACATCGATGCAAAAATTCTCAACAAAATTTTAGCAAATCGCATACAAAAATGTATTAAAAAGATAGTGCACCATGATCAAGTAGGTTTCATCCCAGGGATGCAAGGTTGGTTCAACATCAGGAAATCAATAAATGTAATTCACCATATCAAAAGACTTAAAGTCAAGAATCACATGATTATTTCAATACATGCAGAAAAAGCATTTGATAAAATACAGCATCCCTTCATGCTCAAAACACTAGAAAAAATAGGGATAGTGGGAAAATTCCTTAACATTGTAAAGGCCATTTATGCTAAGCCCATGGCTAATATCATTCTAAATGGTGAAAAACTGAAAGCATTCCCCCTAAAAACTGGAACAAGGCAGGGATGCCCTCTTTCACCACTTCTATTCAATATCGTCCTTGAAACTCTAGCCAGAGCAATTAGACAGACCAAAGAAATTAAAGCAATACAAATAGGAAAAGAAGAACTCAAATTATCCCTATTTGCTGATGATATGATTATATACTTAGAGGAACCAGGAAATTCCACCAGAAAACTGTTAGAACTCATAAGTGAATTCAGTAATGTATCGGGATATAAGATCAATGCACATAAATCTAATGCATTTTTATACATTAAATGACGAAACTTTGGAAAGAAAAATCAGAAAAACTACCGCATTCACAATAGCCTCGAAAAAACTAAAATACTTGGGAATCAATCTCACAAAAGAGGTGAAAGACCTCTACAATGAGAACTACAGTGCACTAATGAAAGAAATTAAAGAAAACCTTAGAAGATGGAAAGATCTCCCATGTTCTTGGATAGGAAGAGTTAATATTGTCAAAATGGCCATACAACCTAAAGTGCTATACAGATTCAATGCAATTCCAATTAAAATCCCACTGACATACCTTACAGAAATAGAGCAAGCAATTATGAAATTCATCTGGAAGAATAAAAAACCCAGAATAGCTAAAGCAATCTTTAGCAGGAAGAGTGAAACAGGGGGTATCACAATACCAGATTTTCAACTCTACTACAAAGCAATAGTAATAAAAATGGCATGGTATTGGCACCAAAATAGAAAAGTAGATCAATGGCATAGAATAGAGGACATGGACACAAACCCAAATAAATACAATTTTCTCATACTAGACAAAGGTGCCAAAAATATGCAATGGAGAAAAGATAGCCTCTTCAACAAATGGTGCTGGGAGAATTGGAAATCCATATGCAACAGAATGAAACTAAACCCATATCTCTCACCATGCACGAAACTAAACTCAATATGGATTAAGGACCTCGGAATCAGACCAGAGACCCTGCAAATTATAGAAGAAAAAGTGGGTCCAGATCTTCAACATGTCAGCTTAGGACCGACTTCCTCAACAGAACTCCCATAGCACAAGAAATAAAAGCAAGAATCAATAACTGGGCTAGATTCAAACTAAAAAGTTTTCTCTCAGCAAAGGAAACTATCAGCAATGCGAAGAAAGAGCCTACAGAGTGGGAGAAAATCTTTGCCAATCATACTTCAGATAGAGCACTAATCTCCAGAATCTATAAAGAACTCAAAAAACTCTACACCAAGATTGCAAATAATGCAGTCGACAAATGGGCTAAGGAAATGAATAGACACTTCACAGAAGAAGATCTACAAGCAATCAACAATCATATGAAAAAATGTTCAACATCTCTAGTAATAAGAAAAATACAAATCAAAACCACCCTACGATTCTATCTCACTCCAATTAGAATGACGATTATCAAGAATACAAGCAACAACAGGTGTTGGCGAGGATGTGGGGAGAAAGGTACACTCATACATTACTAGTGAGGCTGCAAATTAGTACAGACACTCTAGAAAGCAGTGTGGAGATTCCTTAGAAAACTTGGAATGGAACCACCATTTGACCCAGCTATCCCACTCCTTGGCCTGTACCCAAAGGACTTAAAATCAGTATACTACAGAGATACAGCCACATCAATGTTCATAGCTTCTCAATTCACAATAGCCAGATTGTGGAACCAACCCAGATGTCCTTCAATTGTTGAATGGATAAAGAAACTGTGGTATATATATACAATGTAATATTACTCAGCTATAAAGAATGATAAAATTATGGCATTTGCAGGCAAATGGATGAAATTGGAGAATATCATGCTAAATGAGATAAGCCAATTTCAAAAAACCAAAGGTCAAATGATATCATAATAAGTGGATGAGGACACATAATGGGGGGAGCGAGGGGTTAGTGTTAGGGTTAGAGTTAGGGTTAGGAAGGGGGGGCAATACTGGAGGAAGGAAGGACTGTATAGAGGGAAAAGAGGGGTGGGAGGGGTGGGGGGAAGGGAAAAATGAATGAATCAAACAACATTACCCTATTTAAATTTATGATTACACAAATGGTATGCCTTTACGCCATGTAAAAATAGAGAAACAACATGTATCCCATTTGTTTACAATAAAAAAATTATAAATGATATAAATGTTATGAAGAATATATTATTCACAGATAGGGTATAGAAGTTTCTAAGAAGACAGAGAATACACTGGTAATTAAGGAAATCCAGGCCATAAAAAAAGATGCAGTTCATAGAGTCTACACAGGTCAGAGAGATTGTGTTACCGAGAGACTACTCAGTTCCAGCATGCTACTCAGGTATAGAATATAAGGAGACAATAGAGATTATTTAAGTCATATGTACTACACATGTCTTAGGGGCTAATCAGGTTATAGAGGTTACATAGGTCATGGAGGATACTTAGATCAAAGAGGTTATGCAGTTCACAGAGGCTACTCTAGTCATAGAGGGCACATAGGCCATGAAGGCTACTCAGGACCTAGAGTCTTTTTATTTCACAAAGTCTGCAGGGATCACAGAGGGTTTACTGGTCAAAAAGGTTACTTAGGTCATAAAGGTTGTGCCAACCATAAAAGCCGCTCAGGTCAAAGAGGACATCTAGACTATAGAGGTTACAAGAACGTAGAGGCTATGCAAGTCGGAGGGGCTACAAAAATCATATGAATAAAAAGGCCAATCATGCTTCTAAGATCATTATTCTACCTTTTAGGTTCTCAGGCCATCATGAGTACACAGGTAATTGAGTGTATGCTGGTTAATAGCTACTATGTCACAAAATGTATACAGGTTATAGTTGCTACTTAGCTGATAGAAAAGAGGCAGGTTATAGTGGCTACACAGTTTACAGAACCAACTCTGGACTTAAAGGTTATACAGTCCAAAGATGGTACTCAAACTAGGCTACTCACGGGCATAGAACCCGCTTTGGCCACAAAGATATGAGAAGTCACAGAGGTTATGAAGATTATGAAGACTACTATAGCCATAAGAGGGCTACAGTACATAAGATTTTTCAAGCCAAAGAGACTACATAGGCACTTGAGGCTAATGAGGCCATAGAGATTATGCAGTTAGTAGAGACTCTGTGGGCCATGGAGAATATTCAGGCCATAAAGACTACATAGTTCATAGAGTCTAAGTAGTTCATACAGGCCATAGACTTCAAAGGTCATAGTGGATACTGTTTTTTCTAGAGAATACTGATGCCAAATAGGCTACACAGATTATAAGAAATACACAGGTCATAGAGGCTGTGCAGGCAATAGAAATTATTCATTTCATAGATTGTATGCAGGTCATAGAGGTTGCACTATTTATAGAGTCTACTCAGGTCACAGAAGGAGCATGGGCAATAGAAGTGATACTATTGAAGTGAAGTTACACAGACCATAAAGGATATACTGGTCATAAAAATCTTCATAGTCAAAAAGAATATATAAGCCAAAGATAATACCGAGATCATATAATCTACCAATCCCATAGAGTTACAGAGGACATACGGGCTTTTTTGACAGATATTTTATAGTTAATAGAGACTAGTCAGTTAATAGAGGCTAAGTTCATATAGGCCAATAAAGTCATAGAGACTTGCAGGTAATTTAGGTTACTCAAACAATAAATGTTACATAGGTCATAAAGTCTATACTGTTCATAGGGGCTACTCAAGCACATAGGCCCTGTGGATCACAGAATCTACTGAGATCATAGAATTCACTAAGGTCATTTAGTCTATTAAGGCCATAGAGGCTAAGAAGTAATTTGGACTACTCAGTCCATCTAGGGTACAGAGAACTTAGCACCTTCCATGGTCATAATAGGTGACACTGGATGAAAAGTCTATGCAGGTCATAGAGAGTACTAAGGTCATAGAGGCCACACAGTTCCCAGAGAATACTCAGGGCATAAAATGTGAAAATTCAGAGTGGATACTGAAGTAATTGAACTTTTTAGACCATGAAGGGTATGAGATGCATAGAGGCTATGCAGGCCATAGAGGCTAATAAGGCCATAGATTAAAAGCAGACTATATGGACTATTCATGTCCTACAGGTTACTCAGGCATAGATGCTATGAAAGTCACAATGACGACACAGATCATATAGGCAAGTCATTGCAGATAGGCAGATAATTTATGTTACAAAGATCATGAAGGCTATCCTGGTCATAGAGGTTACACAGACACTATGGCTAAGTAATCCATAGAGGTCAAGACCATGTAGGCTATTCAGGGCATAGAAGCTATGGCCCTAGCTCTAAGGCAATACAGACAAGACATAACAAAGAGGCTAAATGGGGCATAGAGATACATATATCCTAGACATTGCACAGGTTATAATGTCTATGCAGGCTATTTAAGTCACAAGATTTATAGATGTTACACAGGTTAAAGAGGTTACTTCATCCATTGTGGAAATGGAGGTCTTGGAGAATATGTAGGCAATAAGAAATTTGCTGAACTTGTGCTGTAGAAATGCCAGGAGTCCTGTGACAGATGACAGTCCTGGCACAGATGCTATGCCAGTCATAGAGGCTATTCCATCCAAAGGTGTTATAGGTAATGATAGCTGCCCAGAGCATAAAGGCTGTGTGGGTCGTGGAAGAAATACAGGTCCCAGATGTTACTGGTCATAGATGCTAAACATTCCATACAAGTTTTGGAGGCATGAAATAATAGTGGTTATACTGGTCATAGGGGCTATTCAGCATATAGAGGGTACACAGGCATAAGATTCTTCTCAGCCCACAGATGCTACATAATTCATAGGAGCCACTCATGCCAGATATACCACTTAAGTCATAGAATATATGAAAATTGTGGACAACATTCAGTTCATGCATGTTATACAGAAAATAGAGGCTGCTAACACCAGGCAGACTATTTCAGAAATAGAAGTTGTTCAAGCCACACATGGTATGCAGGTCATAGAAGTTATGGCTACTAAGTTACAAAAGGTTACTCAGATCATGGGGCTATTCAGGCCAAGAACGCCTTCTAGGTCATAGAGGCTATTCAGGTCATACAAGCTACATAGGCCACAAAGGGTTCTCAGGACATAGAAGCTACATAGGCCATAGAGACTTTAAAATGTCCTAGAGAGTTTACACTGGTGATAGAGCCTACTCAATCTACTCAGGTCACAGAGTCTACCCAGGCGTAAATGCTACTCAAGCCATGAGATTTATACAGGTCATAAGGGCTACTTAGGTCATAGACCCTATAGAGGTCATGGAAGATAGTCTGGTCATAATAGCTATTTGGGTCATAGAGGCTACACAGCTTGTACAGGCTACAAAGGTGTAAAAGTCTTCTTAGTTCATTGAAGATATGCACAGTACTTGGGCTACTCTGTTAATAGAGTGTAGGCTGGTAATATGGGTAATTCGGGACACAGATATAGATAGGTCTAGAATCTGCACAGGTCAAAGAGGACTTTCAGGACATAGATGTTACTCCATTCTTTGAGGGTAAGTAGATAACAGGTTTTAATTAGTTGAGTTAGACTACCCAGTACATAAGAATATATACTGTATACAGGTTACTCAGGACAGAGAAACTGTGAAGGCTACACAGAATGTACAGGAAAAAAATGTGATCAAAGAGTAAGCCATGTTATCCATAAAGTCCAAGAAGGTCATGGAGTCTATGCAGGAAAAAGTACCTGCAAAATAAAGGCTATACAACTATAGAGGTCACTGAGCATTTTAATCCTACCCAGGTCTTACTGTATATTCAGGTCTTCAAGACTTTACAGAACATAAAGCCTAGAGAGATCACAGAAGCTGCACAATGTCATAGAGGTTACTTTTATCATACAGACTATGCAGGTATTGGAGGATTTTCAGGTCATAGAGGAAATGCAAGTCATACAAGGTTCAAAATCATAGACTGTTAAGTGAATTTAGTCTAATAAAGCCCTATAGTCTAGGAATATCATTTAGGATACTCAGGTTATAAAAGACATTCAGGTCACAGAAGATATACACTAATAAGGCCATACAGGGTAGGCAGAAAAATTTCTACTTATGAAATAGATGCTATGAAGGCAATAGATTCTACTCAGACTATAAAGACTTCAAAGGACACAGAGGCTACATAGGTTCTAGAAGAAACCATAAACTCTTCTCAGTTTTTAGAGACTACACAGGCCAGAGAAAACACTCATGCCATAGAAGCTATTCAGGATACAGGTAATGCACAGGTCATAGGGAATATGCTGATACTAGAGACTACTCATGCCATAATACCTCTGTAATTGATAAAGGCTAGCAGCTCACAGAGATTATGCTGGCCATAGAGGCTCTGCATATAATAGGCCTACTCTGGAAATACAGGTTTTGCAGGTCATAGAGGTTGAACTCATCATAGAGGCTACATAAGTCAAAGAGGGAGTTATGGTTTGGATGTGAGGTGTCCCCCAAAAGCTTTCATGATAGACAGTGCAAGAAGGTTCAGAGGAGAAATTATTGGGTTGTGGGAGTCTTAACCCAATCAGTGAATAAATTCCAGATGGGATTAACTGAGTGGTCACTGGAAGCAGGTAGGGTGTGGCTGAGGAAGTGGTTCATTGGGGGCATAGCTATGGAGTATGTTTTATATCTGGAGAGTGGAGTCCCCCACTTTCTCTCTCTCTGCTTTCTGATGTTGGGAGCTGTTCCCCTCCACCACCCTCTCCTGCCATGATATTCAGCCTCACCTTGAGCCCCGAGGAATGGAGCTAGCCTTCTATCGGCTAAGACCTTTGAAACTGTGAGCCCTCAAATAAGCATTTTTTCTTCTACAATTGTGTTGGCCAGATTATTTAGTCACAGCAGCAAAAAAAGCTGACTAGAATGGAGGGTACACAAGGCACAGAAGCTACTGAGATCATAGAAGTTTCACAGATCATAATAAATATGCAGGTAGAGGGGCTACTAAAGTCATTAAGGGTAATAAGTCTACACAAGTGAGGGAGATAATTTAGGCTACTTCAGTTTTAAAGGCTAGTCAGGACATACAGGTTACTCAGGTAACATATAATACAAAGATCAAAGAGGCTACACAGGGCATAGAGACTACTAAGACCAAAGTAATTACAAAGACTGTAGTAGTTACAGAGGTTAAATAAGATACTGTGATCATTTAAACTACTCAGGCCATTAAGTTTATGCAGGTTATAGAGATTGCACAGATGATTGAGATTATTCAAGAATTAGATGCTATGCAAGTCGTAAAAACTAAAGAGGCCATAAAGGCTTATCATGGCATAGAGGTTTTGCACAAAATACAGGTAATTCAGGTCATAGAGGCAATTCATGCCATAGAGCCTATGCAGAACATTAGAGCTACTAGGTTTATTTAGGCTTTTGAGTCCATAAAATTTGGAGAGGTCATAGAGGTAATAAAAGAAATAAAAGCTATACTGATAATGGAGATTTCAATTGTCATAGGGGGTACTAAAATTATTTGGGTTTCCTAGGCCATAAAGGCTACACAGGTAAATAGAGGCTACTCAAGCCATGGAGTTACTGGGCATAGTGTCTTTTTAGGTAATCTAGTAAACTGGGCAATAAAGCATATAGAGATGATAATGTCTATGAGATTTATAGAGGTTATATTAGACACAGAGGTCAGAAATATCACAGAGGCTACTCAGGTCTTAGAGTCTAGACAGAAAATAGAGTCTACACAGGATGTAGATCCTACACAGGTCATAGAGTCTACATGCTCATTTGAATTACTAAGGCCATTTAAGCTAATAAGTCCATATGGGCTAGGCAGGAGATACAGGTTCTGATTGTAAAGACTAAATTGGTCATACAGACTCTTTAGATGATATACAATGTACATTCTACAAAGGCTACACAGTGCAGAGAGGCTAACTAGTACATATTGGCAGTGAAAGTATTAGTGACTACTGAGGTTATAGGGACTACTGAAGTAATTTAGGCTATGGAGTTATTAAATGCTATTCAGGTCAGAGAAGATACTCAGGGAATAAAGGATTCATAGGTTATATGAGCTACTAATGTCATAGAGAATCTACAGATTGGAGAGATACCTCAAGTCATTGAATCTACCTGGGCCATAGAGTTTTCACAAGTCTTACAAATTACTGAGGTTATTTAGGCTACTTGAGACACTGAGTCACAGATCATATAGACTACTAACACCATTTAAGCTACACAACTCAGAGTGTCTATTCTGAACACAAAAGCTACATAGGTCTTAGTGGTTACTGAGATCAGAGAATACAGAAATAATTTAGGCTACTCAGATCATAAAGGTGACAGAGGTCACAGTGGTTTCATAGCCATAGAGGCTAATCAGGTCATAGAGGCTATACAGATCCTTGTGGCTCTGCAGACTATAGAACCTATGCAGGTTTACTGGCTTCAAAGTCTTAGAGGTTATGCTGGTCATACAGACCACTCAGTTCATACTGTCTACTCCATTCATAGAGGAAAGCAAGAAGAGAGAGAGAGAGAGAGAGAGAGAGAGAGAGAGAGAGAGAGAGAGAGAGAGAGAGAGAGAGAGAAAGGCATTTTAGGCCACAAGTGCTATGCAAGTCATAGGGACTATTTGATCTTAGAAGCTACATTTGTCCTGAAGGATACTCAGAGCACAATTGTTTCTGGACCGATAAAGACCATGCCAGTTACAGAAACTGCAGAGTTCATAGAGGCTATTCAGGCCTTAGAGCTTATAAAAGTGATTCAGGCAAAATATGACATAAAGACTACACAGATCATAGATGCTACTCAGGTCATTGGGCATATGCAAACAAGAGAAGTTACTCAGGTCATAGTCATATACACTACTAATTTGATGGAGGATATACAGGTCATAAAGTCTATGCAGATCATAGGGGCTATTAAGGTCATTTAGGTTACTAAAGTCATACATTTAGGCTACTCAGGAAATAAAGGCCTTGCAATTTTAATAGCTACTCAGGTGAAAACAAAATGAAAGTTGAGATATTATTCAGTATACCAAGGCTACTCAGGCCATATAGAACATGAAGATAATAGTGGTTACTGAGGTCAGAGCAGACATTAAGTTATTTCAGGCTACTCAGGCCATTAAGGCTATGCAGGTCACAGAAGATACTAAGGTTATTTTGACTATACACAATATAAAATAGACACAGGTTACAGTGGCTTCATATGTTTAGATGCTTCTCAAGTCATAAGGAGTACACAGGTCATAGAATATACATAACTGATAGAGGTTCTTCAGACCATAGACTATACTCTTTAGAGTGCATAAAGTCAGTGGTTTCACAGGTCATAAAGGCTAAGCAGTTCACCTATTCCACTTATGTCCTAGGGGGTGTGTGGGCAGTGGAAGGTACTCAATCATTAGGCACTACAGAGGTAATAGGGGCTACTCAGATCCTAGAGACTAAGCAGGTCATTGATTATACTTAGGTCAAAGTGGGTAATCAGCCATAGAGGTGATGCAAATGACAGAGGCTACACAGGCCATGGAGGCTTCTCAGGCCACAGAGGTAACTCAGGTAATGGAGGCTATATTGGAGGCTTAGGCTGCTCTTGTCATAAAGTATACTCAGGTCATAAGAGGGACCCAGGCAATAGAGACTATTCAGGCCATAAATACTGAACTGATAATAGAAGCTACTCAGGTCATAGAGGCTACTCTGGTCATCAAGGCTTTGCATTTTATATTGATTACTAAGGTCATTTAGACTACTAAATGGGTAGGCTACAAGGATATGCAGAGGATATTCAGGACATGTAAGCTACACAGATGTTTTAGTCATCTTTTTTCTGCTGAAATTGAAAGATCTGACAAACAATTAGAGGTGGAAATTTTATTTGTGAGCTCATGGTTTCTGAGGTCTCAGTTCACACACATCAGGCTCCTTTCTTCAGTTCTTGAGTTGAGGCTGAACATCACAGCAGAAAAGTGTGGTGGATAAAAGAGGCTCAATGTATCTTATCAAGAAGCAGAGACTAAGCTCAGCTAACCAAACATATACCCTAATGACTCACCTTCTCCAGCCACACCTTACCAGTGTGTACTTATTTTTCAGTTAATTCATATGTGGCACCATAGTTTGGTTTGACATGATTTCTCAGAGCACTTTTCCAAATGCAGACAGATTATGGGGACACTGGTCATAAATTAGACTTCTTCTTCCTTAAAAAGCACTGGCACATCATCTTCAAAAGTGGCTGTCACGTGTCTTTCCAGTAATGCCTGAAAGTTCTGGTGACCCAAATCCTACAGCTCTTGATGTAATGACTCTTCTTAGAGTTTACCAATGCTAATTGCAGTGCCAAACTACTTATCACTTTAATTTATGAGATCTGTGCTTTTTTGTCATCTACAGGAGGGTTCACCTCTCTCCTAAATATACTGTACACCCCAGAGGATATCCTGCATCCATGCTTCATGAAGTATTTCACAAAGAAAATGAAGGTCAACTGATACCACAAGTATGTGGGCAGCACCTGTAATACAAGCAAATGACCAGAATGGGTCTCAGTTTTCAATGCCACAGAATTACCACAACACTCACGACTTCAGTTCTGAGTCATCTCTGCAATCCTGGGCTGGATGAGGCCAGAACTGGCTGTGGAGAGGGCATGTGAAGGAGAAGGAGAAACACCTACAGGTGTTAGAGATTTCCCCTAAGTCCAGGGTTGCTCCTAGTGAGCCTCACTTAGGAGCAAGCAGAGAGATAAGACAGAGAACCCCCTTGAGTCCATGGTGCAAATTCCCAGCAGGTTCCATTATAAACTAAAGGGTCAAAACATGCCCAATAACTGAAATGGTGTAGGAAGCAACTGATCAAGTCATGTAAAAAGCATGGTCTCTGTCCCATTTCTCTGGGAGATTCCCATTACCAATGAAGCAACTGCATGGAACAATTCCTCAACCATACACAAGGATCCCTGCCACTGGTGATTTGGCCCTTCAGATCTGAGATGCAGGCTTGCACCTGAGGTCAGTCAAATCACTCCTAAGTCCGAGGGTCTCTGTATGAGGATCACTATGCCCTGAGTACAAAGGTGCCAATACAAGTATCTGAGGAGAGGCAGATGGAGCCTGTGCTGTTTTAATGCCCCTCACTAACCTGAGGCTTGAAGTCAATGTCTCTGGACTGTGTTTACAGGGTGTCCTGATCTCAGGCTCTCATTGACTGTCCTGGGTTCCATACTCTTTCTTTAAACATTGCATTTGTCTAATTTGGATTCCAGTAAGAAAACTGTGCTCATGAATCTTAAAGTGTATAAATTTGTCTAGGTCGGTCTAGCTGTGAGCAAATTTTAGTTTTAAAATAATATATATTTTTATTTTTTCTATTGAGAATTTGGCACACTACACCTTTGTGTTGGATGCTATGTTTAGAAATAGAATAATTCAGCCCTCAGATCTTGGTGTTTCAGTGATTGAAAATGGCAGTGCTGTGCTTTAGAATGTGAAAACAAGAACTGGGCTGACCATGATTGTAGAAAGATGTGTTTGAGGAAGGGGACTAACACTTGGGTAGGCTTTATTGATATACTTCTTCATAGGATTATTTGTTCAGACAGTGAATCTGTTTCTAGCTCAATTAAACCCTTCTGGAACCCAAAATTCATCACCACTTCTCTGTAATTTCTTCTTTGTCCAGTTTTACAAAGTTAAGATCCCAGGAGAGCAATTTTGAGGCACTTTTCCAGGAGTGGCCAACAAAGACAAATTATCCAGCTGCTCTTGTTACCTTAATGGTTGTTTATAGTGACATGGAAACTGATGGAACTTTGGCCTATTTAATGGTCTCATCAGGCATGCATGGCTCATTCATGGCTCTTTTTTCTTCCTAAAGAATCTTAGTGGAATAGGAAATGTTATCACCTAATGCCATAAGATGAATGCCTGTAGGAGTAGGAAATGAGGGGAGAAATATCCAGTCCTATGATTTCTACCAATTTAAAAAGCAGGGACCATTTCCTCTTTTCAAATTCACTGGAGCCTCAGTGTGTACCAAACCCAGAAATATTCATAGTTCCAGATCTTCACTCCATTGATTCATCCACATGTGTTATTCCTCAGTAAATTTCAAAGAACACAAAAGCAGCTAGAAATGCCCTATCCCGGGAAATTTCCCACAGAGGCAATTGTGCATACATGTGTTGATTTTTAAGTCTTTCCAGGCAACTTGACTATCATCTGTCTCTCACCTTTGGTGTGAAGGTAATGAGCAGCAACTCAGCTCCATGTGCACAAGAAAGATTGTCCTGAGTCTCCTGTAATTGTTACTTAATGCTTGAAGTTCCTTAGGGGAATGGAAAGATATTACTTTGTGTTCCATTCAACAGTGAGTACAGGCAGCTGAGTGAAGATGCATTTGGTTGGTTAGTATCCTTTTCAAGAAGTGGTTTCCTATTCCCTTTTCAGTCCTTAAAACTATATTGTCTGTCTTTCTCTCTGCTCCAGTAGCCTTAGGTATTTAAACAATGTTGCCTTCTGAGATGCTTCTTTGTTTTTACTTCTGGGGCCTTCTTTCCAAATTTTAGCTGGAAGTATAGGAGAAAACTCTGTCTTCAACTACACACAAAGCAAAAGGATGTGGCTTGGTGCTACTCTGAGAGAAGCAATGTAGTCTTTCCCTAAAGACATGGAGAAAATGAAGTTCTCTCCTATGGTTATGACCATGCTATTGGGCAAACTCTTGGCCAATTAACACCATCCTTGCTTCTTGATATAACATGTGCATCAGTGAATTTTATAACAAAAATATTTTCACCTACATGAGGCACTTAGAAATGAAAGCACATAAATTACTGCTCCTTGCCATATCAAAGTGTCCCCCAGCATCTGCCAGCTTCCACACCAAGTTAATCTACAAAGCTCTAGAATCCCAATGGTGCTTTATGCTCCAGGTATATGGAACCAGATAGAAACAAGACTTTCCATGACTCTACCTTCAAAGTAAAACCTCATGACCCTTGCTGATTTCTGTTTCTTTGAAACCAAATGCGAATGTAGATTCACTAAAAGGGCAGGGAGTTATAGGACTTTGGCACTGGAATGCTGTGGGTGTTGGGGTCCCTTGTAGTATAACCACATTATACAATGGGAAGAGAAATTTAGACAATTCTACATTGCACAAGAACCATTATATCATGGGGAGGCTATCTCTGTAAATCAGCCATTGAAAACTTCCATTGGTTCAGAGTGGAAACATGGCCAGAGCCAAACATGGCTCACTTACTCTCTTTCATGGTGGAACTCATGTAATAGTAGATTTGCATGTCATTCTGTGTTATTCATCTTCTTGTTTTTTCAAATGTATGTTTATGCATTGCAACACATGACTCTAGTGTTAGATTTTCACATGGAGTACATTTATTTATGGGCTCATACATCTGCTAACAACTTCAAAGCAGATGCTAGAATAATCCCTGGAGATGTGAGGAAGCTATGAGGGCCCTGCAATTCATAATGACTTCTTCAGGACCACACACATGGGCAGAAAGAGAGAATAGGTCTGAACCAAGGAGAGCTTGCTACACTAGACCTGTTTGGGGACCTGATACAGTGTATGTCGGTGTAACTTTGTCCACTTGTGCATATGTCATGGGAAGATGAGAGCATCCTACATTGCATGGGAACTTTTGAAATATCTTACATGCTAAAGGGCCTCAGTTGAAGGGTCCCCAAGTAAGTGACCTCTTTTCCTTGGCAATGGAACACACAACCTGGAACAAAGTACCTAGGCACTCACAGTCCAGATACAGTCCTATTTTGCTCATTTTTTTGGGACAGCAAGTTCAGAGCCATGAGTTATTGTTGGCTACTGATCTGTGAATGCTCAGGTATTAGTAAAACTATGAGTAGGGACCTTTCCTGAGTGTGGAGGCACTGGATCAATGCTGGGTTCCAACAACTCTGGTGATTTTTCCCAAGGAGACCAGAGGTGAGACAGGAGAGGCCATTGCAAATGAGTGGAGGCTAGCCCTCAAGTCAGATTCCCATTTTGATAATTGCACACTGAACAGGGGTTTGTGTGTGTGTGTGTTTGTGGTGTGCGTGTGTGTGCATATGTGTGTGTGAGTGATATCCCCTGAGAATAAGAAGGGAAAATCTTTTGTTCTGTTTTCCCTTGACACTCAGACTACTGTTTCTGTGTTAAAATATTCCTTTTGGATTCCCCAACCTAGGGAGAAGATGCCATAGATTAATCACTAGATGTGTACTGTGAATTTGAAATCTTCCCAGCTCTCATCCTATAGAGCTTGTAGATTACCTGCACCTGGCCTGCAGAAAGGGAAACCACATATGTCCATGGATTTTTGTATTCCTGCTAAAATTAGGTCAGTGCCACAAAGATGCTGGAGCTGCTGTGTAAATGATTTGTACCACCTCCAAGACCTGGAACATGACCATCTCCTGGTTTGGTTTTGGACAGTTTGTTATTACTCTGAACCTCAGTCATCTCTGTGGAAAGGAGGGTCTTCAGAAGAGAACCCTGCCTGGTTGTTTAGAAAACTGATAAGATGATCCCTTGGAGTGTTTACCTCAGGCCTGGTCTCATAGAGCAGGATGTCAACTGCTCTGGTCTTCCCTGTAGGCTGTCTCCTCCCCTATAAGGAAGTTCTCTGCCTTAGACCATGCTTCTCTGAAACCTCAGGAAAGAGTTTCCACATTTGGGAAGGAGTTTGTGGCCTGTATTTAGGAGAGTTCCTGACCTGCATGTAAACAGAACAGAGACCTCTTAGGTGGACATAGTGGGTCCTGCCCCTGAGGTAGCTAGCCTATAAGTGGTTAGGTTCATTCTTGGCTCAAATGTATGTGAAGAACCTACCATTTTCAGGCACGTGGCCTATTATTTAGAAATCTGTATAAACACCCAGTCCTCCTGACCTTCTATTATTGTGAGGGAATTATTCAAGCCAGTATGAATTTAGGCAGATGGGGGACACAGAATGTTACTGATGACAGAGTTCTGGCCTTCTGTTGGTATGAAAATCTTCAGCCAGATATCAAAGAGGAATGACTTCACAGAATGAATTGAATGGTCTTTGGGTCAAATGAGGGCTTCTGCCTCAAGAGTGGTCAGCTCAGAGGCTGTTTAGAGAATGAATATGCAAACTCCAGGTTCCATCCTTTGTGCTAGGAATAGCAGGGGACTGAGGTCTGGCTTATTCTGCAGAAGGAACACGGCAAGCAATGGTGGGATTTTTGGTACCCAAGGAATAGTGTTGTGACTGGGGCCTCAGAGACAGGCCCTGAGAGGAACCCTCCTCACCACAGCCAATCCCAGGCAGGATTAACCACACTTTTCTGTATAAATGCTGGACAGCAAGTGTGAAAAGCCCCTTTATACTAATTATACTTCTTTGCAAGCCTACTTTAAACACCTCAGAGAGCCAACAGTACAAACCTCAGAGAACACTTTTAACTTACCTCAGAGGTCTTTTCTATATACAGCAAATAGCCCTTTTACTCTCTTAGCACTTACACTCACCAATAAGCCTTTCTGCAAACCTCATAAAACCCTCCTATACACTTCAGAGAGCACACCCTAAGTAACAAAGAGAACCTGCCTTTATACTCAGAGAACCAGTCCTACACACCTCAAACTCACTTCCACATTTAAATCCACATTTAAGTAATCCCTACCTACTCACATCAGGAGTCCTACCTACACAATTCAAAATTCCATCCTTACACACCTTAGGGACACTTCTTCCACACTTCATTGAGTAACACTTAAACAACTCAGAAATCCCTCCATCTACACCCCAGAGAGTACTCCCTACAAATGCCAGTGAGATGTTAATTCAAACCTCACAATGTCCATGCTACAAACCTCAGCATATCAAATTCCTCCACAACTCAGATAGAACACACTACTCACTAAAATGCCCTCCCTATTTACCTCTGAAGGTTGAAGTGACACACCTCAGAGAGCCCTTGGAATACTCTGTTGAATGACTACCCTAAACACTTCAGAGATTGCCTCTACTATCCTCAAAGAACACTCCCATTACACATCAGTATATTCTATCTCATATCAAATTGGTCCACCTATTCACTTCAGAGGGCCCTAACTAAACAACACAGATAGCAGTTGTATACAGGTAAAAACCCTCCTACACCCCTCATAGATTTCTTCTGCACACCTAATAAAGACCTCCTTAAACACTTCAGAGCATGTGTATGATGAACCCTAGAGAGCCCTTCCTTCACATCTCAGAGATTCCTTCCTCTTCCTATACACTTCACAGTCACCTCTCCACATAGCTCAGAGCCCTACCTACTCACATCAAGTACACTTTCTACACAATTCAGAGGGCACCCACACACACATCTTAGAATCCCTTCCTACACACATTTACCAACCCTATACAACTCAAAAACTAATACTACACACCAAACACTGCACCTCTACATATCTCAGAATGTCCTTAATTCAGAGGCCCTTGTTACACACCTCCTAGAGCCCTCCTTTCACAGTTCAGTTTGCCTTCCTTATTTATCTCAGAGATCTATTCTTACTCACCTTAGAGTTCCATCGTTACACACCTCAGCAAATTCTTAACACTTACCTCAAAGACTCCTCCCTATATGTTGCAATCAAGAGTCCTCCCTACAAATCTCAGGGACACTTCCATACAAATATCAGAATGCCCTTTCAAAAAATCTCAAGAAAAACTTACATAGATATCTCATGTAGCCCTCACTACTCACCAAAAAGCCCTCCATATTCAACTGAGGGCCATAACTACAAATATCAGAGAGTTCCCATGATACTCTTCTGAGTGTCCTTCAAAAACACCTCAGAAATTCTACTATCCTCAAGGATCCCTCCCATCAAACTTCAGAATGTTCTCCCTACTCATATCAGATAGATTTCACTATTCACTTCAGAGGGCCCTCCCTATACAACTGAGATAGCATTTCTATTGAGTAATATAGTTTGCCTATTCCCTGCATATATCCCTCTGCACAAATAACAGAGACCTCCCTCCACACCTCTGAAAGCCCTCCGTACACTCACCAGAGTGCCATCCCTCTGCATTTCAATGAGCCCTCACTACACACCTCAGACTACCTACACAACAAAGCTCAGAGAGTCCATCCTACTCATCTTAGCATGTTCTAATTTCAGATTATGTAGAATGCTCTCCACACCTCCTGAAGCTCTCCCTTCTATATCTAGTTGTCCTCCTTATTTACCTAAGAGAGCTCTCACTACTCTTCAAAAGGCCCTACAAACAACTCACTGAGACCTTTCTACTCAACTCAGCACACACTATACACCTGAGTGAGCCCTCCCAACTCATCTGAGAAGACCCTCAAACTCATGCCTTATAGCCCTCTAATGTACACCATAGAACCATCCTATATGATTCATAGAACTCACCCAACACAACTAAGAGGCGGCATGCTACCAAATTCAAAAGAGCCTACTCTACATACCTCAGTATACCCTTTATATAAATCAAAGTGTATGGTAGAGGTGCTGGAGGCTGCGTTCAGCGGGCGATGCAGGGAAGCATAGGGGAGTACACCCCAGGATGCTGAAGCCCCTAACCCCTGAACTCACTCCACTCCTCCACACCTATGGCAGCACCTGGCCATCTGGGGACCTGTGCTGCCACACTGAGAATCCTTCCCGGCAGCTACCAGCGTTCTGCCACTAGACCACTCACCTGCAGCCCACCATCCACACAAGTCCCATAAGCTGGGCCTAGGGCGGGCAGGCAGCGGAGGTGGCATGGTCAAGTTGGCACTCACCATCCAGTTCATCCAGTTCTACTTTGTAACAGATTATGATCCAACAATTGAAGATTCCTACACAAAACATTGTGTGATAGGTTATAGAGCAGCCTGGCTAGATATTTTAGATACAGCTGGACAAGAAGAGTTTGGTGCTATGAGAGAACAGTGTATGATGACTGGCAAGGGCTTCCTGTTGGTCTTCTCAGTCACAGACAGAGGCAGTTTTGAAGAAATCTATAAGTTTCAAAGACAGATTCTCAGAGTAAAGGATCGTGATGAGTTTCCAATGATTTTAATTGGTAATAAAGCAGACCTGGATCATCAAAGACAGATAACATAGGAGGGAGGACAGCTGTTAGCATGACAACTTAAAGTAACATACATGGAGGCATCAGCCAAGATTAGGATGAATGTAGATCAAGCTTTTCAAGAACTTGTCCGGGTTATAAGAACATTTCAAGAGTAAGAAGGTCCTCCTCACCAGAATCAACTTGGAAAGAAAAAAGACAAGTAAGGCTGCGATTGTGTCATTTTCTAAGAATCCCTTGAATTTTAGCTACCAACTGCCAGGAAAAACCCTCATCTCCTTCTCTCCTTATGGTTTACGTCATGTTGGTACCTTTCTAGCCTTAGACAAATGATCACCGGTTTAGCCTTATACCAAGAAGCTGGCTACTCCTTTCCATGAAGCTAATATAATGGTTCTTTCCAGATCAATTTAAAGGAAACACTAAGGCTGCCTCAAAGATTATCTGATTCTTTTTAAATACATGTATACATATACAGACCCATTCTTTTTTTAAGGGCTTACATTTTAATAGGGATGAATTAGTTTTGAAACATAAGCTGTTTGCAAAGCTGAAGTTATAGATTGTGAAATAATTTTTAACTTCTGGAATCATTTTTACCTACTGTTACTCTAAATAGAAGCATAGGGAGGTTTTTCTTTTAAAAAATGTGAATTTTTTTGCCTGTCTTTAAAATTTTTGATGTCAACTTAAATACACAAGAGTGAGACATCTCAGATCTTTCTTGATACTACAGCTTTTGTTTTCCAGTGGCAATAATACCAAAATGCCCATTGTTTATATGGTTTAAAAACTACTTATCGGGCCTGTTATTACTCCTCCTCTTGAAGATGATAGTGTTCTATGTGGCCAACTAGTTGGACCCACTCTGGACTTTGGCATCTCAATGTGTACTTTGTTTCTTAATTTAACTCTTTTCACAGTCATGTTAATGGTAAGAATGAATAATTTTTCTCCATCTTACTTTACAAATATTTCTTGTTAAGGGATTCAAAAAAACTAAAGTTATTTTTGTTTGCTGTAATATAAAATATGGAATTGATCTTTCCAGAGTCAGAGATGATTCATGTTTTTGCTATATTCTTTTACACATTATTTTCTTATCAAACTAGTCAACAATTATTTTTATATGTTTGTAAACAAATATGCTTTCACAGCATACCTTGTGTATAAGTAAAGATAAGTATTTAATTCTCACTGTTCATTTTTAACTGACAAAGAAAAAAAAGTAGAAACTACAGAAACTGTGATAAAAATTTTACTTGCTGGTGTGGTCCTGGTTGTATCTATCTTTGGCCAGTTTTATTTCCATTGAAGAAACTTCCCAATTGTATACAACTGGATGAGGCTCTGATATCAACTTCAGTGTCCCCTGCTATATATTGACTGTTATATCAAGTAGTAATTGTGAAACTTGTAATTGACAATTAGTATAACTGTGGATAGCTTCTGATTTTGTTTTTAGTTCTGTGGATTGTGTTTAAACAAATCAAAAGTATGTTCCTGATTTTGAGATACTAAGTGGTATTGCACAGTTGTCACTTTATTGAATGCATATAACAGTTCCATAACCTTTATAGAGCATACCATTAGATAGATTCAGGTGCTGAAATTAAAGTTGATCTGTTATCACAATAAATAAATAAACAAATAAATAAATCAAAGTGTACCACCACACTCAGCTCAAGAGCAGTCCCTACACACCTCAGATAGATGTTCCTATATAACACAGAGAGTACAAACTGTACTTCTTTGAAAGCACCTCCACTAACTATACTTCTTTGCAAGCCCTCTATGACCACCTCAAAGAGCCTGCAATAACACTCCTCAGAGAACTCTTTTGACTTTCCACAATGACCTTTCCTATACACCACAATACTGACACTCACCTTGAAACTAACCACAACCCTAACCCTAAACATAAACCTAATCCCACCCTACATACTACAGAGAGCTCTCCCTGTTCCTGAACCCAAATGCTAATCCTAGACCTAACCCTAACTCTAACCTCAATGCATCATCCCTTTTACATCAATTTGTTCTCACTACTCATCTAACTGAGCTCTCACTACTCAGCTCAAAAGGCCCTCCAAACCCAACTCACTGAATACTTTCTATAAGTCCCAGTGCACACACACTTTGCAACTCTCTGAGCCATACGAACTCACCTCAGAGGGCCCTTCCACCCAAGTAAAGGGGCCTTTGGACACACATCCTATAGCCCTCCTACACAATTCATAGAGTCCTTTCCTATATACCACAAAAAGCCCAACTTACTTTGGTGAGCACTCCCTCTCACGGCAAGAAGCCTTCCTACAAACCTCATAAAGCTCTCCTACACCATTCAGAGGGCTCTCCCTTGAAGAAAACCCAACTTCACAACTCCAAGAACATTTCCCACACACTGAAAACTCACTCCCAACACATCTATGTAACCCCACCCTACTTATATCAATAGCCCTTCCTACACATCTTAAAATGTCATCCATATACACCTTAGAAATGCTCCCCCCACATTTCATTGAGCAAGACCCAAACAACTCAGAAAGATCTCCACATACAACTGAGTATTTCATATGAACACCAGAAAGACATTATTTCAAACCTCACAATGCCCATTCTACACACCTCAGCAAATGCTATATACAAAACTCAGATAGACCTAACTGCTCACCAAAAACCCTTCCTACTAACCTCCAAGCATCATACATACACACCTCAGAGAGTCATCATTATACTCCATTGAGTGCTTTCCCCAAACACCTCAGATATTCTGTTCTATCCTCAAAGAACCCTTGCATCACATCTCAGTTTGTTCTCCCTACTCATATCAGAGAAATCTCACTATTCACTTCATAGTTTCCTCCCTGAACAACAGAGATAGCATTTCTAATCAGTCATACACTATTCATAGGTCTCTCTAAACACCTAATAAAAATCTCCTTGCACACCATTGAGAGCCCTTCCTACATATATTAGAGTGCTACCCCTATGCATTCCAAAGAGCCTTCACTGTACACCTCAGACAACATACACTACAAAGTTCAGAGAGCTTCTCTGTACATTTCAGTGAGTCTGACCTACTCACAGCATAGTTCCCCCCACACTCTATAAGATACTTCCTTTTTATCAGTTTTTCCTCCCTAGTTCTCTCACAGAGCTCCCACTACTAAACATAAAATTCCTCTGAAAACAAATTTCTGCATCCTTTCTACTCATCTCAGTACTTACACATGCCCTCTACACCTGAGTGAGCCCTACTAACTCATATTGGAAGGATCGCCCACACACATGACAAAGTCATCTGACACACATCATAGAGCTCTTCTACACAACTTATATACCCCTTCTACAAGATCACAGGCCAAAAATATACCAACCTCAAAGCACTCTCTCTACACACCTAAGAGTAATCTTCCTACACATTAAAGACCTTCATACTCACCTCAACAATAGTCTCTACACACCTTAGAGAGTCATCCCAACATACCTCAGTGAGTACAACTTATACTACTAACCAAATCATCTTTACTAACTCTATTTCATTTCAAGCACTCTCTAAACCCCTCAGCCCATCTACTCATGTCACATAATCCTCAATAAACACCTAAGAGAACATTTTTTGACTCACAACAGAGGGTTTCCCTATGTATCACAAATACTGACCCTCACCCAGAACTTAACCCTTACTCTAACCATAACCATAAACCCTCCATACATAACACAGAAAGCTTGATACTGACACTGACCCTGACCTTGACCAAATCCTTATCCCTATGCTAAACTTAACCTTAACCCCATATTACCTTTTCTTCTACATCAGTTTGTTTTCTCTACTCATCTCACAGAGTTCTCATGTCTCAACTCTAAAGGCCCTCCAAACATAACTTACTAAATTCTTTCTATAATTCACAGAGCACCCTTTCTACCCTTCACAGATCTCCTTCCCTTTGCACCTCTGGAAGGTCTCCTAACTCACCTCAGTATGCTCTCCAACACATGTAAAGGAGCCCTCTCACACACATCATAGGGTCCTCCCTATTTGCTCTGAGAGTTCAAAGAACCCTCTCTATACACATCTTAATGTTCTGCTGACACATCAAAGAAAGCCATTACTACTCATTTTAAGAACTGTACCTACACAACTCAGAGAGTTGTCCTTATAGACCTCAGTGAATACTCACCATGCTCCTTTGGAAGCCCTCTTTAATCACCTCAGAAAGCCTGTGAACTCACCTCAGGAAATATTTACAACACACTCCAGAGGGCCAGTTTAACTCATCACAGAGGCCTTCCCAATACAATTCAAATGATGATCCATATCCTAACCACAATCTAAACCTAACACTAACCCCCTAACTCTAACACTAACCCCATAATTCAAATGCTAACCCTAAATCTAACCCTAATCCAAACCCAAAGTCCTCAAATTGACCTTAAACCTACCCCTAACTCTCCCTTCACAGCTTGCAATTTGCTCCATACAAAAATCAGAGAACCCTACCTACACATCTCAGAATGCCCTCCTGGTACATTGAAGGTAGCCCTCACTACTCATCTCAAGAGAAGTACCTGCACACCTGAGAGAAACATTCCTACAGACCTAAGTGAGTACTCATTATACTCCTTTTCAAGCACTCTCTAAACACCTCAGAGAGCCCTTCTACTAACATCAGAAAACCCTCAGTATACTTATCATAATGTTATTTTGACTGTTCTCCTATATACACCATAAAGAGGTGTACTTAACTGATCACTCCCACTCATGTCTGTAAGCCCTCCTACAAAACTCAGAAAGCCCTCCTACACCTTCAGAGGGTCCTCCCATCACACCTCATAGAGCCCTCCTTATAAAATGAAGAGAACCCACCTTCACACCTCAGAAAACCTTTCCTACAGACCTCAAACACATTTCCCTACACATCTAAAAATGTTCTCCCTACTCATATCAAGAACCCTTCATATAGAACTCAAAATCCCATTCTTACACACCTTAAGGACACTTCCTCCACACTTCATTGAGCAACATCTAAACAACTCAGAAAGCCCTCCTTATGCACCAAAGAGTGTACTCCCTAAAAATGCCAGGGATAATACTTCAAACCTCAGAAGACCTGTGCTACCCAATTTGGCAAACCCTATCCACACATCTCAGATAGACCCCACTACTCTTCAAAAAACTGTCCCTATTCACCTTTGAGGGTTTTACCTACACACCTCAGAGATTTATTTTACTGTCCTAAAAGAGACCTTAGTGTGTTCTCTCTACTCATATCAGATGGATATCTCTATTCACTTCAGAGGGCCCTCACTGCACAACTCAGATTGCAGTACTACACAGGGAAAAGTGCTTTATAACACCTCAAATATACCTTCTGCACACCTAATGGAGAGCTCCCTACCTACCTCAGAGAGCTTGAACAACCAACCTCAGAGATTCCTTCCCTTCATACACACTTCACAGACACCTAACTACACATCTCAGAAAGCCAACCCAACTTATATCAAGCACCCTACATACACAACACAGAGTGCCATCCATACACTCCTGAAAAACCCTTCCTACACACATCATTGAGCAATCCATATACATCTCAGAGAATAACACCATACAGTGCCTCTCTACATTTCTCAGATTGCCCTACTTTTACAATTCAGAGGGCTGTGTTACCTCATAGATCCATCCATTAAAATCTCAGTTTGTTCTCCCCATTAATCTCAGAGATCTCTCCTTACTCACTTTAGAGATATATCTCTATACACCTTGGTGAGTTCTTAATACTCACTTAAATGTACCTTCCCTATACACCCCAATTGAGTCCTCCATACAAAGCTCAGAATGCCCTTTCAACAAATCTCAAAAAACTCTATGCCTCTCAGGTAGCAAAAAAAAAAAAAATTACCAAAAATCCCTTTGCATTCATGCAAAAGCCACAACTATAAAACTCAGAGATTCCTTGTGATACTTTGAGTGCCCTCTCCAAACCCCAAACCCCTGAGATTCACTGTATGTTCCCTCCCAATGAAATTTAGTGTGTTCTCCTTCACTACACTTCAGAGGGCCCTCCCTACACAATTGAGATTGTAAAGGTTAAGTGGTGAACAAATAAAGAGGCAAGCATACAGGATGGCATACAATAAGGAGTGACTTTTGTGTGAAAGTCAGTTCAATTTTGTTATCTACTCCAGGTTACATTAGTGCAGTTAGTTTGTGCATTAGCAGATCATATAACTTGCTTGCTTCTCAGAGTCCACTAGTGCCAAATGTTTTTATAAAAAGATAACATCTTCATGGGTCAAGGACACAGGAGTTGCAGAATGTTTCTAAGCCAGAGAAACAGAAGGTCTTCCTCATCTGAGGTGTGTGCTCACTCAAAGGAGATACGCTCTTCTGTAATTTCTCATGACCTGAATCTCTACAATTCCAAGTTTTTGTTTTGTGTGACCTTCTGAATAGATATGACTTGTCTTTTGTTTAAGGAAGGTGGAGGAAGAAAGTAAGGCAGATATTGGAACAATAAGCACAACATAATAAGGGAAGTGTCCATAAACATCCTCCAATGAAAAGTTGTTTGAGCCATGTAAAATTTGGTAGCCATGAGGTTAACTAATCTAATACTTCCCAACCCCCATCATCTTGTTGCACCTTCTTTACAATGTCTTTGAGATAATCCAAATCTTTTTTAATGTAATTTCTGTTATCAACTAGATTGAAACAACACAGGTTATTAAATTTACAGCATCCCTTATGATGTAACAACATCAAATAATCAATTGAAATCCTATTATCAAGAACAGCTTGATGGTGTTGTTTTTTCCTCATTAGCATAGTAATTGCCATTGATGTGTAATTTATATTTTTTGCCATAGCACAGGTAAGCCCCATTGTCTGTTTATAAGTTCCTACTGCTAGGGAAGGAATACCAACTAAAGAGAATTAGATCCTCAAATTCTGCTTTAGACAATTATTAACCAAATCATCACAATTTTTATCTAAGTATATAGCCTTTTTATGTAATTGTTGAACTGGATTGTGACCCATTAAATCCCGAGGAGAGGGAAGAAATGCTGTTAATCTGCTTAAACAAAAATGAGTTCCTTAAAACATATTACTTGTAATATAATTAGAGGTTTAAGCACCACATGAAAAGAACAGATCCCAGTATGCTTCCCATATCTACATCTTGGTGATACAATTTCAGAAGAACTAACAATTTCTGCTAAGTGAACCCAAATGTTATAATGACTGCAGGAAGCCAAAGATGGAACAGTTTTCTGTATGGGTACTACAAACAAACAGGAATAAAACAGAGAAATAACACAATGATGGCCAGCATAGCTGTGGAAATTTGGGTAAGTTTTACAAGAGAGGTGTAACCAAATTTTCAGGGCACAATCTAAACACATCTGGCCTAGCAATTGTTGGGCACATGTTGTTAAAATCTTTATATACCCCCAGGTCACTAGATGATTAGAAGATCAGGGGCCCCTATGGCCTCTTGTCCTTCTTGATGTTGCCTTCTTTTAATCAGGGTCCACTCCATTCAGGATCAAATGGAATTTGGTAATCAGGTTGTGAAGTCCTTGATGCCAACTCATGATGATTGATGGGTCTCACACCTGGAATCCAGACAGGAAATGTAGGAGTAGAATAGCAGCATATTTCTTCCCCCATGTAATCCAAGGTAAAGGGTTTTGCCATGTAGGGTTTTGTGGAATTCAATATTTTACATAAATATTGGGTAGTGGTTCCTTAGGGGTAAAGTGTCTGTCCAAGGCAGAGGAGCAGCGATGTGTATTATCTCATATCATACATTAACAGAATTCACTATGAACAAGGCAATATTGAGAGCATTATTAACATGAGTGAGGTTAGTTCCCCTTTTTCAGTTTTGTTTTAAAAGGCACATTTTTGTGTGGTGTGCATGTTCAACTAAGGTCTGTTCAGTAGGATTGTGGGGAATTCCATGGGTTAAAATTTTATTCTATTGATTACAAAATTGAGCAAATGTGCTAGAAGCATAAGCAGGGGGATTGTCAGTTTTTAAATGATGAGGTTTACCTTGGTGGCAATGAAGAAGAGCACATGATTGATACAGGCTGAGACCTTCTCTGAATAATGTGCATTAAAGGATGTATCTATGGTAACATGTAAGAAAGAATAGGGGTGGAAGGGAGGAAAATGAGTTCCATCCATCAGCCAAAGGCCATTAGAATCTAAAACTTGAGGCTTTATGGTTTCCCAAGTAGAATGAAAGGATATGCAATGAGATAAATTATTAATGATGAAACAGTTCTGTTGAGAGAAAATAGAAAATGCTTTCATTGAAGAATGAGCATTTTGATGAAAAAATCTGTGTGATTCTACAGCATCTGAAAAGAGAGGATTAAAGAATTTTATAGCACCATCAGCATGAGCATTTCCTTCAGTGATTGGTCCAGGAATCTTAGTGTGGCTATGTATGTGAGCAAGAAATATTGGAGCTCTATGATCCTGTAAAACAGATTGAAGAGTGATAAACAGACATAACAAATTAGAGTTCAAATGAGGTGACAAAATTTCAGAGGAAATATGAGGCATCAGTTTGGCTATATACTGAGAATCTGTAATGATGTTTAAGGCAATGAAAAACATACAAAGAGCTAACGTAATTGCAGTTAATTTGGCCCCCTGAGGAGAAGCTTGAGGCAATGTGTAACAGTCTGTCCATTTTTTATTAATGAATATAAATATTACACCTTATTGTTTTCCTCCATCAGTATAGACAGTAATCCCATTGGAAATCAGAATAGAGAAGATTATAGAAGGAGCATGAGACACTTGACACAATAAGGAAAGGTGTTCATCCAGAAGTGCATGGAAAGCAATAGGAGCTAAAAAGTCTGTTAATATAGCTTGATAAAGAAAATTGTAAATATTGTAATATTGTCTTTCCATAAGATAAAGTACATGAACATCTGTTCCTGTAAGATCAAATGTAAGAGATAGATGTAAGTGATAAAATGCTATTGTGACTCTCTGAGATCATTTGAGCATACATATAAGCATAAGGGAGAACATTTCTTCCTGGAAATTGAGGAGAGTATAACCACTCTATATACTCAAGCCTTGATTTTCAATGGCAACAATTGCAGTGAAGACATAAGCCTTTTCAGTAAAGATTATTAGAGATAAAGGAACATTGAGTGTTGGAAGTCTATCTATAAGAACTGTAATAATTTCTCATTAACACACCAAAGAGTTGTAGACAGTGCAGGAGTTAACTGGAAAAAACAGGTGGGATTATGTTAATTTTTTAACATCTGTAAAAAAGGATGACAGTATATCAGTAGTTAAAGGAATATATGGTTGGGCCAATTTAAATGCCTTAAAAATTGATGCAAATGAACTAAGGAAAATGTGGAAAGAAAAGTCAATTTTGGAATATGAGTAACATTGGAGTATTTTGTGTCCTAAAGTTAATAGGGAGTTGTCATTGGATTTTTTTCTGTGGCTACATGGAGTCCAGATTGTAATACAATGTGTTGCAATTTATTTAAAAAAAATCTTCTGTTAAGTATTGGACTAGCAATGAAAATATCATCCATATAATGATAAACAAAAATATGTGGGAATAATTGTCAGAAAGGCTGAAGAGCCTTATTCAAAAAATGTTGACATAATGCTGGGCTATTTAACATACCTTGAGGAAGGAATGTTCATTGATATCTATCAACAGGCTTATGATAATTGAATACAGGAACTGTGAAAGCAAATTTACCTCAATCATCAGGAAAAAAAAGGAGTAGTAAAAAAAGAAAACTTTTATGTCTATTACATATAAGGAAAAATCCTGAGGAATTAGATTAGGGTTAGGCAATTCACATTGAAGGAGACCCATAGGTTGTATACATTTATTAATTTCTCTTAAATTTTGTAATAATCTCCATTTCTCTGATTCCTTCTTTATGATAAAAATGGGTGTATTCCATGGACTGGTAGAGGGTTTAATATGTCCCAATTATAACTGTTTTGAATGAGGGCCTCCAGGATTTCCACCTTTTTCTTGGACAATGGCAATTTTTTCTACCAAGACAGTAGTGGTAACCTTCCATTTTAATGTCAAGGCTATCAGAACCACAGAAGCCCCTACAGAAAAGGCAATTTGATGGACATTTGCAATTGTGTATGTACGGTGGAATATGAATAATAACTTGCTCTGAGTTGGAAGTGGCAGAACATTGTAACCATAGAGAACATGTAGACACCAGTTCATTATTGCCTCCAATGCCCCAGGGTGGCCCTTTGTAAGGGTCATACGTGAGGTCATATTGAGAGGGGTAAATTTGCAACATCAGCACTGGTAATAACCCTGTGATTGACTTCTCATTTAAATAAAGGGTTAACTTTGGTCTAGTTTCAGTAAAGGTAAACATGCTGTGACGATAGTGGAAATAAATCCTGCAATTCCACTTTCATTATAAACTTCCCCAGGGAGACTTACTTGAGCATCCTTAGTAGTAATCATATCTAACCTTGCATTTCATCTAGTGGCATAAAAGGATTTGTGGACAGAGCTTCTGTTTGAATCTGAAACCCTCTTGAATTAGACATGCATCTGCATTTGAAAAGGGATCCCCCTCCTTTGGCCAGGGGTCAGGGGATGACCCACAATTAAGTTTTTTGACATGTCTGCTTTATGGCATGAGAATACTTTATGAATATGTCACTTCTTGGTACTGAGTAGTATCTATTACTGGTATAACATCTGTGATATACATAGCCTTTGTGACCTGTATAGACTCTGTAATCTTTTTAACTTCTTTGGCCTAAGTAGCCTATATGACCTGTGTAATAGTTATAGCCTGAGTAGCCTTGATAACTTCAAATGCCACACTATGAGCTGAGTAGTTTCTATGACCTGAACCACTTAAATAACCTTAGTAGCTCCTATGAGTTACATAACTTCCTGACCAACATAACCTCTATTCCTTGCATAGCTTCTATGATTTGCCAATTCTCTTTTGTCTGAATGACCTCTATGACCTGCACACCCTCTTGATCTGAGGATCTTCTATGTTCTATGAGGATTTTGTCCTGAGTTTACTCTATTACCAATAACTTCTATATCTATGTATATTTTGTAACCTTAGAAACTTATAAGACTAGAGTATCATCTGTGAACTTAATGGCCTAAATGAACTTAGTAGCTCCTATGTAGCCTGTGTGGTCCTCTTTACCTCTATTACCTAAGAAACATCTATCACCTGTATATCTTCTACAACTTGAATAACCCTCATGACCTGAGTAGCCTCTATTGCCTGCATACTCTCTATGACCTGAGGGATCTCTACAAACTGAGTAACCTCTCTGAAAATCTCAAACTCTATGACCCACATAGCATCTAGGCCTTGCAAGGCTTAAATTGTATGAATAGTCTCTTTGACCTGTAGAACTTTGAAAATCATTTGATGACCTCAGTTGACTTTATGAACTGTGTAAACAGAATAAACTGTGTAACCCTTAGGTCCTGAACAACTTAAAGGACTTGACCTGTGTAAATTTCATGGCATGAGTATCCTCTATGAAGAGCACATCATACATTCCCTATGCCTCTGTCATCTTGTAACCTCTGTTATCTCTGTAACATCTATTATGTGTATATTCTTTATTGCCTTTCTAGCTTCTATAGCCCCAATATTTACTACGACTTATATAAATTTATGAATTGTGCAGAAATTGTGGCCCAAATCATTTCTAAATTATGGGATGAATATTGCTGGCATTTTTTAGCCAAGTTTATTGTGATATTCAGGAGCAGAAAGCAGAGTAGAAAGATTTTTAAAATTGGGACTTGAAAGACTGGAGTAAAACTAGGGCTAAGGAAGTTGCAGTTGTTAAACACTTTACTTCCCCCAAAGAAATGCTAAAGACTTTGCCTATAGACAATAAAGATGGCTTGAGGGCATCTCAGGAGTTGGCAAGACCACACCCAACTCAGTCTCAAGGGAGTTAATTTGAAATTCTCTTAAGAGACCAGTGGGGCACCCTACTTGCATAAGGGGGCCTAGGAAGTTTTTTCAATGTGCTCAGCCACCCAGACACTCAGAGGCTGCTGCAGTAAGCATCCGCAGACACTTGGCTATTGCTCAGGAAGGTGGCAGAGCTTGGCAACAACCATGAGGTGCTGGTTCTGCAGGGATAAACAATGCTGGAATTAGGGGTTCCACCAAGATTTCAAAGGAAGGCCTGGAAGACCTTCAAAAGTGCAGCAGCATCAGAGTCCCTGAAGGCACCCCCTAAGAAATCAAAGTGTGAAGAGGTGTGAAGATGTGAAGAGGAAGCCAAATATATAGTGGAGACCCCCGAGATTAAGAAATGCCAGTAACATGTGACATCATCCTAGGAAATCTGCAGGAATCCAGCAGACTCAAGGCACAAGTCTATTTGGGCTATACCTAAAAGGCCATGGGAGGGGGGAACAATACAAGCCCTTTGAAGAGAGCATCATGATGCCTTGTGCTCCAGATGCCAAACGTGGTGCTTCAGGACTTGTTTGCCTGGCTGGATTTCAGTCTTGTTTTGGTCCTATCCCTTATTTCTATGCCCCTAATTTTGTAAATGGAAATATTTATGCTGTACCATTATATGTTGGATACTTGTAGGTAGCTTTCAATTTTGCAGAAGCTCTAAATACAAGATAGCCTTGAGCCTCAGGGAAGAATTTGGACTTGAACTTTGAGCAATCTCAGAACTGTTAATACTATGGGGACTCTTGGAAATGGACAAAATGTATTTTGCATTGTGAAGTTTTGGGGACCAGAGGTGGAATGTTCAGGTTTGGATGTGAGGTATCCCCCAAAAGCTCACATGTGAGAAAGCACAAGAATGTTCTGGGGATAAATGATTGGGTTGTGAGAGTCTTAAACCAATCAGTTATTTAATTCCCTGATAGGGATTAACTGAGAGGAAATGAGTGGGAAGGTGTGACTGGAGGAGATGGAAATTGGGGCTTGGCTTTGGGGTATGTATTTGTATCTGGCAAGTGGAGACCCCTCTCTGTTTTTCCTGTTCATCATGTGATCTGCTTCCCTGTGCCACACTCTCCTGCCATGGTGTTCTGCCTCCCCTTGAACCCTGAGGAATGGAGCTGACCTTCTATGGACAGAGACCTCTGAAACTGTGAGCACCCAAAATAAACCTTTTCTCCTCTACAATTGTGATAGTTAGATCCTTTTAGTCACAGCACCAAAATAACTCACTAAAACAGTGAGGTTATTATGAGTTTCTATGATCACATTGAGTATATTATGTCAGTGTTAGAGGCCACAGTGAGAATACTATATGAGTTTATGAGGTTGCAATGGGAATATTGTTAGTTTCAGAGGTCAAGTTAAATATTATGTGTTAAGGCTCACAGTGTGGGTATTGTATCATTGTCAGGGTACACAGTGAGAGTATTTTATCAGTGTCAGAGGCCATGGAAGGGTACTGTGTGAGTATCAGAGGACATAGGCAGATAATATGTCAATGTCAAAGCCCTTGTGAGGATATTAAATGGTGGTCACAAGGTACAGTGAAGTTATTATGTGAATTTCAGAGGACATAGTGAGGAATTAAAATGAGCACCAGAGGCCATATTGATGGTATGTGAATGAGAGAGGTCACAATGAGGGTGTAATGAATCAGAGGTCAAATTCAGGACATTATATAAGTGTCAGAGGCTGCAGTGAGTATAGTTTGTGAATATTAGAGGCCACAGTATTGATATCATATGAGTATTAAAAGCACCATTGAAGATATTATGTGAATGTCTTAGACCACAGTGAGGGTTTTATTTGAGTGTAAGATGCCAAATGAGGATATTATTTGCAGGTCAGGGGTAACAGTGAGGTTATTATTATGAGAATCAGTGGCCACAGGAAGCATTATGTGAGGGCCTGTGGTCAAACCAAGGGTATTATATGAATGTCACAGATCTCATTGAGTGTATTTTGTTAGTTATAGAGGCAACAGTGTGGGTATTATGAGTGTGATAGCCCATAATGAATGTAATATATCAGTGTCAGAGGCTATAGTGAGGGAATTATGTGCTTGCCAGAGCACAGAATTAGGATATTTTGTGAAGGTCAAAGGCAGAATTAGGATATTCTGTGAAGGACAGAGGCAAGAGTAAGGCAATTATGAATGTCAGAAGCCACACTGGGGACATTATGAGTGTTAGAGGTCACAGTGGGTTACTAAGTAACTGTCAGAAGTCATATTGAGGACATTATATCATGGCCAGAGGCCAATTTAGGATATTATGTGAGTGTCAGTGACCACAAGAGGGTATTATGTGAATGCCTATTGTCACAATGAGAATATTATATGAGTGGCAGATGTCACAGTAATATTGTTTTGTGAGATTCAGAGGCAACTGTGGGCATTTAATGAGCATAAGAGCCCACAACGAAGGTATTACATCAGTGTCAGAGGCAAAGTGAGGATCCAATGTGAGAGCCAGAGGCCACAGGAATATATTTTTTCAGTGACATACCTCAAGTGAGTATAGTATCAAAGGACATAGGGAAGGTGTTTTGTGAGTGTGAAAGGCAAAGTGAGTGATTTGGGTGAGTATAGGCCACAGTGAGTGTATTATTTGAGTATCAGTGGTCCCATTGATGATATTATGTGAGTTTAAAAGGTCACTCTGAAAATATTGTGATTGTGGCAGAAGTCATATTAAGGGTGCTATGTGAATGGCAGTGGTCACAGGAGTATATATTATGAGTGTCAGAGGCATAGTGAAGATATTATGTGAGTGTGAGAGGCCACAGGAGGGTGTTATGTGAGTCTCAAAGGTAAGGATATGATGAGAGACTTCAGTTCATGGTTATCTGGCTCCAGTGCTTCTGGACCTGTGGGAGGAGAGGAAGGACCAGCATGGGAGTGCAGAACAAAGCTGCTCAGCTCACAGCAGCTGGCAAACAGTAAATAGCCAGGGACAAGGTATAGTCCCCAGGGGCAAACCCCCAAAACACAATCCCTTCAACAGTCCCCTCTCCTTGAGTACTTTTCTTTTATCTGTATTTAGTTCTAGGATTGAATTCAGGGGTGTTTTACCACTGACTTATACCCCCAGATTATTAATTAATTAATTATTTAATAGAGATATGGTCTAACATGCTGAGGCTGAAGGTCCTGCTTTAGCTTGTGAAATCACTGAGATAACAGGTGTATGCCACTGTACCTAGCTCACCCCTCTATGTTCTCCTCCACTTCCCTTTAGTTAATTCAGCTATGACTCCATCAATGGATTAATCTATTGATGAAGTCAGAGCCCCTAAAAGTCCACCTCTGAACATCACTGCAGTGGGAGTCAGACTTTCAACACAGGAAGCTTTGGGGAAAATTCCAGATCCAAACCACAACAAGGAGGGACTGGTATCATGTCCCAGGACCACACTGGGGAAGCAGTAGCCTTGATTGAAGAAGTTGGGGAAGACTTCTGAAGAGGAGAGATTAAGCAGTATGGAATCTTCAGTGTGCAGGAGGAAGTGATTTCCTGTGGGGGAGCCCTAGGGTACCCTGAAAGATAAACTGGCCTTTGTGCCAGGAGCACAGGATACCAGACATGCTACCTAAGGGACATGGGGTTAGAAAGAGCTGGACTGATGCAGAAACAGTGGTATATGCCTGGAATCTTAGTTACTCTGGAGGCTAAGGAAGGAGGATCATGAGTTTGAGTTCAGCCTGGGCAATTTAAATAATAATAATAATAATAATAATAATAATAATAATAATAATAATAAATGATCTACAGAAGTAGCTCAGTGGTAGAATGCTCCTGGATTCAATATCCAGTTCCAAAGGAAAAGGAAAGAAAAGAAAAGGAGAGAAAAGAAAAAAGGAAAGAATCCAGTTTTAGTGGTGCATACCTATAATCCCAGCAACTCAGGAGAGTGAGGCAGGAAGATCACAAGTTCAAGGCCAGTCTAAGCATTTTAGTGAGGCCCTAAGCAACTTAATGAGATCCTGTCTCAAAATAAAATATAAAAATAAAAATAAAGTATAAAATTAAAATATAGAAAGTGTAGTGAAAATCATCCCTGGCTTAATGCCCAGTACTGAAAAAAAAAATCTCTCTATTATGTATAATTATAATACACCAATAAAATATATGGGGAGAAAAGGAAAGGAAATAAATGAGCAAGTAAGATGGATTTTCAAAGGCAATATAGCTTTTTTCCCCCTAGCTCTCTGGCCATGTTAGCTGCTGCATTGTTTGGGGGACCTTCCAAACCTAAGGGAGGAATATGGTGCTGCAGAGAAGAAGAACAAGTCTCTGGAGGTCATTGACTCTTGGCTCCAGCCTGTAATGCAAACTATAAAGGATGTGCTGTGGTACAATCAGACTTTGAAGATAGCCAGACTGGGAAAAGTGAAATAAACTGATCACCCTCACCAACCACTGTCCAGCTCTGAGGAAAACTGAAATATGCCATGTAGACCAAATTGGTGTTCCTCACCACAGTAGCAATAATAGAGAATAGGGCACAGCAGGTGGGAAACACTACAGAGCATGCATGCTGCCTGTTGTTGATCCAGATGACTGATATGATTAGAAGCAAGCCTCAGCTCTCAGGGATTCTTCAGATTCAGGAGAAAGGCCAGCTATAGAACAACTTAGAAACCATTAAGATGTGGAGAGCCAGCTTTTAATTCCTTGTTTTTATGGCACTGGAGATTGAACTCCATTACTAGTAGACAAGCACTCTGTCATTTCATCCCCAGCACTTTACACCTTCTTTCACACACAAAAAAAAGAAAAATAAAACAGAAAAAAAAATTGAGACAGGGTCTTGCTAAATTGTCCAGAAGTGCCTCAAACTTGCAATCTCCCTGCCTCAGCAAACTGAATAGCTGGAATTATAGGCATGTGCCACTATGCCCAGTGGTTGAGTCAGGAATGTGGGGAAAATAATTGTAAATATGTGGAGCATTTTAGTCAAATACATTAGGAATTGAGAAGAACTGAAAATTTGGTAAGAACACAAAAATGGGAGAAAGAGCAGAATCCAGTATGATTTTCAGGTAGGCAGAGAACCAGGCAAGTTACAGAGTTGAAAAATAGCTCAAAGACAAGAAACCAAAGTAGAATCTGCTAGCCTGCAAGTGTTAGTTTTATACTGAAACATGATCTTTCTCTCTACAGCCATGACAAATAATTTTCACAATATGCCAGTAGTCCATTAATGTGCATGCATGAAACACTCAGACTCTTAATTCCTGACTAGTATTTAAGATATACAGCTGTAAGAAATAAACTTACAATTTTCTTATTGGTACTGGGGATTGAACTTAGGGGTGCTTTATCACTGAACTACATCCCCAGTTTTCCCACATGCCTTTTTTGAAAATTTTGAGAAAGGGTCTTACTAAGTTGTTTAAGGTCCCACTAAACTGCTGGAACTGGCCTAAAACTTGCATTCCTTGGTCTTAACCTCTCAAGTCTCTGGGATTGCAAGTGAGTGCCCCTGTCCCCAGCTAGACAGATGTCTATTTATAATGATACATTGATGATTTCTAATTTTTTACTGTTAATGTCATTAGACTGAAAGGATCTTGAATCATATTTTGAATTTTTTTCTTGTATTTTGATTCACATCAGTGACAAAACTTAAGACTCCTGACTCTAAGCACAGTTTTAAGTTGGTGTCCTCATAGAGTTTTTACCAAGATTGTGACTAAACATGAAGGAAGTGAGAGTGAAGGAACAGCCTATGCATCTGGTTTCAGTTTCATGATCCCCCAAATAAATAACCTTGTCATTTGGCTTCTTGTTTGAATAGCCACCAGACATTTTATGCTTTTATTCTTGGAAAATGAACAATTACCTATCCACTTGCAGATAGACCGAGCCACTGGAAAAGTTGTGGGTCATGAGTTCTGTGCAGAAGCATGCATGCATTGTCTAGGCAAATTCACTTATGTGATGGCATAAGAAAATGCAAGAGAACAGGAATGGGGGCACATGCCTGTAGTCCCAGTTGTGTGGAAGGCTGAGGCAGGAGGATCACAAGTTTGAGGACAGTCTCAGCAACTCTGCAAGAACTTGTCTTAAAATAAAATAAAAAAGGGAAGTAATTCAATATCACAGAGATTGCCTGCCAGGTGTGAAGCCCTGGTTTCAACAGCCAGGATTGCAATGGGGGTGATTTGGGCTCTCACATATGATCACATTTTGGAAGAGGCTCTGTTGATCAGAAATCAGATGTGAAATGCCCACTATCTCAGGAGATGAGAATCCTTCACTTCTGAAAACTCTGTTGATTCCATTTTGTATTAGGGTTTGAAGAAATGTGGTAAAAGCCAGAAACCCAAGATCTGAAGGCCCTGCCTCCCTAGGTGAACTAAGCATTTCTCCCCTCTGAGGTCTTCTCACATGCCTGGAGACAGCATATCTTCCTGAGGTCTTCTCACTTGCTTGGAGACAGAGGGCACATCTTCCAGCCCTTTGTCATAAAGAGGTTTTGGTACTCAATGCATCCATAATCTTCTCTTATCTTTATAGCTGAGTAGGGAATAGTGGGCTACTACCATAAAAGGTTTGCTTTCTTCCATGTCAAAAACTTGGAAGCTTATCCCAGTTGATAAATCACACAACTCAGTTACCTGCTACTGTGTTTGGAAGTGGGTTGTCCCCAAAGCTTTTGTTTTGAAGACTTGGTCCATAATGCAGCAGGGTACAGAGGTGAGGTCTTCAGGAGGTGACTGAATTACTAGGGGTCTGACCTCATAATGAATTAATCTCCTGGTTAATTTACAACTTCATGGGCTATTGAAGGGTGTGGAATCTTTAGAGGTGGGCCCTAACTGAAGGAAATTGGTCATTTAGGGTATGCCCTTTAAGGCTATATTGGGTACCTGGCCTCTCTTCTTTTTGGCTACCATGAAGTGAGCAGTGCTGCTCTGCTCTGTGCTCCCTTGCCATGGGCCCAGTGAAATGGGGCCAAGCATGATGATGTTTCTGAAACCAAAAAAACAAAAAAAAAAAAGTCAAATTAAATCTTGTGTCTTTTAAGTTGATTTACCTCAGTTATTTTTTCACAGCAGTGGAAAGTTGACTAACACACCTGCTAAAATGGATTAAGGGAAAGGTAAAAGGTATAGAATAGAAACCTAAATTAAAACTTCAGAGGTATATCTCACCTGTCAGTCTTTTAATTAGTAATGGAGGGAAGCTGGGGAAATGAAATCCCTGCCTTTAAATTCAGCTATACCTTACCCTGGAGGTCCAACTTGTCTATAAGTGATGATAAATCATTCTTAATTTCTTTGCAAGAATTTTAGCTTGGGTATTTATGTCCAGTCTAAATACAAATATTCCTGGAGGAAAATAAAACTGAGTTTATGTAAGAAATGTTTTGTCATGCATTCCTTTATCATCTGTAAATGTAAAAATATAGCTTCCCAAAGAAATTTTAGTTTCTCTTCTGTTACCTAGATTTCATCAAGAAGTAAGATTTTTGTCCATCTCATTGTCTCCTAAATATTTAAGTCTCAGACCCATCATGAGAATTAAAGCTGTCCATAAAATCAATTACCTGTATTAATGGCATGATGGAAATTTAGTAAAAATTTTCAAACAGCAGTTTTAGTGATGATTTTTCAAAAGACAGCTATCAATGTTCACAGAGATGAAAGATGATTCTCAACTGTGTTCTTCTTGTTTTTGTCTTTGCCAGCTTAGTTTAAACTCTGTTTTAGGTCATGGGATTTCAGAATTTTGCCAGAATATAGGAGGGAAAAGTTAATAAAATCATAAAAAGTAAAATTTAAAATGGCCTGCACTTGTAAATGTTAGAATATCTTACACCCATGAAACTGAAAATGATATGATAAATTTCATTTACCATGGTAAATGATATGATAAATTTATCTAAGCTGAAGATATTTTAGAACACCTACTTTAATATATATTTGTAAAGAATTTAAAATAACTTGGTAATTCCAACTGTAAGGCACCCCAAAAAGGAAACCCCAACTCTGTCCCATGGATTGACGGCAACCCCAATCAACTGCAGGAGGTGTCACTTGAGGCAAACCGCAAGAGGTGTTTATTCCAGCGCGCTGGGACCCAACTCGTGACTCACGCAGGAGTCGAGGAGTCGAGTCCCAAGCAAAAAATCTTGTAGGTTTATACAACCACTTAAGACTTTAGAAAGTAAGCAAGTAGGAAAAAACTTATGAATTTTTATAACCACAATAAATTTAAGTTAGGTGTTTGATCCAAATGTATTACATACAGAAGACTAAAATAGTTATGCTGAAAAATTAAAAACAAAACTTATATAAACAGAAGCAGGAGGTTAAAATAGTTCCTCAAACATTTCAAAGGCCTTATTGGGCCTTGGTATCCAACCAGGTTACAACATACTCTTCTAGACACTGAATATGAACACGAGAGACATTCTCTGATCATGGTTATTTGAAAATGTCCTATTATAACAAATCCAGAACATCCTATAAAATTTAATAAATAAAATATCAATTTTGTTTGGTTTTTATCTTTCTAGAAATAATAACTTAAATATAAAACAGAGAATAAAACTAGTGGATATGTGAACAGTAAGCCCTGTGGATGAAATGGGAGGAGGCAACATAAATTATGTAACATTTCTTGTCTTGGGCCAACTCACATTTAACTACAATGGCCACTTCTAGGTATGAAGAACTACAGGAAAATACTTTTCCTGTATTATCTTGACTTCACCACTGTAATAATGTCTATAAAAAAAGGAAAAATTCAATCAAATTTTGTTGCTATAATTTTTGAAACATTTTATTCTGATTTTGTTTCAACACCTTTGAGACACACACCTAACAAAAATATTCTTGCACCTCTTTTTTCTCCACTAGACCTTTTTTTTTTATTTTACTTTATTGTAAACAAATGGGATACATGTTGCCTCTCTCTTTGTACATGGCGCAAAGGCATACCATTTGTGTAATCATAAATCCACATACAATAATGTTGTTTGATTCATTCTGTTATTTTTTCCCCTTCCCCCCACCCCTCCCATCCCTCTTTACCCTCTATACAGTACTTTCTTCCTCCATACTTGCCCCCCTCCCTAACCCTAACTCTAACCCTAACACTAACCCTTCCCTCCCCCCCATTATGTGTCATCCTCCACTTATTAGCGATATCATTCGTCCCTTGTCTTTTTGAGATTGGCTTATCTCACTTAGCATGATATTCTCCAATTTCATCCATTTGCCTGCAAATGCCATAATTTTGTCATTCTTTATGGCTGAGTAATATTCCATTGTGTATATATACCACAGTTTCTTTATCCACTCGTCAATTGAAGGGCATCTAGGTTGGTTCCATAGTCTGGCTATTGTGAATTGAGCAGCTATGAACATTGATGTGGCTGTATCTCTGTAGTATGCTGATTTTAGATCCTTTGGGTATAGGCCAAGGAGTGGGATAGCTGGGTCAAATGGAGGGTCCATTCCAAGTTTTCTAAGGAATCTCCACACTGCTTTCCAGAGTGGCTGCACTAATTTGCAGCCCCACCAGCAATGTATGAGTGTACCTTTCTCCCCACATCCTCGCCAACACCTGTTGCTTGTATTTTTGATAATCGCCATTCTAATTGGGGTGAGATGGAATCTTAGGGTGGTTTTGATTTGCATTTCTCTTATTACTAGAGATGTTGAACATTTTTTCATATGTTTATTGATTGCTTGTACATCTTCTTCTGTGAAGTGTCTGTTCATTTCCTTAGCCCATTTGTCGATTGGATTATTTGTATTCTTGGTGTAGAGTTTTTTGAGTTCTTTATAGATTCTGGAGATTATCCACTAGACCTTTTGATTAAAATCCATGAAATTCATGTGCCAATATTAGAAACTATTCAGTCACTTATTTTGTTTTCAACAGTGATTTTGAAAGGGTTTAAAGTACCAAGCCAATTTATCTGAATGATAATTTTAGAAATATGAATATCAAATAGAGTGATAGGATCTCTAGGAATCTGCCTCCTCCACATCCCTTTTCTAATGGATTGTTGCTTGTTTTACACATTGAGATTTTGGACCTCCCAATTTTTTTTTTTTTTTAACTTGCTAAGGCAGACCTTCACTGAGGCAAATTTCATAACATATTTTGATTAAATTTGGATCATTAGTTTATACTATTTGTATTTTTAACCAAATGGTTTTTCACATACAAATAAAATAAATATTACAAAATGTTCAGTTTTCTAAATTGTCTCCAGTTTTGATTTGGTATCTATGAAATGTGTCAATGCACATCAAATTTAGATTTGGGTTGGTAACTAGTTTTTCAAGTCATATTACTAAATGAGACTGTGGAGAATGTATAAATAAAGAATATTCATATTCTTAATATGAATGTGTTTATTTGGGACTGTTCAGGTCAGGGTGAGTATACCATTTCTCACACCTCTAATTTTTTTTTTTTTTTTTATTGTAAACAAATGGGATACATGTTGTTTCTCTGTTTGTACATGGCGTAAAGGCATACCATTTGTGTAATCATAAATTTACATAGAGCAATGTTGTTTGATTCATTCTGTTGTTTTTTTCCCTTCCCCCCAACCCTCCCACCCCTCTTTACCCTCTATACAGTAGTTCCTTCCTCTATACTTGCCCCCCTCCCTAACCCTAACTCTAACTCACACCTCTAATTTTTAACAGCTCAGCCCCAATTCAAGTTTTCATTTTACAGCTAAAGAGTAAGTCTTCAGCACATGCTCTTCAGATTTTTATTTTTCTTTACCTCCCACTACCACCAAACTATCTTGGCAATGTCCTTAAGTTAGATAAGTATGATCCAAAGAGTTATTCTTCTAATGAAGGAGAGGGTAGCCACAAATATCTATAGCCCCATCAGATAATGAGTGTTTCCTCAGTGCTGTTATAATATTCCAGAAAAAATAAACATTTCTTGCAACAGTTCAGTCTTTAAATGCTGTTGGAATGTGATGTGATTTATTTGTAACTTCATTCACCCATGCTGCAGGGACAGTGTACATGTGTCCTAGTGGGCTCCATCAATATTATTGGGTTGTCATGAAAAAGTCACAGATGGGGTGAAACAGAAATTTATTTGTGCCAATTCCAGAGTCTCTATATTATGATGTCTCCAAGAATGGTTTCCTTTAAAGCCCACACTTTGACATTCATATTGCCATCTTTTGACTCTTTTTGCATGACATTTTTTCCTTATTCTTCTGTATTCTTATTGCTGCCTTTTATAAGGAGAAAATTTTAATTGGATCAGGCTTTATACCAATTAACTGGATTAGCATTAACCATGACTTCAAAAACCTTATATTGAACAGGGGATATAACTCAGCTGGTAGAACATTTGACTCTCATGCACAAGGTCCTGGATTCAATCTCCAGCACCACATAAAATAAAAATTAAAATTAAGAAAGGAACCATATATTTAAATGAAGTCACAGTTTGAGGCACCAGGTATTTGGAACATAAATATGTGAGATTTGGAGTAAGGATACAATTGAGCTGGCAACATATACTAGTGGGCTGCTGAAAACAGACTTCCAGAAAAGGGAATACTGAATAAAGGGATGTGAATATGCAACGTTTTAATAGATGCAGGCAAATAGCATCACAGATTGACTGCTGAAGTTTAATTGGCACAAGAAATCTCTGATTGTAGCAGCTTCTCTCAGCCAGGATTGTCTTGGTTTTGATATTTAAAAAGTTATTTTTCTTGGTTAATCTCTTGTCCATGAGGTAAATAAGATCAAGTTGTTCCATTTTTTTTTTCAATTTCTCAACTGACAAACTGAGTTATTTCTCAGTTGATTTACCAGTCATATAAATTATTTTCTTCCCTTAATCCTACTGATATTTTGGGCCCTGTATTGTGCTTTCTTGCACCAAGTAGTCTTGAAACATTTGCCCTAAAGTAGAACCTGGGTTGACCTGTTACTGAAGACTTTCCTTAACATGGAAGAAGGGCAAACAATACTCTCTCAATTCAAACAGACCTCCTCGGATGTTTTTGCTAGATTCTCTCTTTAAAATGGAGAAGAAATGTTATTTCTCTAGACAAATATCCCCTATACTAGGAGTAAACCAGACTTTGAGAATCTTAGAAGGAATTTCATACATTTCTGTTTTGGGTAGTCGTCAGTCTGACATATGATGCTATGAAGCCATTTGATATCAAGAAGCCTGTGTTTTCTCATCTCTAAAATTGGGTGTGTTTAGAGGACTCACTTGAAACAAGGCTTCATGGAAGAATTGATAGAAGTTGCTCCCACAACTGTCAAAATAGTTACTCTTTAGATAGTTATCTAAAGTTACTCTTTAGATAGTGCATAACCATTTTGTGATATATCACCATTTTTTTTTTAAATCTTATAATCTTTTCATCAGGGTCACTCATGTCATCAACATTCCCAGGCACGATATGCCAACTCTTACTTGTCTGAAATCCAGATACCATTTCTTTGATATTTTATGGTACTTCCAATTATTGTGTGTCCCTCCTTCACCTCCTTTTGCTCTAAGCCCTCAACAAAAATATTCTGCTGCATGACTCTAAAGTGCATGTCCCACTTTGTATTGAAATCATAGGGCTTGGTGGTCCTTTATATTCCTCTAGACCAACCTGTTTTATAATTACTAAATCCTGGTTTGACTTCCCACATATTTAACATCAACCTATATTTTAATATGTAAAGGTGTATTGAGATAAATTTATTTTAGCTGGTGTTTGCCTTTGAGGTAAAATGAATCAGGATTCCCTGGATTCTGGAATGGAAGACCCAAGATGATACAGTTATATGAGAATGTTCCCTTTGTGTTGTGCTATGTAATACACAGGAGTGGATTTTATATACTTATATCACATATCCTGCTTTTTTATATTTTTGTCACCTTTCAAGTCTGATGAGAATAAGAAATATTGCAAGAGTATTGTGATCTGGTGGAGCTATTTTGGCTTTGGAATCAGATACAGCTTATCCTGAGTCCCAGTGCACCTACTTATTAACTGTGGGAATATGCCCACAGGAGGAAACATATATTACATTTTGGCCAATAAGTTTAACCTCAAATTGCCAAATAAGATTACATCTCATGTACTTACACAACAGTCAGGGCTGTGAAAGTTTGCAGGCTATGTGTCCCTGACCCCTAGGCATCTTTGTTTTTCTGCTGTATGATGTCTGCAATGTGAAAAAACTGTGGCCAGTATGAAGTGAGAAAGAATGATCTACTTTTGGATACTTCCTGGATAGAACTTTCTGCTCCTACTCAGGCTTTTGTTTCTACTAATTTGGGTCCTGAAGAGAAATATTATAGGGAGTGCTATCCCTCAACACTAGCACATAAAGTGATAGACCAGGCCCTTTAAATCCCTGATATCTTGGGACCCATATCCCTCAAACCTGGCATATGGTTATGGCAAAATGAGGTACGCTGGGGAGAGTCAAACCTGAGGGTGTAGTTCCAAAAGCATATGTTCTTCATTGGTACTATTTTATAAATAACATGAAGGTAATATTCTTGAAAGACTGTGTTATGTTATTAATATCAATTCCAACTCTTTCTTTTTATGCTATCAATACGAGTATTAGAAATATTTAAATTAACCTTGCACTTTAAGTGTTTTTATTTGATATTGTTGCCTTAAGGGGTTGTTCCATTCAAAGTTTAGTCTTTCTCCTAATAAGAACAGAGAGCAGAATAGTTAAATGACATTTTATATTAATTGCAATTATATTATTTTCATTCACAAATAATATACTGGTGTATATAATCCATAAACTGAAATGGCAATGTGCACTAGGCTAAATGCAAATGTTCTGCTGGTTGGACTGGATTCCACATCTGGAAGAAAATATTGTCTTAAAATAGCAGCAGCCTGAGACTCTGGATGCTATACCCAGACCTCAAAAGAAAAAGAAAGCTGCAACCAAGGACCTATCATTCTGTTCTTATTCACGTGCATTGGCTATTATTCACTGTCACTCACAGAGAAGCCTACCTGGTCTCATACCCCAGAGGCACAATCTGAAGCCCTGTCCAATCAGGAGCATTTAGAACTGACCAATTCTGTGTGCTGACAGGGAATTGTGTGTGGGCTTCCGCTGCCTTCTCCATTTCTCCTGAGTTCACCATACTGGCCACTTGGCTCTAGGCTTCACTCTCCTGATTCATAGTGCCAGGTAGCTCTGCTGTGCAGGGGCTGAAGATACATAGGGAGAAAGACTGGCTGCTGAACACCCAGAAATGGTGAGTGGGCAGTGACATCATGAGCCTGGGCAGGGAGGCTGTTGGAATGGTGGGACTGGCTGTGGAAGAAACAAAACCTGGCTGACTGGGATTCTCCGCAGTCTCTAAGTCTGCAGGCCTGAGCCCTCCTGTGGGGCAGTGCACTCTCCATCCTACTGGCCATCCAGGTGGAGCACATGTTAGTGGCAGAGACCCCTCACTGCCTTCCTTATCCTTGCAGGACATCCTCAAATACTATCTCACAGGTGTGTGCCTGTGGCCCAGCATCTTGGTGATTGAAAGGCGGGGGCGATTATTGTAATCAAATCCCACATGCCATTTTCCTGCAGGAGAGCATTTGTGGTGTGCAAAGACCACTTTCCCTCCTGAGCTAGCTAATTTTCATTATTACTTTACTTTTTCTTTTCTTTTCATTCTTTCTTTCTTTCTTTCTTTTTTTTTTTTTTGTGTGTGTGCATTGCTGGAAGTTGATTCGTAGGATACTTTACTACTGAGATATATCCCTAGTAATTTTTTTTTATTTTATTTTGAGACAGGGTCTAGCTTAGATGCTGAGATTGTCTTGTTATAGTTTGATTTTTCTAGACTTTTCTATTGCAATTAAGTATATGATTTCTACATATATATGAATTCATATAAGGATTTAGTTTATATTATGATTCTTTGTTGATTATTGTAGTAGTGTAGTTCCAAAATATACATGAATATCAGATAATGAGAAATATTCCTTTTGCTCTTACAATTGAAAAATTTTCTGACTAAAATTATATATAATTTTATGGATGAATTTTAGAAGTTTATGCTTTCTTATCTCAATAAAAGTAAAGCATGTTGCTTTCTTTATTATTGCACTATAGTTTTACATAATATTTGAGTTCATTTTGACATAATAATATAGGCATGAAATTTAGTTTGCTCCACTTCATTACCCAGTAGTTTCTCTTTTTCTCTCCTCCTACCTTCTCCTCTTTTCCATTTATTTATAGTTTTATACATTGCTGCTTTATAGATACACATAAAACTAGAATTAAATGTGATATATGCATATAGACACATAGCAGTTTTACTGGGTACATTGTAGGTAAATATAGGGAAAAATTGTCTTCCTTGTAACGATAAGTTTTATCATCTACACATGGGATATGTAAATGAGTGTTTAATGTGCTTCTGCTGATACGTATTTTCTCATAAGTTCTACATATTTTCTTTCTAAACATGTATACATGTGAAATGTCACATGCTTATTGCACACATATAAAACTTAAGCATGGTGTTTTTTACTATTTCTTAAACTGCATATACTATAACTAAAAATTTGACTGGCTCCTAGTAATCATTTTTCCCAGAGATAATTATTAATCTCTTCCAAAATTTACATTCACTTGAACCATGCCCCTGGGGTTGTATGGTTGATGTTTGGATAAGTATTGTTGTGGTCTTACCTGTTATCATGGTCACATATGCTGTAATTTTAGGAAGTCTGTGACAGTGAGCATCATATATCTTCAATATCAAGAATTTCCACAAATAAAAATGAAGTCCTTGAGTTTCTGAATATTCATGTGTTTTATATCATCATCAATACTATTTTGCCTGTGATGGATTTTATATTTCTCTAAATATTTTAATATTTCTTTAGATTTTGGTTTTTTTATGATTATTAAAGACTTAGATATAGATAGCTCCTGTATTAAGTGGCACTTCAAGTCATTTGCCTGCATTTCCTTTGTGATTTCTTGCTTCAAAGTTAAGAAAATGTATCTAAAAAGGCAGAAAAATTGGATTTCAAAAAAAAAAAGGTTTTACATTTAATTAATAAAAAAATTTACATTTTTATTCCCCTGAGTTTGTATTGTAGATATCTTGTATGCTTTGTATTTGGAGGTTATTTCAAATGAAATTCCAGGGCTTATTTTTTGAAATTTTAACAGAAAATATAAATAAGAAAAATCTCACTTCCTGATGGCTGTAGGAAAATGAATATATTTCCTCAACATCATTTGTTAAGTAAATTGTTGAATGACACATTCACAAAAATATCCACTCTTTCTTTGAAGATTTTTTTTAATGTTTTTAACATTTTTAACAGTGAATCTTGCATTGTTTTATCTGGAATTTGGACTTTAATACAAAATCATATAGGATAAGATTTGGCATTCCAAGAAATATGCATTATAATCTATTGTTTTATGAATGATATGTTGTAGAAATAGCAACAAATGGACATTTATTTTTAGTCAAACATATATTTTCTTTAAAATTTATGAGCCTTTTAGATTTATTTCTCTTCTTAGTCATACTCAGACTCTGCACCTATGATGTGCTTTTTTGCACTCTGTAATCTCCATGCACTTACCTCATAAGAAATCTAGGTTGATAGCTCAGTTTTCAAATAGTTACTTAACATGAAAGTAAGAAAAAACATTTGTGTTGGTCTTGGGATGTCTTCTCTAGGTACTCTCTTCAAAATGGAGTGAAAATATTTCTTCAGACACATCTTCTACATCAGGAGCAAATCAGGCTTTGAGGAGTTTTGAAGGGATTTCATATGTTCTGTCTCTGGGTAGTTCTTTTTGTGCAACTGAGTTGCCATTTAGTATCCAGAAACTTGTGTGTACTCATCTCTATAATGAGAAATAATTTTAGAGAACACAGATGAAAAATGCTCTTCATGGAGGCTAGTAGTACATGTATGTGCTGTGGCCATAGTTGACAAACCACCTGGAAAAGACTGCAGATACTAATTGTTTAACTATTATCTGCCACTCTCCTGAATTTTCTTTCCAAATTTGTAATAATCTTTTCACTGTAGAAACCAATGTCATCCACATTCCCAGCATAAAAGTTTTTATCTTTCTTGTCTTAATTCCAATTTCCAATTCACTGATGGTTCAAGGTGGTACAACTAATTGTGTTTCCTTGCACTGCTTTTACTTCATGTCCCCAATAAAAGGGTTGTCTCCTCCATTCCTCTATCAGCTATGTTTCTTTTGTGACCTAGAACCCTGCATTTTTTTCTGATTTGTACAGGAGAGTTTGGATTACTTCTCCTTGTGTCATTCCTTGTTACAAACTGAACCAGGATTTCCCCAGGTCCTAGTACCCCATAAACAATAAGATACATAAAAAGGCTTTGTTTATGTGGAATATATGTGCATGATGTATATATGCAAAAGGTTCAGGCAATTCTTTACTTGTTTTTTTACAGGTAAGTAATACAATTTCTTATCTGTATTTCTTGTCACATTCAAAAAAACTGGAGAGACACTGCCCTGAATGAAAGCGGGGAGCTTTTTTTTTTTTTTCTTTTTCTTCCAGTACTGGGATTGAACCCATGGCCTTGTGCTTTCAAGGCAAGCACTCTACCAACTGGAGCTACATCCAGCCTGAAAGCAGGGAGCTTTAAGCAGAAAGCTTCCAGATGTAGGTTTTATCCTTCCAAATGTTGGCCATGGTCCATTCCATTCAAGATAGCAGAAAGCAAGCAAAGTATATTAAAATTATACACACACACACACACACACACACACCCTTAGAAATCCTGCTTTTTTTTTAAAATAAAAGTCACCAAGTTCTGAAATAATAAGAAAAGTTTTATGAGTCATGTGGTGTAGTGGAGGTGTTTGGGCTTCTAAATTAGACACATTTTTTTTTTTTTTGTACTAGGATTGGACCCAGGGGCATGTAACCACTGAGTCTCATTCCCAGCACCTTTAAAATGATTATTTATTGACAGTTTCTTGATAAGTTGCTGAGGCTGGCTTTGAACTTGCAATCCACCTAACTGAGCCTTACAATCTGCTGGGATTATAGGTGTGTGCCACCATGAGTGGCAAGAAAATTTATCTTGATTCCAAGTCCACTTGCTCATTTAGGGGCTTTCATCATAGGAAGAAAAGTACCATAGACTGGCAATTAGGTCTAAAGTCAAATTGCAAAATAAGGATTTGATCTTTAATCTTGAATCCTCACTGACCACTCAAGTGGGGCATATGTCAACAGTAGGCTGTCATGTTTCTGCAGAATATTTTCAGCCACTATCTGAAGTCCTATTTGAGCACATATATGCCAGCATTCCAACACCTTCTCAGATTGTGTGGTGGATAGTGGAGAGGGAAGATCATCAGAATCACAACTCCATGTATTGTTTTCCTGCATGAGGAGAGTTGTGATCTCTAGTTTGTGTTTCTCAGTTCTTCCTTCTTCCTGAGCTCATTCTTCTGTTTTTCTGGGATGGTGATACTGTGCTTTGAACCCAGAGGTCTTTACTACTGAGATATGTCCCTGGTACTTTTTATTTTTAATTTGAAACAGATGCTGAGTCGAGCCTTAAACTTGTGCCTAGACTCATGAGTTGCTAGGATTACAGGTGTGTGTAACCCTGGTTGAATCCTCCTGAATGTTCTAAATATATGGGAAACAAAATGTGAAATAAGGGTGTGTGCGTGCATGTGTGTGTGTGTATAATTTTAATATATTTTGCTTGCTTTCTGGTACCTAGAGTGGAATGAACCATGGCCAGAAATTGGAGGGAGAAAACCTGTCTCAGAGCTTAAACCTTTATAAAATCTTAAAATTCCAATTCCCTGTTCACATTTCAATGACAACTTTCAATGACAACTTCTCCTAACCTCAATGTTATCAAATATTTTCTCCTACTACATTTAAAATGAGCCAATTATTTTTTAGCAAGAGCTGGATAGAACTTTCTAAAGCTGGGTGCAATGACAAGGGCATAAAATCCCAGAGACTCAGTTGGTTAATGTATGAAGATTGCATTTCCAAGGTCAACATCAGAAATTTAGGTTGAGCATAGGCCACTTAGAAAGACCTGTCTCAAAATTTTAAAAGACAGACTTGGTATGTAACTCATATATAACATGACCCTGTGTTAAATCCCCAGTACCATCAAAAAAGACAAAAGCAAAGGCTTTTGTTGTTGTTATTATTTATGAGAATTTCACATGATGGAAAAGTAGAAAAAAATCACTTGACCTTTATAAAAATATGTGCTCGTAATCTCCTTTTGTCTCTCCAAGGCCAGATACCTTGTCAAAATGTCTTTGTGTAGAGATTTCAACTGATGGAAATCATGTGAGAAAGTTCTTCTTCCCTCTCTGATATTTTCCTGGTACTGTGTTTCAGAACTGTCTCATATGAGGATCGCACAGCTGGCACATCTAATATCTCTTGAGAGTCTAGTGAATATCAGTACTTGGGTCTTATCTTGTTAGACAGCAGACTTAACTTACGTGGTGTAGATTTTAGGGAAGTAGCTGAGTGTCCCAAAGCTGAAAGAAATCTCCTGGGGTACCCTTCATCCAAAATGCACTTCAGTTGTTTCCTGACCTTGGCTACTGTGAATACTGCTACAGTGAAGATGAGAATGCAATCATTTATTTAACATACTGATTTCAAATATTTTGGATATACACCCAGAATTATTAATACTGTGTTAGTTTTTAAAGAACTTTCAAATTTCAAGGCTTTTTAAAAATTGGTTTTACTAAATTCATTTGTAGCAGTTTAAAGTGCTTCTTTCTTCCATATCCATATATTTGGGGTACATGTTATTCTTCCACTCTTTGATAGTAGCCATTCTAACAGCTGCACTCAGGTCACAGAAGCTCTTATTGTTAAATGGTGCACTAAATTCATGATGGAAGTTTGTTAGAATCGAGGTTACTTTATACTCATTGAATGAAGATGATGTGATCCTATTTTAGAAATAAACAGGGATCTGTACTTTTATTCCTTTTTATTCACTCCCGGTGGCAATTTTAGCACATGAAATGCTTACATGCCAATATGGAGCCTCTTTTTGTGATATACTGAGGTATGCACATTTGCATTTGTCATTACTCCCAAAGCCCAAAGATTTAGGATGTAGTTCACTGAATGGAAAGATTTGAATTTCAGACAAATTTCTTACAGAAATAATTTCTTAGTCCTGGAGTTATTAGGGAGGTGAACTGAGGAAAAGAGCTCATGAAGTACTTCACTTCCACTTGGGCTGCCAGTCATGGACTGTATTTACTTTTTTAACTCTTTGGTGCTGGATAGATAGAAGCTCAACTGTTAGCAACAGCCTTTTGCAGATTATGATGGCAAATGTTTTTTAGGGAAAATTGGGACCCTTTGGTTTTAACTCCACTTCTTCCCTGTTCTCATGAAATAAAACCCAGGACTCGTTCGTTTTCCTAGAAAACTACTCCTTTTCTGTGATCTTTATACTCATGTATACCTAGTCTCTTTATCTGTGTGCACCAGTTAAATTAAAACTCAAACTAAAGGAAATTTAGAATTATATGTGCTATATTTATGACTGTAACTGTCATCCTCTCCTCAGGGTGACAGTGAATTTAAGTATCCCATCCCTATTATAAGAATCATTGCTCAAGGAATGCCAATGTCCTAGTATAAACCAACCTTTCCTATTTATCTGATGGTAGATTTTTTTGTTTCATATGCCTCTAATTAATTTATAAATTTAAGACAAATTCAAAACAGGAGTAAATATTGATTTGGTGTATCTGTGAGTGGATCAAGAGTCAGGAGACTCATATTTTGCTACATTTTTATAATCATTTCTCTTAATATCTGCTTCCTGGTGGGTGGTGCTTGGATATCATTCCCGTATTGAATGCATTCTTAACACAATCCCAACCAGTGGTCTGAACCTCTAGTTCTAATACCTACCTTTTGGTTGGATTGTTGCATTCATTCACATTAAATATTTTTCTTGATATGATTGTATTTTATAGACCTTTTATTACACATAACAGTAAAAATAATATTTAGGTACATATGGATTTAACTAGCTAATTTTCTCTATTGTGATTTCTTGGTCTTTATATTACCACAATATTATAATTTTATAACATATATTAGTATCAGGTAATGATAGCTGGTACTTTGCTTTTATATTTCAGAGAGTTCTTGGTTAATATATATATGGATAAACTTCCTGGAGAATTTTGGATGTTTTTGCATTGACCCCTTCTTTAATTTCATTGAGGTAATATTATAGTTGACTTGGAGAAAATGGTCATTCTTATGATAGTTTTACCATCTATACATAAGGTGAGCAATTGGTTCTTTGATGTACTTCTGTGCATTTTTAGTTTCTCAAATTCTGCATATTTTTAAATATTTTTACATATGAAATACAACATTCATGTGACAACTTTATAAAATATAAATGGTGTGTTTTAGTATTTGTCAAACTGAATATGACAAAAAAGTGTCTAACTTATAGAACCATTATTTTTCACAGTTTATTATTCATTTCTTCCTAAATATGCATCCTCTTTAACCATGGCCCTGGGTTTCAACTCAGAAGGAATATGATTTGGTCTTCATATGTACAGGCATTGTTATTTTAGTCTCTGTTTCTGGTGGTGGTATATCATGTATGTTTGATTGAAAAGAATTCTGCACAAGGATAATAGTTTTTAAACTATATCTTCCCTTTATGAGAATGCCTTTCTTTCACATGTTCATCAATACTGTTTAACTTTGTGTGTATGATGATGTGATTTTATTTTACATTAGCTAATATCTAAAGATGTTTAGTTTTCCATGATTATGGAACACATATATGGCCTATTTAAAGTGACTGTTCAAGTCTCTTGCCTGCTTTTCTTTTTGCAGTCTGCATGATTCTTCTTCTAAGTGTTTGATTATGTAGGAGGCAATTAGATCATTTGTCCTTGCACCATTTCATGGAATCATTTGATGAGTGAAACTTTTATTTTAATATTATACAGCTTATAAATTTAAAAATATTATTTTATGTAATTTTGAAAAGAAATAACTTTTTGTTTTTCTTTTTCCCTTTTGAGATATTGGGGATTAAAACTGGTGTACTATTACTGAAGTACATCCTCAGCTCTTTTTTAAATTTTATTTTCAGACACACTTTGTTAAGTTTCTTGGGTTGGCCATAGACTTGTGATCCTTTTGCCTTAGCCTCTAGAGTACTAGATATTTCTGTTGTGCAACACCATATGTATCCTTTCACACTTTCTTATGTCAACTTTGGATGCTTTATATTTTCTTTTATATTTCACTTTTCATAATTCTTATATTTATATTTAGTGTGTGAAAATAGGTTATGTGGTATGAGTAGGGGATACAATAGCATTTTTATTATTATACAAATATACTCGAATCCTAGCATCTTTCTTTGGAAAGAATGCCATTTTTCCTCTTTCCTACACTACAGTCTCTATGATTTAAAACTGTCTAAATAGCAAGAGACTTATTAAGATGTTTGTCTTGAGTTCCATCATGTATTAATTTTATCATGTGGTCTACACTGATTGCTTTAATTTTATAACATCAGTCTATTGTGGCAGTTTGGTGTTTTGGTCAGTGGTACACTTCATGTACAACAATGGAATGGATATGTCAAAGAGCCTCACCATGTAGTAGTCTGTCCCAATTAGATTCTTGTCATTACACTCAGGTATGTGGAGAACAGCAGAATCATCTTAAAATGAATTTCTGAGAACATATTCACTTCAAGTGAGACATCAGTATATATGTGCATATATATGCAATTACATAGTATTAAATTGATATAATTTTTACTTATTGAATTATTGAATTTACCAGGGTCTCTCTGAGTTACTAAGTGATTCACTAAGTTATTGAGACTGTTTTTTGAACTCTTGATCCTCCTGCCTAATCCTTCTAGTCATTTGTAATGCACACATGCTCCACTACCTGTGGCTCATTTGCTTTTTAAAAGCACCATCATTGACTTTGGTGATTCTGTGTTGTTTATTTTCAATATCTTCTAATTTTACTCTTTTGCTTAGGATTTTCTTTTCTCTATTCTTATTTTTATAAAATTTATTTTTTTCAAACTATTGAGATGAATGATTTCCTCATAAATTCCTAGTCATTTTATGGATTATTGATTTATGTGTCTATATTTCATTTTTAACATCAGTTCTAGATACATGCCACTTTTTTACAGGCTTATGGATATTTAATTGGCACATATTAACCTGCACATTTCTTAAGTGTATACTTTTATCTTGTGGCATATATACATATCCATGAAACCAGCACAACAATCAACCAAATTGTCATGTCCATTATTAATATGTTCCCAGAGATTACAGTCCATTTATGTGTGATCTACAAAATGTATAAATGCATTCTACTGGAATGTGCATGTAATTAGAAAAAGTATAGTAAATTAAAAATAAAATGTTCCCAAAGGTCATTTTAAATCCCTTCTTTTGCTCTTCCTCACAGCCACTCATGTAATGAATTTGATTTTATCAAGCACAGCAAGAACAGGTAAACATTAAAATTATAGCAGTCCTTGAATTACCACAAAGGAAAAATACCATGTACTATTGCTTACATCAAGAAATAGAACATTAATGATGCCTTGAGAACACATTCATACCCTCTTCCTCTTAGTACCCCTCCATAATGTCTGATGGTAGGTACTCTTTTCCTTTTCTATATAAGTACTACTTATCCTTTTTTTAAAAAAAGTAAGCAAAAAATAAAAGAGAAGCATTACTCCCTCTAAATTTATTAATGAAAAATTGGAGAAGAAAGTGGAAGCTGTGGGTTTGTTTCTGACCCTGAGCTCACCCCAGCCTCCTGCTCTCTGATAGGAGAAGTTGTGGGGTAAATCTAGAGTTGAAGAAGGAAGAGGAGGGCTGGAGCAGGATGCAAGGCTGGTGGTTGCTAAAAGAGGCTACCAGAGTATAAGTGGTATGAGGGAGCAAGAGAGCAAGTAAAGGGAGAAGTACAACTGGAGACCAGAGGAAAGCTCAAATGGAGCAGTCCAGATGGTGTAACAATGAGAGAGTTAGCAGGGAGTGTCAGCATCTAGACAGGTGGAAATTAGAAGGCTGGAGTAAAAAGAATGGCATCTCTTGTGCATTTCTCCAAGCTACAAGCAGGTAAAATGTTTGCACACTATTTTTTTCCCACTCTTACTTTCTAAGGGGCATTCCATCCCAAACACACTGGAAGGGTTCTCCTGCTGTCACTGCATTTTCTGATTTCTGCTAATTGGAATTCACTTTATATTCATCCTCGTGTTCTCCCTCATCTTTTGCATATTGTTTATTCCCCTCTTTATACTCAGTAGGTACTTTTTCCTCCTCAGTCCCCTTCTTAGTCTCCTGTACCATTTCTTTATTTTTCTCTTTTCATTTTGCTTTATCCTTCAAGTCCTTGGTGCTTATTAGACAACTGCTCTATGCTTTTCACTGAGATGGTGCTGGGGCTCTGTTTGTACTTATGTGAAAACTAGGTCCCATCATCCAGGTTGAAGGGTCCTAACCTGCACAGTGGTGGCAGCTGGAGGAAACTATCCCAATGGTAAAGGCAGCAATGGTGGGCTCCAATTAGAGCATTCTCATATAATTATTTTTTCAACTTCTTTTCTGTCTAGGGGAATAATTAATGGTTCATAGTATGTGCCTGAGTAGATAGCATCATGCTATTTTCCAAAGTGACTTTAATTTTTACCTTACCACACCAGGCCTGACAATTCCAATCACTTAACACCTGTGTGACCATTAGTTTTTTGCATGTGTGTGATTGTTTTTTTTTTTTTTTTTTTCCTTCCTGGTGAGTATAAAATATTCTTTTAGCTTGAATTTTAAAGTCCTTAAACACTATTGCTTTACACTCATATTCATGGATTTTCTTTGTCCTTTTAATGTTTCCTCCTTTGTGAAATCTTTTGAAATTTCTCATCTGTGCTGCATTCTGTTGAGATGTATTTTTCCCTAAACAAATGGATGAGAGCAGATTTCTCAACCTCTTGTGGTCGATCACAAGTAGCAATTGCACCCCCAGAAAGGAGAAATCTCTTTTCATTGTATGGTCAACCTGAGAATTTCAAGGACTGTACCTTGTTTCTCATCTCTATTATATAGTCTTTTATAATGTTTTGTTTCAGGCAGACGCAGGGCAGGGAGTATCACGAGTCTCTTTTAACTTCTCACAGGCAGCTTGAAATTCTGGTATATAAATCAAATGTTTTATTTATTCCTTTTAGGGCTTAATACAGGATTTTACATATTAATCCAAAATTAGTGACTAGTATCTGACTGTTTTTGTCAGATTGTTTTATGACTGTGACCAAAATTCTGTACAAGAGCAATTTTAGAGAAAGAAGAGTTTATTATGGGGCTAAGAGTTTCAGAAATCTCAGTTCAGAGATGATTGGCTCCATTTTTCTTGGATAGGGACGAACCAGAATATCATGGCAGGAGAGTGTGATGTATAAAAGCATCTGGGAAGATGGTGCCAGAAAGCAGAAAGTGCTCTGCTCAACAAAGATAAAAGGCAATCCTCAAAGGATTGCTCCTAAGGACCCTTCTCCTCCTTTCGTATCCTACAAGCCTGGAGTTACAATTCCATCCTTAACTGAGGCTTAATGCACTGAATAGGCAAGACTTTCATAACCTAATCATTTAATATCTACTAAACCTTCTTGAATTGTCTCATACATGAGCTTTTGGGAGACAACTAATATCCAAATCATAACACTGACATTTACAGAATCCCATGTACCTGTTTCTAGTTCATGATTTCTATAAGGCTTGATAACCTTCTTTAAATCTGATATCAAAATTCAGGTCCATTGGGCAATCTGGAATCCCAGATAGGTGACATGTTTACTAAACTCAGCCATTTTAGTGGACACCTCATATCCACATGAGGTGAGGTGTTTTACTGCAGCAATATAGTATTTGAAAATCTCAGTTTATAGATGGGATTGGCTATAAGCAGAAAATCCTCATATTGAGAAAGGATTTATTCATCCACTCATAACCCTCAGCTAACAATTTTGATAGAATTCTACTCAAAAGTTTACAAAAAAAAAAGTTCTATGTAAGAAAACCCAGCAACACTGGATTGCTACTTTTGTATTGAAGTCCTTTCACTCAAGAGCAATAATTTGGAATACCTTATTAGAAAAATGCAAAGGAACTCATCTCTTAAAATTATTCTTAACCAGCCATTGTTACCTAGCATTACTATTAGTAAAGTAAATGGATTTGGTAATATTGGATGGATATCTGAAACTATGTTACTTTTAGCTCTTGGATCTTGCCCAAATTAGTATACATCAGTGGGTTTTTAAAATTTTTCTTTTTTTTAAATGGGAGATTGGGTTATTGCACAGTGTTTGGCAAATACAACCAAATCCATCTTTTAAGAACTTGTCCACAAGAGATTTTACCCCTATTAATACTACAATTTTAAGTATATATTGTTTCTTCACAGGGAATTGCCATCTGCTTAAACAAAATACTGTTTGAGAAATTATTTGTTATCCTTCTCAGGGCCCTATGACCAACATAGTCTTATTTATTTATTTATTATTTATTCATTTATTTATTTATTTATTTATTTATTTATTTTGACCATGGTTTGAATCCATATGTCCATATCCTCAGCACTTTTTCTTCTTGTTTTTAGTTTAAGGCAGGGTCTCACTAAGTTGCTTAGGGTCTTGCTATGTTGCATAGGGTGACATTGAAATTGAAATCCTCTTGCCTCCTCCTCCCAAACAGCTGGGATTAGTGGTATGTGCCACTGTGCCTGACTCAATCATTTCTTTAAAATAAAATCTCTATCACATATTGATTTTGTTTTTAAAAATTGAATGTTTTTATTTTTTATCATAAATAATTATTTTTAATGCAATGTCCCTGCCAGTTCAATCTGACCCAGGCACCCTCATTGCTCTCTTGTCCACTGACTGGCCCAACCAGCACAAAATTTTACCACCTGACATACCCAGTTCATCACAGATTGACATCTGCCAGGCTTTAGAAGAATATCAATTCAACAATGCCAGAAACTCACCACAAAATAAAGCAACCATAATTTCACTAAAACTAAGTCCCTGCAATCAGGAACTCCACCCATGGAACCTTCTCTCATAGAACCCGATGGGGCACACACACCAGTAATGGGTGGACAGCTCCTCTCATTCCACCCCTTATCTATCTCACAAGAAGAGAAGTTTAGAAGTCTTAGAAACTAGCTGGCAACTTGGTGAGCAACACAACAAAAAGGAAGGTTTTGAGAGCCCACATCCCATACACCCACACTCAGTTCACACCTCAAGAAGAAAAAAATCAGTTGGGGACAGAGAGCAAACATATATTCTCACTATTTGTCCAACACAGTCAAAATGACTCCGTAATTTCTTAACTTTTCATCCAGGTTTTTTACTTTTTTTTTTTTTTTTCGTTATGTTTTATTTTGTTTTTGATGTTTCATTTTAATTGAATATGTACTGATTGGTTTCAGAACACCTATACATTTATAAAGACTGTTACTTTTCCCAATTTCTAGCCTTTTTGTTGAAGGTTGTTATTTTTCATGGCCAGTTTTTTGAGGGTCAAGGTTTGATTACCATAGTTTAATTTTGTTTTGTGTACTTTTTCCACCGTTTTATTCTCCATTTCTTTTTCCCTCTCCATTTTCTATTTTGAACAACCAAATTATATCCCACTCTTCCTTTATAATCTTTCTTTTATTTTTGTCTCCCTCTTCCTGATTAACATGACATCCTTCGTTACCATTTGATCTGCCCTATTTACCCTTTAAAATTGCAAACATTTTCTATCTTCCTACCTCCTTTTTCCTCATACTGAATTGGATCCTTAACATCTCTTTATGCTACTTGATGTATATAATGTCTTCCCCTACCACCAATGCCAGAGCAGTTATTAATATGGCAGAAGTCATAGGCAATACCTATTGTTTGACTTTGTGCCAGACATATTTTATGATTACTTACTTTTTTTAATGGAAATTGCTGATCCTTATATTTCTGCTTATTATATCAAGTAACACTAGATGTCAAAATAGGAGCTAAGTACCTTATCTACTGCTGTATATTCTTGGCATAGGTTTTTACTATCATTGGCCTATGCCCCCAAACTCTGAGGTGCTTATAACATAGAGGGGCACTATAGACTTATACAGTAGAAACTCTACTGCTTCAGATCCCATCCAGATAGATGGGTGAACACAAAATCAACATGAAAAATGAAGGGAAAAAAACCATACTAAACAACATTGAATACCTCAAAAACATAGAATACCTCAACATCAGATTCCATTGACAAAACCATGGAGGAAAGGCCAGAGATGGAATTCAGAAAGTTCATGGTTCAACTGATCTATGAGGTAAATATGACAAAGTAAATAAGTTAAGAGAGAAAATATAAGAATTGAAAGGTAACTTCAATAAGGAGATATAGATCCTGGAGAACAATCAATTGGAATTTTTCAAAGTGTAGGTATTAATAAACCAAATTAAAAATCCAATGGAAAACATCACCAACAGACTAGACCACATGGAAGATAGATTATCAGGGCTTGAAGACAAAGTATATAATGCTAAAAAAAGATGACTACAGATAAAAGGAGGTTAAGGTACTATGAACAGAAATTTTATGATAAAGGCTCTGAAATACATACCAAATACTGCACAACCTTAACAATAAAATAACATCCGAAAATTTTCAAAAACTTAAAAACAAAATGGAAAATTAAATACAGAATGCATACAGAACTCCAGATATACAAAATTACAAGAGGCCCATTGAAAGGAACATCATTTTGAAAATGCCTAACATACAAAAATAAAGTCTTATAAGCATCAAGAGAAAAATATTGGTCACATTTTGAGGAAAACCAATGCAAATTTTTTAACCCAGGCCCTAAAAGGTAGGAGGCTTTAGAAACTATACAAAACTCTAAAGAAAAATGGATGCCAACCAAAAATACTATATAAAGAAAATTAAGGTTTTGATATGAAGATAAAATAAAAAAAATTCCATGATAAATTTTAAAATAATTCACAATGTAAAGTTAACACTACAAAAGATACTCAATAAAATATTTCAAAAATACATGGAGAAAAAACAAATACCAGCAAAAGCAGAAACAATGCTAGATGAATACTCAAAGGAGATTCAATTGAAGTTAAAAACTAGAAATGAACCAAAATGACAGGAAATAAAAAAGCATCCTTAAATAATAACTGAACACAAATTATCTAAACTCATCAAAAAAGCCTTAGACTTGCATATTGAATTGAAAAACAAGACCAAATTATATACTGTCTTCAAAAGATTTATGCATAAAGAAAAATAGCCACAGAATGAAAGCGAAAGTTTGGGGAAAATATATTTTTTATCTTGTCTTCCTAAATAAGCAGGGGTTTCTATTCTCATATCAGATAAATTGGACTTCAAAGCAAACTTAATCAGATGAGACTAGAAGTCCATTTTAGTATGATTAAGGGAATCATACAAGAAGAAATAGCAGTCATTGATAATTTATGTCCAAAAACGAAGAACTACATATATCAAGCAAACTTTCCTCAACTTCACGAATCAAATAGGCCAAAACACAATAATGCTGGGTAACCTTAACACACCCCTCTCAACATTAGATAGATAATTCAAACAAAAAATAAAGATGCTACAAAACTAAAAACATCTATAATTAACAGACATATATATAATATACCTTCTCCACAGCATATGAAACATTTTGCAAAATATAGTTAGAATTCATTAATAAGATAAAATGTAGAAAGTACTCAAACACCTGGAGACTAAATCATTGCAAACTCTTTTATTGAATGATGAATGGATTGCAGTATAAATCAGTGGTGAAATAAAAAATACTTAGAATTAAATGAGAATAGTGGTACAACATATCAAAACTTCTGGGCCATTATGAAGGAGGATGTAAGAGGAAAGTTTATATTACTGAGCTTGTTTATTAAATAAAGATGTAGACACCAAATAAATAAACTAACATTACATCTCAAGGCCCTAGAAAAAAATAAATCAATAACAATATCATAAGATCCCAGGAAATAAAATCAGAGTCCAACTCAATAAATTGGACATTATAAAAACAATTCAAAAATCAATGAAAAAAGTTAGTTCTTTAAAACACTAAAAAATTTGATAAATTTTTAGTTCAGCTAAATATAGGAAAGAGAGAGCAATGCAATGTTTTTAAATTCATGATGGAAGTATCAACACAAACCCTACTGAAATAGAAAGAAGAATCAGAATGTACATTTTTTATACTTCAATGTGTTAAAATATTCCTAGATATGTATGACCTAACCAAACTGTATCAGAAGGATCTAGAAAATTTGAAGACATCAAATTCTAGTAATGAAATTTAAGAAGTCATTAAAAAAAAAAAAACCTGCCAAAAAGAAAACTCTAGGACTAGATGGATTCTCTGCCAAGTTCTGCCAGGCTTTGAAAGAAGAACTAACATCAATCTTCCTCAAAGTTTTACACAATATAGAAAAGTAAGGAATTCTTTCAAACTATGAAACTAGTATCCTCCTGATATCAAAATCAGAAAGAAATCATCAAAGAATGAATTTCATGTCAATATCCTGGATGAAAATAAATGCAAAATATTCTTAATAAAACACTGAAAAATTGAACAAAAAAAAAACACATTAAAATGATATTTCACCATGATCAAACCCAAGGTTGACATCATTCTAAATGGAGAAACTGAAATTTTCCCACTAAAAACAAGAAGACAAGGATGTACTCATTTACCAATTTTATTCAGCATACTTCTTGAAACCCTGGCTAGAGAAATTAAGCAAAAGATAGAAATTAAAGTGGTATTGATACCACTGTTTGCTGGTGACAAGTCCTGCTTCCTCAGGTATTGAAGTATAATGCCAGAGAAGCATGCTGAGGAAAGCGTAGAGTAGAAAGTAAGAAACTTTATTAAAGAAAAGTAAAAGCATACTCCTCCACAGGTGGAAGAAGGGGACCCAGAGGTGGAATCCATAGGATGAGAAAATTTTGTCCTTTTTATAGGTTTTATTCCATCTCAGTGTGGTCAGTATGGTAAGTATAAAGAATATAAGTAACACATGTTCATGAGGATGTGCATATAACAAAATGCTCACACATTGTTGGTGGGACTGCAGATTGTTGTAAACCTTCTGGAAAGCAGTACAGATATTTTTCAAGGAATGGATCCACCATTTAAACCAGTGAACCCACTCCTTAATGTATAACCAAAGAACATTAAATTCAGCATACTACAGTGACACAGACACATTGATATTTATAGAAGCACAATTTAAAATAATTAAGTTAAGAAAACAACATAGATGCTTTTCAACAAATGAACGGATAAAGAAATAGGGACACATATACACAATGCATTGTTAATCAACCATAAAGAAGAATGACTGCATGACATTTACTAGTAAATGGTTGGATCTAAATAATATTATGCTAAGTGAAATAAACCAATTCCTGAATCCAAAGGTTGAATATTTTGCTGATATGTGAAATATAAACCACATAGAGTGGGGGAGGGTAAGAAAAGTTTATAAGATTAGGCGATGGTGAAAAAAGAAGGGAGGATGATAGGAATAGGAAAGACAGTATAATAAATCTAACATAATTTTCCTATGTATGTATTTTTATATGTATACATATAAAAAAAACTAAGTGAGTTCTACCATCGTGCTTACCCACAAGACACTTGTCATTCTAATTAGAATAGGAATATAACCCATGCTTGTATAAGTTCATGAAAATGGTTTCTACTGTCATGTAGAATTAAAAAGAACCAATAAAATTAAATAAAAATGACAATTGTTTGAAAAGCTAGATGTTTATCCTGCAATAAATATAATATATATATATACATGTATCAAAATTTTATTGCATAAATATGTATAATTTTATTTTATACATTAAAATAAGTTTAATTTGTAAAACAAAACACAAACAAAATATTAAATTGGGATTGTTTTGCTATTTGATATTTTAATAATATACCTAAGTACCATAAAATATCTGAACTCAAATTTACTAGTAAATATTTCCTTTATATTGTCAACCTCATTGCCTTTAGAAATTTCTCTAATCCCACTATGGTCTTGGAATAGCTAGAAAAATTGTAACATTTTCAGAAAACCCAGTTCCATCCCAAAACTACTGAATAAGATTTTTCATTTCAGTAATCTCTGATTGTACAATTATATCTGAGAATTCCCTGAATTTTGATTCATTGTACACAAATGGGGTACAACTTTTCATTTCTATGGTTGTATATGATGTACATTCACATAATTCAGGTAATCATATGTAAACATTGAGTAATATAGTCTCATTCTACTATCTTTCTTTCCCCAACCCTATTCTGCCCCATTTTCCTCTACAACATACAAAGTTCCTTCATTATTCTCTTCCCCCGTCCCCCTTCTTTATTTATCCTCATTCGATTATCAGAGAAAATATTCAGCCTTTGGTTTTTGGGCTTGGCCTATTTCACTTAGAATGATAATTTCCAACTTCATTCATTTGCCAGGAAATGCCATTTTATTTTCCTTTATGTCTGCATAATATTCCATTTTGTATATGTACGACAGTTTCTTTATCCATTCATCTATTGAAGGACATCTTGGTTGATTCCACAATCTAGCTATTGTGACTTAAACTTCTACAAACATTAATGTGGCTGCATCACTGTAGTATGTTCATTTTAAGTCCTTTGGATACAAACTGAGGAATGGGATAACTGGGTAAAATGGTGGTTCCATTCCAAGTTTTCTGAGGAATCTTCATATTGCTTGTCAGAGTTGCTGCACCAATTTGCAACTCTACCAGCAATGTATGAGTGTGCCTTTTCCACTTCATCAACGTCAACACTTATTATTGCTTGTGTTATTAATATTAGTCATTCTAATTGGAGTTAAATAAACCTTTAGGGTGATTTTTCTTAAAGCATTTTTTTTTTTTTTTTTTTTGCGGTGCTGGGAATTGAACCCAGAGCCTTGTGCTTGCAAGGCAAGCACTCAACCAACTGAACTATATCCCCAGCCCCCTAGGGTGATTTTAAATTGCAATTATCTAATTATGAGGATGATGAGCACTTTTTAATGTATTTGTTGATCACCTGTATATCTTCTTCTGTGAATTGTCTGCCCCATTCCTTAGCCAATGTATTGATTTTTTTCTTTGTATTTTTAATGTAAAGTTTTTTAAGTTTTTACACACTTTGGAGATTAATGCTCTGTCTGAAGTATGTGTGGAAAAGATTTCCTCCCACTGTGTAGGCTTTCTTTTAATATTACTGATTGTTTCCTTTGCTGAGAAAAAGCTTTTTAGTTTGAATCTATCCTATTTATTGATTTGATTCTTGCTTTTATTTCTTGTGCTATGTGAGTCTTGTTGAGAAAATATTGTCCTTAGTCACCGTGATGGAGATTTGGGCCTATATTTTCTTCTGTTTGATGAAAGGTCTCAGGATTACTTCCTAGATCCTTGATCCATTTTGAGTTGAGTTTTGCACAGAGTAAGAGATAGGGTTTTAATTTTATTTTACAGCACACAGATTTCCAGTTTTGCCAACACCATTTGTTTAATAGGCTATCTTTTCTCCATTGTAAGTTTTTGGCATATTTTTTTAGTATGAGCTAACTGTACTTATGTGGGTATGTCTCTGTGTCTTTTATAATTTAACATTGGTCTACCTGACTATTTTGGTAAAAATACCATGCTATTTTTGTAACTCTTCCTCTATAGTAGAGTTTGAGGTCTGGTATTGTGATACCTCCTTCATCGCTCTTCCTGTAAAGGACTGCTTTGACTATTCTGGGCTTGTTCTTCCATATGAATTTCATGATTGCCTTCTCTATTTCTATGATAAATGTCATTGGTATTTTAAATGGAATTGGATTAAATATGTATAACACTTTTGGAAGTATGACTATTTGGATAATATTAATTTTTCCTATCCAAGAACATAGGAGATCTTTCCGTATTATAAGATTTTCTTACATTTCTTCCTTTAATGTCTGTAGTTTTCATTGTAGAGATCTTTCATCTCATTGATTAGATCGACTACCAAGTATTTCATTTTTTGATGTTATTGTGAACACAGTTGTTTCACTCATTTCCCATCCAGATATTACATTGCTTATGAATTAAAATGCTTTAGATTTATGCATGTTGATGTTCAATTCTACTATTTTGAAGAATTTACTTATTAGGTATGGAAGTTTTCTGGTGGAGTTTTTTTGATCTTCTAAATATGGAATCATGTTATTGACAATTAGTGATACTTTTAGTTCTTCTTTTCCTATTCTTATCCCGTTAATTTCCTTAATCTGTCCAATTGCTGTGGCTAGTATTTCAAGGAAGATGTTGAATAGAAGTGGAGAAAGAGGGCATCCCTGTCTTGTTCCAGTTTTTAAGGGGAATGTTTTAGTTTTTCTCCATTAAGAATGATATAGTTGTGGGATTAGCATGAGTAGCCTTTACATTGTTGAGGTATATTCTTATTCTCCCTGTTTTCTAGTACTTGGAGCATGAAGGAATCTTGTATTTTGTCAAACACTTACTCTACTTTTATTGAAATAATTATATGACTCTTCCCTTAACTCTAATGAAGTGATGAATTACATTTATTGATTTCCAGATGTTGAACCAACCTTGCATCCCTGGGTTGTACCCCACTTGATCATGGAGCACTAACTTTTTTATATGTTGTTGTATGATTTTTCATTAAGTGTTGTTAAGGATTTTTGCATCTATATTCATCAAATATATCAGTCTAAAATTTTCTTTCCTTGATGTGTCTTTGTCTGGTTTTGGTATCAGAGTGATACTGCTTCATAGAATGAGATTGGAAGTGTTCCCTCCTTCTCTATTTCCTGGAATAATTTGAGGAGTATTGGAATGAGTTCTTCTTTGAAGATCTTGTAGAACTCAATTGAGGATAAATCTGGTCCTGAGCTTTTCCTGGTTCATAGGGTTTTGATGTCTTCTTCTATTTTATTGCTTGAAAATGATCTGTTTAAATTGTGTGTGTCCTCCAGATTGAGTTTGGGAGGATCATATGTCTCTAGAAATTTGTCAATATCTTCAACATTTTCTATTTTGTTGGAGTATAGATTTTCAAAGTAGTTTCTCATTATGTTATGTATTTCAGTGGTATGTGTCATGATATTAACTTTTTCATAATAAATTAATTTGAGTTTTCTCTGTCCTTCATTAGTGTGGCTAAGGTTTTATCTCTTTTGTTTACTTTTTTAAAAAAACAACTTTTTGTTTCACCAAGTTTTGAATTGTTTCTTTTGTTTCATTTTTATTGATTTCAGCTCTGACTTTAATTATTTCCTGTCTTCTACTAATTTTGATGTCGGTCTGTTATTCTTTTCCTAATTCTTTGAGATGTAACGTTAGGTCTTTTAGTTTTTGACTTTTTATTCTTTTTCTGAGTGAGCTCCATGCAATGAATTTTCTTCTTAGTATTGCTTTCATGGTGTCCCAGAGATTTTGATATGTTGCATGATCAATCTCATTTACCTTATTATTTTTTCTTCATTCCTGTTGTTTTCTGTTATCCATGCTTCATTCAGTAGCATATTATTTAGTCTGTAGTTGTGGAGTAGTTTCTGCTTTTCATTTTGTCATTAATTTTTAATTTCATTTGATTATGACCCGATAGAATGCTAGAATGCAAGGTAGTATCTCTATTTTTTTTTTTTTTTTTGCATTTGCTAAGGAATGCTTTGTGTCATAACATATGGTCTGTTTTAGAGAAGGATCCATGTGCTGCTGAGAGGAAAGTGTATTCACTCATTGATGGATCAAATCTTCTATATTTTTCTGTTAATTCTAAGTTTTTGATAGTGTTGTTGATTTCTGTGGTTTCTTTGTTTAGTTTTTGTTTGGAAGATCTATCGAGTGGTTACAGCAGTGTGTTAAAGTCACTCAGACTTATACTGTGGTCTCTTTGATTCCTGAAATTGAGAAGGATTTTTTTGATGTACATGGATGCATTATTGGGGCATGAATTGTTATGATCATTATGTCTTCCTGATTTATAGTTCCCTTAAACAGTATGTAATTTCCTTCTTTATCCCTTCTGACTATGAATTGATGTTCAATTTATCTGATATAAGGATGAAACCACTGCTTCTTTACTGAGTCCCTGTGTGTGGTAGTTTATCTTTCCCATTCTTTTACCTTTATCAATGTCCTTTTCTATTAGATGAGTCTCGTGAAGGCAACATATTGTTGACTCTTTTTTTTTAATCCAATCTGCTAGCCTATCTCTTGACTGATGAGTTTAGGCCATTAACAGTCAGTTTTATTATTGAGATATGATTTGTATTCCCATTTGGGTTTATTTTTGGTTTTTAACTTAACTTGATATTTCCTTTGATTGGTTTTTCCTTTAAGGCAGTTCCTCCATTTGCTGACTACATTGCTGTTTTCCATTTCCTCCACATGTAATATTTTGCTGAGAATGTTCTTTAGCACAGGTTTTCAATTTGTTAATTCTTTTAAATTTTTTTATTACAAAAGAATTTTTTCATCTTCCATTGTGACGGTAACTTTCATTTGCAACCATGTTCTTTCAGAGCTTACAATACGTTCTTCCAGGCCCTTTAAACTTTTAGGGTGTGGGCTGAGAAGTCTGCTGATGTCCATATAGGTTTCCTTCTATATGTAATCTGATGCTTTTCTCTTGCAGCCTTCAAAATCCTATATTTATTTTGTATGTGAGGCATTTTTATTATAATATGCCTTGATGTGGATCTGTTGTAATTTTGTGCATTTGATGTTCTGTGAGCCTCTTGCATTTGATTTTCCATTTCATTCTTCAGGTGTGGGAAATTTTTTACTATCAGTTCATTGAATAGGTTGTTCATTCCTTGATTTGAATCTCTGTGCCTTCCTCAATACTGATAATTCTTAAATTTGGTCTTTTCATGATGTCCCAGAAATCATGGAGGTTTAATTCATGATTTCTTACCATGTTCTCTGTTTGGTCAACTTTATTTTTGAGACTAAATATTTTGTCTTCATTATCTGAAGTTTTTTCTTCCCAACAGATCTAGTCTGTTGGTGATGCTTTCCATTGAGTTTTTATTTAGTTTATTGTTTCCTTCATTTCAATAATTTCTGGTTTTTTTTTGTTTGTTTGTTTGAGAATCTCTATCCCTTTTTTGAAGTGATCTTTTTTTTCCTACACTTGCTCTTTCAACTTCTTATTGGAGTGATCATTTATTGCCTGCATTTGCGCTTTTATTTCATTCTTTGCTTTATAAATCATTTTAGTTATGAGTATTCTCAACTCCATTTCTGACATTTCTTCTATGATGCTGTCACTGGTTTCTCTGAATATACAATCTAGGTTTGTTTGAAATATTTTCTTCCTTTTTTTTCATGTTGCTCACATATCTTCCCCTCTAGCAGTGCATATCTTTGGTGTTGATGTTTCCCCCTGTAGGTTTATAATGATTCTATAGGTTTCCAAAACCTCTTCTTTAAGAGGGAAATCAACATTAGCAGTACCCAATATAGATAATATGCAGCCCTAAACCAAATAGCCCCTTCGAAGGCATTAAAAATTTTGTGAAAATAAACAGAGAGGGTGAGTTCAATTATTATCTACAGTATAGCAGATCGATTTGCAAAAAGTCTACAGTTTCTAATGGAGGACAAAGAGGATGGGAAGCAGTGTAGGATGTAACTGTTAATGGGGAAGAAAAGAGATTATAGAAGTTCTAGATAGTAGAAACTGTGAAAGTGTAATCAAGAGAAGTTGGTTGTTAGCATGAGAAAAGGAAGAAAAAACTGAGGAAACAGGTAAACAAAAGGAAAATAGAGCAAGAGAAGTAAAGAAACAAAAACTTACAATTTTTCAAAAAGGAGAAAAAAAAAACCCTGTACTATAAGAGCTATGTATTATTCAAAGCTTCCAGTCTTCAGTAGCCTGATGCATGAGAGGTACATGACAATGAGCTTCCAGTGTCCAGCAGGTGTAAGATGGGGCTTGCCCCACCTAAAGATGGGAGTTTCCACTTCTGGGATAATCCAGGATGGCCACATTGACTAACAAGTATATTGACAAATGGGGAGCTGCAGCTGAGGGCATGGGCATGTTTGGATAAGAGTACTGGAGGCAGGGTGTGGTTGGTTGGGAATGGGTCCTGGAGTAGGGTGTGGTCTGTCTGGTTGGGGGTTTTCAGAGGTGGACTGTGGTCAGTTGGTCTAGGGGTCCATGTGACAGGGTGCAGTTGATTAGGGTGAGGTGCCCTGTAGATGGGGCTTGGTCAGTCAGTCCTCAGGTCCTGCAGTTCCTGGCTATTGTCTCAAAATTGTGGCAGCCATGTGTAACCAAACCTCTGGGTACTGTGGCAGTGAATTTCCAGGCAACAGCAGGCAGCTGGCGAACCCCTGGCAGTCTGCAGGCTAACAGTAGATAATCACCTCTTCAACAGAGATTCTCTGGGCACTCCAAGGCCTGATGCATTGAGATCCTCTGCCAGTCAATCCACATTCTGCAGCTACTGTCAGATGAAATTCAGGCTGCTCCCTTCTCCTCTGTACTATTTATTTACATATTCTTATTTCAGGGACTGTTGACATTCAGAGATGTGGCTATTGACTTCACTGAAGAGGAGTGGAAATGCCTTCAGCCAGATCAACAAAACTTTTATAGAAATGTGATGTTAGAGAATTACAGAAACTTGGTCTTCCTGGGTAAGCATAACTTCCCTTCATAATTTTTAATTAATTATAATTATTTAATTTTCTTCCCTTGATGAATATCTTCTGAGAATTTCTCTATAAGAAGGTGTTTCAGATTTGTGCTTTCAAGAAAAACGACATTTTTTGTATAAATAAAATGTTAATTACTTTTTTTTAGTCTTTAATCTGTCCCTTTCTTGGTATGTTATATATGCTTTGCTTTAGAAAAGTGATACTGAGAGTAATGGAGTGATATAAAATATTGTGGCCTACACATATAAGAAGACACAGTTGAGAAGTCAAAAGTTCAAGGAAGAAGCCAAACTTCAAAATGTTGATGAAGAAGTTTCTTAGCAGAAAAGATTTTTCAGAAGCTTAGATTGATTTCCCCTGTTATCATCGAATATGTACTGCCCTATGTTTATCATGTTTTCAAATTCTTTAAAATCTTCTATTTGTCTACAGTAATGTCCAAGTTCATTTGATTTTTCACCCAAACTCCCCTTTGCTACTGAATGTTAGCATGATCTAAAAGATTTTTTTGTTACTTATGTGTCTCCAGGTGATAATGTACATTTATGGAGAATTCAAGGTCAAGCCATTTTAATAAATTAATATGTTAAAGCAGTTTAATATTATTCATATATCTATTCATTAAATCCATTTACATGTGCTCTTTATAAATAAATACTTGTTATGGATTTTCTGCGAAATGAAAATCAATCTTCACAATAAATGTTCTTTTGTGGTATGTAGTGATATTTGCAAATTGTAGTTATATGAAAGCATTTGTAAATAATATATCTATGGTTGGTTAAATTTTCCTTTCCTTTATTCTTTCATTTTATAGACTACATTTCAAGTTGTAGAAGATGTTTCCTTACTTCAGATAGCAGTGTTTTATTTTTGTCTATATTTTATGAATATATAACAATTCCCATTACTTCATTGGGACATTGTTGAAATTAAGATATGAATGATTCTTGTTTCTATTGACAATAAAATTTTATATGCTTTTACTTGTTTGTATCAATAGTATATCCTTGTAAATGAATTTTATATTTTATACAGATTTTTTTTCCTGTATATGTGCATAGTAATGTAATTTTTTATTTGTGAATGTAATAGGGATAGAATCCAGGGGTACTCTAATAATGGGCTACATCCCCAGCTCCTTTCCATTTATATTTGGAGAGAGGTTCTCACAAATATTTTGAGGATGACATTGAAATTATTATCTTCCTGCCTGCCTCAGAATTACAATAGTAATTCTGGATTATATGAATGCCCTTTGTATATGTATTCATGAATTTTTTTCTTATTTATAGGATAAATACCATAGCATTTTAAAGGTACCTTTCAAACATTTTGCAATTCTTTTTACTTTTATGTGTTGTTTGTAAATTTAACTGTGATCAAAATCACAAAACAAAACTTGCTCTTTCACCCTATCATGCATACTGTTCAGCAATATTAATTCAAATTGTCACATAATATATCTGTAGAATGCTTGCATCTCAAATATCAATAAATATATTTCCATGTAAACAAGTGCTCATTTCTGTCTTTTATTACTTAATGTCATTCTCATTTCTGTTCAAAAGGCTTTTTGCATGTTTGTTTGTTTTTAGTTGTCATATATAAGTAGAGTTCTCCCATGATTTTTGTTGTGATAGTGACATATTTCAGTTCACATAATGTACTGAAGATTTATACTGATTATAGATTTTGCAAAAATGTATTACTTCTTAATTGAAGAATATTCTGTAGTTTATATAATTCAAATTGCTCCATCCACTCATTTCAAGGGTTATTTGGTTTGCTTCCTCATAGTAGCTCTGTTGATTAAAGCTGTAATAAAATTTGGTGTTCAAATGTCTTAATATGCTGTTTATGCAAGACCATATTACAATCAGAATTCAGTATGTTCACTATGTATTCACTATGTATGTTCATTATGTATTCACAAAGGTCTTTTAATTTAATCTTTCAATTCTAGAAAAAGATTATGTTCAATACTGTGCAATCAATTACCACATAAGTGTGGATTTTTTAACATAATTTGCACTTTTGATTTCTAACATTTTTCTCTGATGATCAGAAAATAATTTTAATATTTTATACTTATTAATCTTTGGTTTAATTATGTCCTGTTTTGATCCACTTTGATATTCCATTTCTATTGAAAACAACTAGAATATAAGTCAAATTTGTTTAAATTATTTTCAAAGTCTTCCATTTTTTAATTACCATTTTTTGACTTTTCAGTTACAGCAAGTGCATATGGGTGTCTCCTAGTATTCAAGTGTCGCTTTCTATTTCTTTATTTCTGTCAATCTTAACTTTTTATGTATTATATATGGTGTGAGATAAAACTATATCTATTCTTTTTACAGTACTCTAGGGAAAGCTTTTTCTTTTCATATAATATTCTACTTTGCCTGTTTTCAAAGTTTTTTTATTTGAAATATATTTTATCTCAGATAACTTCTTTTTTTACACTGTTTTCTATATCATAATTTGGCCTTCCCAGCTTTCTTTTGGCCATGTTTTATATAACACTCTTCTATTCCTTGCTTTTATTCTATATGTTTCCTTAGATTTAGAGTTCCCTGTAGATTGCATTATTTGTATTTCTTTTAGATTTACTATTTTTCTTTTTTAAAATTTTTATTCTTTTGAGATATACATTACACTAGTATGTATTTTGACATATGTACATACATGGAATAAAAATTTCCATGTATGCAATGTGGCACTACTGTGGAGGCGAAACCCGGGGCCCAGGGTTACACCACGTGCATATAAAGATGGCGACTGGCAGAGAGCAAATGGTGTGCTAATTATGCCTGGAGAATGGCGGGATGCATTACAATTGGCTGTATGATAATCATTTCAGCTGCCTAGTGCGTGGACAGATATACTTTCATGTATGCTCGAGCGAGTGCCTGCTTGACCTTTAAGAGGAGTGGATGGACATATCTGGTAACAATTGCTTATGCATGAGACTGCTTATATTTTAAGGGTGTTATTGGAATAAAGGGAAGCTGCTTCATGAACTTCTAAAGAGTACATGTCTTCTGTCCTGCTGGTGGGGCCGAAAGTGCGAGAAGCAGTTTGCCATAAGTGGAGCCACTTGGAGCCGCTGGGCAAAGAAGCCACGGTCTTTCCTAAGAGCGGCAGGAGCCACTTGCAGCAGCCCCAGCAAGCAGCAGCGGCTTTCTGCAACTACACTCCTTGTGTATTCATATTTAAACTTAGAAAATTTATGTCTGATTTATTATATTATTAATCCTATACGCATTTCCACTTTCCTTAATTTCACTTTATTTAATCCAATGAAATTTTATTCTGTGTACCCACACCTTGTTGTCTTAACCTCCACATATCAGAGAGAACATTCAGACTTATGAAGTGATATTTTAGTTCCTGTACATTTAACATTCATCAAGCACTTCTACATATCTAGACAGACTAAATGTTTCAATTTAAAACTCAATTTGCTCACTCTGTACATGACAGTCTTGAAGAAACTGCACACATATAGCAATACTTCTTATTTGAAGATGAGTTTAAAATATGAGCATTCTGGTCATTCACCAACTGAGTGTGCTATAATGATCCAATTTTAAGAAAAAAATCCTTCCTAGGAATTTTGGCATAAAACATACAAAATTTGATTACTAATTCTACTTTTTTCATAAGGTGACAACCTCATTAACATCTAGAAAAACTAGGTGTAGATTACAACTTGTTTGTTCTTTATTTACACTATGTACAGAGTGAAATAAAACAAAACCCACAGACATTGGATCAATTGTTACTTTTTTCTCATAGTAAGCACACTGGCATGGTTTTCTAGAGAACAAGCATACAATGCTTATTACTCAACAGGTGTTTTGGTTATTGTCCTCCCAAAAACATTTCCTAGAAATGTTAAAAATAAAGTAATTTACAAATTGTATTATATTTCACTGCTTCTACTTGGAACATTACAGTGTCTAAAAAGTCAATATTTCTAAAAATATAGCATTGTCAACTATACATACAGAAATGAGGAGTAAAATGCACACAACAAACAATGGTTATAATGTGAAAAATATAATTTACACATAACCAGTCTGGCCCAGGACCCTCCCTTCTCAAGGTCAAAGTCTTCTCCATGTCCTCTAACTCCCTGAATAAACGTGAACAATGACATTCCTAGAGGTGGTCTAACAACTCCATTTCAATGTCTTCCAGAAGACATTTCTGCATTTTTAAAACAAATAGGTATTTATGTAACATTATATTATAACTGTAACATATATCAGCAAAACCTGTTTAAAATTTAGAATGTACAGATGTAGCAAAAGTTTTAAATGGTTGGTGGGGGCAAGTTGAGAGCAGCTGTTTCATAATATATACACAGGTCTTCTACAAATGCCCAGCAAATCTTCCTGAAGAATGTTGTGCTTTTCCAATTGGTCAAATAGTTTGTTACTCTGCAGGGTCTCTCTTTGGAAGAAAAAATACCAACTGTCCAAATGTGCTCACTGTTTCCCCCATTATGTTCCACAGCTTTGCTCACCTTCTGGGATGAATAGACTTTTGTTTGCCTTCTGTGGATGAGGTTTTATATAATGGAGCCTGCACAGTATGGACATAGAAGGTCCTACTCTGTGCTGATTGGCCCAACTTCCTGTCATCCATTCACCCCCATGCTGAAATTGGCACTTTTGGTTTGCCACCATTCTTGAAATACATTCCCATGGTGCTATTTTCTCAGTGTAACTTTGAACATGATTGGGGCATGAGACTTGACAGTCAAGGATTCCTGGGTCTGGGAATGGAAAGATCAATGTCACCATCAGGTCATACATAGATGTCTCCCAGTCTTTCACAGCCTAGGTCAACCAGTGAGAAGTCACAGCAGCAGTTCTGAAGGTCTGCAGGGCAGAGGCTGCACCCTTTTCCTGGGTCCCCCATCTTACCCAGCAGCCTGGGACTGGAGGGCCACAGAAGGTTCCTCAGAGTAGGTCATGCTCCATTCCTTGCTACTCTGTCTCTGCCAGAACTGATTTGGTAGTTCCTTCTTTTAGATTTAATTTTGCTTGTTAAGATGTTTTGATTTCTTTAAAATAATGCATTAATAGTCTAATCCAATTTTAAAAGTGAAGAACTCACTACTCCTACCTTGTAAGTCATAATCTATATTTCTTATATATATTTTTTTACTAATTTGCTTAATGTTTTAACGTGTGGTTCACTGCATTTCATAGTGGCATGCTTTGATTTCTCTCACACTTTCCTTTATATATTTATATTACCATTTCCCTTTATATATATATATATATATATATATATATATATATTTTATAAGTTTTTCCATTTTTCACAGATCTCACTAAGTTGCTAAAACTGGCTTTGAATTCATAGTCCTTCTTGCTCAGCCTCCCCTATGTTGCTAGGACTACCGATTTGTACACCATGTCTCTCTTGGACACATTCCCTTAAGGAATTCTTCACATACAAAATTTCTGCTTATTTATATTAACAATTTTTCTCTGAATTTAGCTCACTAAACTTCCTTTAAATGGTTATTTAGCTTTCTTTGGTCAATTCATAACTCACTTTTTTCAATTTGTAAAGTTTTGGTTTATTACTTTGATTAATACCTCATTTCCTTTATATTTGGTACTATTTTTAATTATTTTGCACATTTAAAAAACAGGCAATAGTAGTTTATAGAGATATTTGCAAAAAAAAAGTGGAAGATTTGAAATCAATGAAAAATAGTCAAGTACTGTTTTAAGGTACATACTTAAAATTCTAGCAAATTGGGAGGACGTTTGAAAAGATTTGAAGTTTGAGGCAGGTCACAGAAACTAAGAAACAACATGTCTCAAACAATTTTTATAGGGCTTGTTTTGGAGTTCAGCTGTATAGCATCTTTTGATTTAATCCCAAGCACCACAAATGAAAAAAAATAAATAAATAAAAGTAGAATGACTTCATGATCCAGAAATGCCAATACAAAATCTGTATCCATGAGAAATTAAATCAGCATGTTGAAAACATATCTCCACTATTGCATTCAGTGTAAGCATGGTTCTCAATATTCAACTTACAGAATAAATCTATGTGCCCATCAATGATTGAATGAGTAAAAACATGGTATTTACATACTATTACTATTTTGCTATAAAATGAAATGTATTGTTATTTAAAGTGATACAGGATTAATATGCAACATTCTACATTATGTAAAATGCAACAGACACAGAAAGTCAGTTGCAGGAGCATGAGATTCACATGTGAAATTTAAAAATTCAGAGAGTATAATTTTGGCCACCAGGTACGGTGTTTTCTGGAGTGTTGGCATACTGTTACTCAAAAACTACAAATTTTTATTTCAATGGACAAAACATGGTCAAAAGTTTTGCTGTACCACATGGTTACCACTGTGCAATATGCTCTTGATAAATACTAATAGGATAAATTTTTGTAATTTTTGTTTGTTGCAAATATTTGCAATATTTATAAGACCAAACTGATAATTGTACAAAATCATATTTGTGCTATTAATATTACATGTGTCATATCACCTTGTACAAATATATTAAAATACAATGATATAATTAGTAAATACACAAAGTTGAATTTGCCAATGAAACAAATCAGCAAATAACACAAATATCAAAAATGCAATTTATTAGTATTGATTTCCATGTGTTGGCTTCATCTAAGTAATATTGACATAGGCTGTGCAATAGTCTTATTTGTTCTCAAATTTGTTTTCATGTAGAATCTTATAGACACATATATATATTTTTCTCATTAAAATTTTGTCCATATTTCTTCTTAAGCTTCCATATCCTCTTAACTTGTTGAATATCTATTATATTAGCATCAAAAATCTACCTGTTGGGGGAGATTTCAAGATGACAGACTAGAGGGTGGCTGCAATTCATAGTAGCTCCAGGACTCAGGACTCAGGAAGGGGAGATATTGAGGGATTAGGGACCAACTCAAAGTCCACTGGTGAGTCTGTCCCGTTGGGGAGGTGTCCCGGATGGGGCGGTAGTCCCGGAACACAGGGAATATTGTGAAGTAGAGTTGGCCAATGAGACATGCCTCCCCTGCTGGAGCAGTGAACACAGACAACTGGGAGCATTGTAGAGGAGGCCACTCAGCACAAGACTTGGACTCAGAGAAACCCATGGGGGCTCTGGGTGGCTGCCCAGATGAGGAGTCATGCAGCAGGTCTCTTGGACTCAGAGCACCACTACTGAACACCAGGGGTGCTTCCCGGAGAAGGAGGAGGAGCACAGTGGGTTGCTTGTACTTGGAGTGGCTGCACCAGGGCTACGGGCAGCTGTCAGGAGGAGGAGGTGTGCAGTGAGCTGCTTGGACTCGTAGCAACTGCATGTAACTCTGGGCGGCTGCCTGGAGGAGGATAAGGTGCACAGCAGGTCACTTGGACTCAGAGCAACCACAGGGAACACAGGGTATCTGCCCGGAGGAAGAGGCATGTGGTGGGTTGCTGGGACTCAGAGTGACTGTATTGGGATCCAGGTGGCCTCTCAGAGGAGAAGCCATATAGCCAGGTGATTAGGTGCAGTGCAGGGTCCCAATACCTAGTTGGCTTCTTGATGGAAGAGCTGCACAGAGACAAGCTGAGGGGTGGAGCGAAGGTTCCAAGACTGCAGGCAGCTTCTCTGAGGAGGGGCAGCCTAAGTAGACTCATCTGCATAGGGCGAGGCTCCCAGGCCCAGGAGGTAGGTCCAGGCCCCTGGGAATGTTGCAGAGGAAGGCACCCCAGCCCAGGCAGTAGTTGTGGATTGCTGGGAACCTCTAGGAGGGGAACTGACCAGTGAGACCACCCCACTGAGTGAATCTTCTCTGCTGGGTGAGGTTTTCCCACAAGGACAGTAAAACCAGAGGCACAGGCCCAAACAGGCCTTGCCTCAGCCCACAGCCTAGTTTGCCTTTGTGTGACCATTGGTCAACAAGTGGAGGCACCTCTGCCCACTAGCAGGGAATATACTCCACCTGAAGGCCACCACCCCTAGAGAGGCAGCTTCCTTGTGGAGCACTGCATTATCCACTTCCTCCAAGACTTCAGGCTACTGAAGGCTAAGAGGGGATATACTATAAATCTTCAGGGACATTATAAGTCAATAGAGGAAATCTGCAATATCTCAGTGGTCCACTGATACCAGAACAATATGAGAAAACAAGGGAAGAAAATGCCCCAAACAAATCTAGATGCTACATCAATAAAAATCAAAGAGAGCATGGCAGAAGAAATGATAGAAAGGGAGTTCAGAATGTTCATAATTAAAGTGATCAGGGAAGCAAATGATGAGATGAAAGAGCAAATGCAGGCATTGAATGATTGCACTAATCAACAGTTAAAAGAGCAAATACAGGAAGCAAAAGAATCTTTCAATAAAGAGTTAGAGATATTGAAAAAAAAACAATCCTTGAAATGAAGGAAACAATAAACCAAATTAAAAACTGCATAGAAAGCGTAAGAATAGGATAGAACACCTGGAAGGCAGAACCTCAGACATTGAAGACAAAATATTTAACCTTGAAAACAAAGTTGAACAAACAGAGAAGATGGTAAGAAATCATGAACAGAATATACAAGAACTATGGGATATCATGAAAAGGCCAAATTTAAGAATTATTGGGATACAGGAAGGCTTAGAGAAACAAATCAAAAAAAAGAACAATCTATTCAATGAAATAATATCAGAAAATTTCCCAATTCTGAAGAATGAAATGGAAAATCAAGTACAAGAGGCTTATAGGAGTCCAAATACACAAAATTGAAACAGACCAACACCAAGTCATATTATAATTAAAATACCAAACATACAAAATAAAGACAGAATTTTAAAGGCTGTGAGAGAAAAGAACCAAATTAGATTCAGGGGGAAACCAACACGGATATCAGCAGATTTTTAATCCAGACCCTAGAAGCAAGTTGGGCCTGGAAAAGCATTTTTCAAGCCCTGAAAGAAAATGGATGCCAACCAAGAATCTTATACCTGTCCGGAGCCGGCAGGTCACCCCCCCTGCCTCGCCTCATATTGAGCTAAGATGGCGCCTGCCAGATGCTGGCGGGGCGTGCCTCTCCCTGCACACATAACTGTCAGACAATGACACGTGCATCAGACTAGATTGCGTGGTGCTCCATGACTGGCCAACTACACTTCCTTATTCAAGTGCTGGCACGTGGACTAGTCTTGCCTTTGCACACTTTCCCTGATTGTTTTTTGTACTTTATTTTAACTGGGTTTATTCCCCTAATAAATGAGACTTGATCAGGCTTTTGTCTTGTCTCCATTTCCCATGTCTCTTGTCTCTCCCAATCCCCTCTCCCCCCTCCAGGTTCCCATTGAAGTCCTGTGGGTTGGGACAATTGGCACCCAACGTGGTTGGATAAGGGGGAATTTGCAAGGGAAGAGGTGTTTAATGGTTTGGCGGAACACAGCAGAAATCAGTTCAAGAAGGATCATCGCGGGAGCCTGCCACGCCATTCTTAAAGGTACAGTAGCGCCTAAGTATGAGACAAGAATTAAGTAAGCATAAAGTTTTTGTTAAGCAATTAATAGAAGCTTTAAAGACACAGGGAGTAAAGGTTATGAGTAATGATCTTTTTAAGTTTTTTGACCTTATTAAGGATACCTGTCTATGGTTCTCACAAGAAGGAAGCATTAATATAAGAAGTTGGAATAGGGTGGAAGATGCTTTGGGAGATTTTCACAGAACGTTTGGTCCATGTAAAGTTCCTATTACAGCTTTTGCTTACTGGAGTCTCATAAAGGAACTTTTAGAACATACAACAAATAATTCTGATATAGCAGCAGCAGTTACTCAGACAGAGGACATTTTAAAAACATCATCAAAACAGGATCTTCAGGGAGAGCCCTCCAAGGAAAAGGGAGAGGGAGTTCTTATTTCCCTTGAGAGTGAAGATGAGGAAGTTACAAGTCCTTTTCCAGATGCAGGCAGCACAGATGTTAAAAAGAAAACTCAACATCAGAATGAAGCTCCACCTAAGATTTATCCTTCATTGACTCATTTTAAAGACCCTTCAAATGAGAATAAAATAGATGATGAGGAAGTTTATTTGGACCTCATAAATGAGGAAGCCTCAAAATATCATAATTCTGACTGCCTGCTTAAACAAGGACAGTCCGTTTTCTCATATCCACATCCCTATCGCACACCCTCTGCTCCTATGGCAATGGCGGTGATAGATCCAAAGGAAGACCTTAAAGAAAAAATTAAACATTTGGAGGAACAAATAAATCTAGAGGAACAATACCAAGCTCTGATTACCAGGTTACAAAAATTAAAGACAGGCAATGAGGCAGTGCCTAGTCCTGATGGATTTAAAAGTGATATAAAAAAATAATAAAATAAAAGTGATATTCACCCTCAAATTCTATCTGGATCACAGTGTCCAAGAGGAGGAGCTCCCTAAATCAACAGGGACTTAAAACCCTCTCCTCTAAGTGCTTTTCTTGTTACTGAGACAAGGGATAACCAGGGACAACCCTGGAGGCACCACACTGGCTTTGATTTTACTATCATAAAAGAATTAAAAACTGCTGTTTCTCAGTACGAGGCTACAGTGCCATACACCCTTGCTATGTTAGACTCCATAGCAGAAAATTGGTTAACACCACAGGATTGGAATACTTTAGTTAGAGCCACCCTGACTGGAGGTGACTTCTTGCTTTGGAAGTCTGAATATTTTGAAAATTGCAAAGAGACAGCTAAAAGAAATCAACAAGCAGGAAATGGGTGGACTTTTGATATGCTCACTGGAGCAGGTGATTATGAAACCACAGACAATCAGATGCAGTATGACCCTGGAGCATATGCTCAGATACAGGTGGCAGCCACTAAGGCCTGGAGAAAATTGCCTGTAAGGGACACATCAGCATGTCTCTTACAGGAGTTAAACAAGGCCCGGGTGAGCCCTTTGCTGACTATGTTCACAGACTTATAATAACGCCTGGTCGTATTTTTGGCAGTTCTGATGCAGGCCTTGACTATGTCAAGCAACTTGCTTATGAAAATGCCAATCCCCCATGCCAAGCCGCTATAAGACCATACAGAAAGAAGACGGATTTAACAGGATATATTCGTCTGTGCTCAGATATACGACCTTCTTATCAGTAGCACTTAACAATGGCGGCTGCTTTTAGTGGACAGACAGTGAGGGACTTTCTTAATAATAAAGACAAAAGCAAAAGGGCCTGTTTTAAATGTGGCAAGGGCGGACACTTTGCCAAAGACTGCAGATCAGATTTACAAAAAACTCTTGAGGCCAAAATACCTGGTCTCTGCCCTAGTGCAAGAGAGGAAAACATTGGGCTAATGAATGCAAATCCAAAAAAGACAATCAGGGAAATCCCCTTCTGCCACATCAGGGAAAAAGGTGGAGGGGCCAGTCTCAGGCCCCGAAACAAGTATATGGGCAGTCAGTTTCATTCCAGCCAACAGCAGCAACAACAATCCATTTCAGACCTCAGTAAAGCAACCCCAGGGAGTGCAGGATTGGACCTCAGTTCCACCTCCCATGTCGTATTAACTCCTGACATGGGCCCTCAAGCCTTGAATACTGGAATTTTTGGCCCATTGCCCTCAGGTTATTTTGGCTTAATTTTAGGAAGAAGTAGTCCTACCATGAAAGGTTTACAAGTACTCCCAGGAGTTGTAGATCAAGATTTCTTGGGAGAAATTAAGATCATGGCTAAAACAGAGAACAACATTATTACTGTTACTCAGGGAGAAAGAATAGCACAGCTGATACTGTTACCATTAGTTCCAACCAAACACCCAGTTCAAAATCCTAGGAGAGGATATGGAAGTTTTGGATCCTCTAATGTATATTGGGTACAACACATAACTGATCAAAACCCTTCTTTGACCTTATGGCTAGATGGCAAATCCTTTACAGGTCTAATAGATACAGGAGCAAATGTGACCATAATTAAACAAGAGGATTGGCCTTCTTCTTGGCCTACCACAGAAACTATGACTAATCTTAGGGGTATTGGTCAAAGTACAAATCCAAAGCAGAGTTCTAAATACCTGACTTGGAGAGAAAAAGAAAACAACACAGGTCTCATTAAGTCTTATATCATACCTCATTTGCCTGTTAATTTGTGGGGAAGAGACCTATTATCTCAGATGAAAGTAATCATATGCAGCCCCAATGAAACGGTTGCTACCCAAATGCTATCTTAGGGATATACACCAGGAAAAGGGCTAGGAAAGACTGAAAATGGTATTTTACATCCCATTCCCAATGTAGGACAGATAGACAGAAAAGGGTTGGGAAATTTTTTATTTCGGCCATTGACATGCCTGCATCCCAACTGTGTGCAGATCCAATAACTTGGAAATCAGATGAACCAGTTTGTGTTGATCAATGGCCGCTAACTTCTGAAAAACTTGAAGCTGCTTGAATGTTAGTGCAGGAACAGCTAACAGCTGGACATATCATTGAGACTAATTCTCCTTGGAATACTCCTATATTTGTAATTAAGAAAAAATCTGGTAAATGAAGATTAATACAAAACTTAAGGGCTGCCAATGTCACTATGGTACTCATGGAAGCCCTACAACCAGGGCTGCAATCCTGTAGCAATCCCTCAAGGATATTTTAAGGTAATTATTGACCTCAAAGACTGTTTTTTTACTATCCCTCTACATGTAGATGATCAAAAAAGATTTGCTTTTAGTCTACCATCAATAAATTTTAGAGAACCTATGAAAATATATCAGTGGAAAGTATTGCCACAAGGGATGGCTAATAGTCCAACCTTATGCCAAAAATTTGTCGCTCATGCCTTACAGCCTACTAGAGATTCTTGGAAACAAATGTATATTATTCAATATACTGACACCTGGCCTATAGCTTGTGCCTCATTCACCGGTGATATAGATAAACATTATCCACCAAAGAAATTGGTTCAGTTTTGCACACTAAATCGTTTTGTGTTCCCTCGTATTATTAGAAGGGAGACTTTACACAACGCTCTTGTTGTCTTTACTGATGGGTCATCCACAGGAACAGCTGCTTACACCTTCCTTGATAGAACTGTCACTTTCCAGACAAAATGCACAACTGCCCAACTTGTTGAATTACAGGCTCTTATTGCAGTTTTATCTGCCTTTCCCAATCAACCCCTTAATATCTACACAGACAGTGCCTACTTAGCGCACTCGGTGCCACTCCTTGAAACTGTCTCTCAGATCAGACATGTTTCTAAAACAGCATCACTGTTCCTTCAATGTCAGACATTCATCCATAATAGAGGGGAGCCTTTGTTTATTGGACACATCAGAGCTCACTCTGGCCTTCCGGGGCCATTAATTAAGGGCAACAGAATTGCTGACACAGCCACCAAAATGGTTGCAGTAGCTTTTTTAGATAATATTAAGCAAGCTCAAGACACTCATAACCTACATCAGTTAAATACCCGCTGTCTTAGGTTACTCTATAAAATCACTAGGGAACTAGCAAGGGAAACAGTAAAAGGCTGTACCACATGTGCTACTCATCTACAGGTTCCACCTCTAGGAGTTAATACTAAAGGTCTTGTTCCTAACATGGTATGGCAAATGGACGTTACCCATTTTTTAGAGTTTGGTAATCTAAAATATATTCATGTTTGCATAGATACATTTAGTGGATTTATATTGGCTACACTTCAGGCTGGAGAAGCAACGAAACACGTAATTGCCCATCTATTACATTGCTTCTCAGTCTTGTGCATACCTAAACAAATTAAAACAGATAATGGCCCTGGATATACAGGAAAAACCCTCCAAACATTTTGTGAAAAATTAAAATTCAACATGTCACCGGAATTCCTTATAATCCTCAAGGCCAAGGAACGGTTGAGAGATCACATCTCTCTCTTAAAACTACTACTGATAAAATTAAAAAAGGGGGAATGGTACCCAATCAAGGGTTCTCCCCATAATATACTCAATCATGCTTTACTCATTCTCAATTTTTAAAAAATGGATGATCATGGGAAATCTGCCGCTGATCGTTTCTGGCACCCAGAATCTCAAAAGCATTTTGCCATGGTAAAATGGAAAGATCCATTGGATGGTTCATGGCATGGTCCAGAACCAGTCTTGATCTGGGGTCGAGGTTCAGTCTGCATCTTCTCTCAGAAAGCTGATGCAGCCAGATTGCTGCCAGAGTGCCTTGTCTGCCAAGTTAATGAAGTTACCTCCTCCAGGGATAAAAATTATCCCTGAGAGTCCTTTCTTTTCCTTCCACAGGAATGAACAAAACATTGCTTCTCTGGATGATGGCTGCCTGTTCACTGCTCTCCTACAGCCTTGCAGGATTTGAGGACCCTGCTAAGGCTAGTGAGTATTTACTAGAGCTTCAAAACAAACCATGTAAGTGTGAGGGAGGATTTATAATGAGTACTGATGAGGCAAGTTACAAGCCATCATACATTGGTAACCTCCCAAAACAACGCATAGAAATAGATTGTGGCAGTCACATCGCATTTTGGAAGACACATACACTGTAGTACTGTATCGAAAAACCACAGGTTATTCCCTCAGTTAATGGTAAATATGCACCTTGTTCTTGCACGACCTTTCACACTTCCTTCCATAGCTCTTGTTATTCTTCAGCTCAGACCTGTTCTTCAGGGAACAAAACCTATTTTACTACTACGTTAATAAAGTCCCATCCAGGATCAACTGGAGGGGATTGATCTAATAACCCTGGAAAATTAAGTGTTGCCTCATGTACTGCAGACCTAGTGGGAAAAACAGTTTGCTGGTCTACTATGACACCCCTACATGTGTCTGACAGAGGAGGTCCCCAAGATTCTAACAGAGCCAAGAAAGTCCATGAAAAAATTCAACGGATGTACAAGGAACTGCATCCCATTCTGTTATATCACCCACCAGCATTACCCAATCACAGACCTTCTGAGATAGACCCTGCCACATATGATATCCTTGAGGCCACTCACGCCTTGCTTAATTGGTCTAACTCTCCCTTGACTGTAGATTGTTGGCTTTGCCTACAGCAAGGATATCCTGTTCCACTAGCTATCCCAATTGATTATAGAAATAACTCTGCTACCGACCTCACAGTGATAAATTATAAGACTATGACCAATCTTGATGCGTCTTGGTCCAGTTTTGCTGGTAGAAATTGCTTACCGACTCCACCACTTCTAGTACAGCCATTCATGTACTCCAATACTACTTGCTTTTTTTCACCTGGCTATAATAATACCTGGGATTTAGATGTAGGGACTATAACCTTTAGTGGTTGTTCTGAGACATTCAATCTTTTGCAGCCATTGTGCCCCCCTAATGGCACTGTGTTTGTTTGTGGAGGTAATAAGGCTTTTACTCAACTGCCTATCAACTGGACTGGAGTATGTGTCTTAGCTGCCTTATTCCCAGATGTAGACATTATTCCAGGAGATGAGCCTGTCCCTAAACCAACAATTGACTACATTACAGGGCAACCTAAACGCGCTGTCACTTTCATTCCTCTACTTGCAGGACTTGGAATAACTACAGCAGTGGCCTCAGGTACTGCTGGTTTGGGGGTCTCTCTTACTCAATATACTAAATTATCCAGACAATTGATTTCTGATGTACAGATACTCTCAAGCACCAAGCAAGATCATCAAGGTCCGGTAGATTCCTTGGCAGAAGTGGTTCTACAAAACAGAAGAGGTTTAGACCTTCTAACTGCCGAACAGGGAGGCATTTGTTTGGCTTTGCAGGAGAAGTGCTGTTTCTATGCCAACAAGTCAGGAATCGTTAAGGACAAGATCAAACAGCTGCAAGAAGACCTAGAAGAACGCCAATGAGCACTGGATGATAATCCACTATGGACTGGATTCAGTGGACTCCTTCCCTATCTCCTTCCTTTCTTAGGTCCCCTCCTTTGCTTGCTGCTTGTCATATCTATAGGTCTTTTGATATTCAACAAGATTATGGCTTTCATCAAAGCTCAAATTGAGGCTATAGAGGCAAAACCTATTCAGGTTCATTACCATCAACTGGAGATAATGGATTGTGATGGTGCAACATTTGATCAATATTAGATCATAATAGACCATCACCCCTGTGTGCTGAACTGGTCAGCCAATGACGGGTAAGATTTGTGGGAGTGCATACTAACCTAAGACAGGAAATGAGGGCTAGAGCCTCATTATCCAATGACGGGTAAGGATGTTGCTCTGGCACGGGCAACCTAAGACAGGCACAGTTCCCGAGGGATTGTCACTCCAGCTCTATAAAATAAAAAAGGGGACCTGTCTGGAACCGGCAGGTCACACCCCCTGCCTCGCCTCATGTTGAGCTAAGATGGCGCCTGCCAGATGCTGGTGGGGCATGCCTCACCCTGCACACATAACTGTCAGACAATGCCAGGTGCATCAGACTAGATTGCGTGGTGCTCCACCACTGGCCAACTACACTTCCTTATTTGAGTTATGGAGTGTGGACTAGTCTTGCCTTGGCGCGCTTTCCCGATTGGTTTTTGTACTTTATTTTAACTGGGTTTATTCCCCTAATAAACAAGACTTGATCAGTCTTTTGTCTTGTCTCCATTTCCTGTGTCTCTTGTCTCTCCCAATCCCCACTCCCCCCTCCAGGTTCCCATTGAAGTACTGCGAGTCGGGACATATACCCAGCAAAACTTACCTTCGAATTTGACGATGCAATAAAATTCTTCCATGATAAAATAAAAGTTAAAAGAATTTACAAAAAGAAAGCCAGCATTACAGAATAATCTCAGCAAAATATTACATGAGAAAAAGATGAAAAACAAATAAGCAAATCAGCAAAGGGAGGAATTTTCCGAAAGGAATTGTCAAATAAAGGAGGAACCAAATCGTGTCAAAAAATAAATAAATAAATAAAAATGAGCAAAATGACCAGGAATACAAATCATAACTCAATAATAACCCTGAATATTAATGGGCTGCACACATCAATCAAAAGACAGAGACTGGCAGATTGGATTAAAAAGAAATATCCAACAATATGCTGCCTGCAAGAGTCTCACCTCATAGAAAGAGATACCAATAGACTAAAGGTGAAAGGATGGGCAGAACTATACCATGCACATGTACTCAGCAAAAAAGCTGGGGTATCCATCCTCATTTCAGATAATGTGATCTTCAAGCAAAAGTTAGTCAGAAGGGATAATGAAGGACATTTCATATTGCTTAAGGGAAGCATAAATAAGCAAGACATAACAACCATAAATATCTATGCTCCAAACAGTGGCTCATCCATGGATGTCAAATAAATCCTTCTCAATTTCAGAAACCAAATAGACCATAACACAATAATACTAGGTGATTTTAACATGCCTCTCTCACCACAGGACAGATCTTCCAAACAAAAATTGAACGAAGAAACCATAGATCTCAATAACGCAATCAATTATTTAGACTGAACGAATATTTGTAGAATATACCATCCATCCAAGATTGAATACACTTTCTTCTCAGCAGCACATGGATCCTTCTCTAAAATAGACTGTATATTATGCCACAAAGCTAATGTTAGCAAATACAAGAAGATAGAGACACTACCTTGCATTCTATCAGATCGTAATGGATTGAAGTAAGAAATAAATGAAAGAGTAAAAAACAGAAACTACTCCAACACCTGGAGATTAAACAATATGCTATAATATGATGACTAAATAACAGAAGATATTAGGAAGGAAATTAAAAAATTCTTAGATGTAAATAAGAATGAAGAAACATTATATCAAAATCTCTGGGACACTATAAAAGCAGTACTTAGAGGAAAATTTATTTCATGGAGCACATTCAATAAAAGAATTAAAAATCAACCAAAAAAGACCTAACACTACAGTTCAAAGGCCTAGAAAAAGAAGAACAGACCAACACCAAAAGTAGTAGAAGACAGGAAATAGTTAAACTCAGAGTTGAAACCAATGAAATTGAAACAAAAGAAACAATACAAAAAATTGACAAAATAAATAGTTGGTTCTTCGAAAAAATGAACAAAAGTGATAAACCCTTAGTCACACTAACAAAGAGAAGATGAGAGAAAACAAAAATCACTAAAATTTGGAATGAACAAGGATATATCACAACAGACATGACTGAAATACAAAACATAACAAGAGGCTATTTTGAAAATCTATAGTCCAACAAACTAGAAAATTTCGAAGACATCAGCAGGTTTCTAGAGATATATGAATTGCCTAAACCTAATGAGGAGGACATACACAATTTAAATAGACCAATTCCAAGTAATGAAGAAGAAGACTCATCAAAAGCCTACCAACAAAGAAGAGTCCAAGAGCAGATGGGTTCTCAGCCGAGTTCTACAAAACCTTTAAAGAAGACCTCATTCCAATACTTCTCAAAGTATTTCATGAAATAGAAGAGAAGGAAACCCTCCCAAACTCATTCTATGAAGCCAATATTACCCTGATACCTAAACCAGACAGAGACACATCGAAGGAAGAAAATTTCAGACCAATATCATTAATGAACATTGATGCAAAAATGTTAGCAAATTGCATACCAAAATATATTAAAAAGGTAGTGCACCATGATCAAGTGGGTTTCATCCCAAGGATGCAAGATTGGTTCAACATCTAGAAATCAATAAATGTAATTCACCATATCAATAGACTTAAAGTCATGAATCACATAATTATTTCAATAGATGCAGAAAAAGCATTTGCACCCCTTCATGCTGAAAACACTAGAAAAAATAGGGATAGTGGGAACATTCCTTAACATTGTAAAGGCCATCAATGCTAAGTCCATGGCTAATATCATTCTAAATGGTGGAAAACTGAAAGCATTCCCCCTAAAAACTGGAGTAAGGCATGGATGCCCCCTTTCACCACTTCTCTTCAATATCATTCATGAAACTCTAGCCAGAGCAATTAGACAGACCAAAGAAATTAAAGAGATACAAATAGGAAAAAAACTCAAACTATCCCATTTTGCTGATGATATGATTATATACTTAGAGGAAACAGGAAATTGCACCAGAAGACTTTAGAACTCATAAATGAATTCAGTCAAGTAGCAGGATATAAGATCAATGCTCATAAATCTAATGCATTTTTATACATAAGTGATGAATCCTTGGAAAGAAAAATTAGGAAAACTACACCATTCACAATAGCTGTGATAAAAATAAAATATTTGGGAATCAATCTCACAAAAGAGGTGAAAGACCTCTATAATGAGAACTACAGAATACTAAAGAAACTAAAGAAAGAAATTAATGAAAACCTTAGAAGATGAAAAGATCTCCCATGTTCTTGGATAGACAGAATTAATATTGTCAAAATGGCCATACTACCAAAAGTGCTATACAGATTCAATGCAATTACAATAAAAATCTCAATGATGTACCTTACAGAAATAGAGCAAGCAATCATGAAATTTATCTGGAAGAATAAGAAACCCAGAATAGCTAAAGCAATCCTTCACAAAAAATGAAGCTGGGAGTATCGCAATACCAGAAATTCAACTATACTACAATGCAATATTAACAAAGACAGTATGGTACCGGTACCAAAATAGACAGATAGATCAATGGTACAGAATAGAGGACACGGACACAAATCCAAATAAATATAATTTTCCCACACTAGACAAAGGTGCCAAAAATATGCAATGGAGAAAAGATAGCCTTTTCAACAAATGGTGCTGGGAAAACTGGAAATCCATATGCAACAGAATGAAACTAAATCCATATCTCTCACTGTGCACGAAACTAAACTCAAAATGGATTAAGGACCTCAGAATCAGACCAGAGATCCTGCAGATTATAGAAGAAAAATTAGGTCCAGATCTTCAACATGTCTGCTTAGGACCAGACTTCCTCAACAGGAGTTCCATAGCACAAGAAATAAAAGCTAGAATCAATAAGTGGGATAGATTAAAACTAAAAAGTTTCTCTCAGCAAAGGAAACTATCAGTAATGCGAAGAATGAGCCTACAGAGTGAGAGAAAATTCTTTGCCAATTATACTTCAGATAGAGCACTAATCTCCAAAATCAATAAAGAACTCAAAAAACTCTACACCAAGAATACAAATAACCCAATTGACAAATGGGCTGAAGAAATGAACAGACACTTCACAGAAGAAGATCTGCAAGCAATCAAGAAGCATATAAAAAAAGTTTCACATCGCTAGTAATAAGATAAATGAAAATCAAAACCACCCCAAGATTCCATCTCATTCCAATTTGTATGGCGATTATCAAGAATACAAGCAACAATAGGTGTTGGTGAGGATGTGGGGAAAAAGGTTCACTCATACATTGCTGGTGGGGCTGCAAATTAGTGCAGCCATTCTGGAAGGCAGTGTGGAGATTTCTTAGAAACTTGAAATGGAACCACCATTTGACCCAGCTATCCCACTCCTTGGCCTATACCCATAGGACTTAAAATCAGCATACTACACAGATACAGCCACATCAATGTCCATACCTGCTCAATTCACAATAGCCAGATTGTGGAACCAACCTAGATGCCCCTCAATTGATGAATGGATAAATAAACTGTTCTATATATATATACAATGGAATATTACTCATCCATAAAGTTTGATAAAATTATGGAATTTGCCAGCAAATGGTTAAAATTTGAGAATATCATGCTAAGTGAGATAAGCCAATCTCAAAAAACCAAAGGATGAATGATCTCACTGATATGTGTATGAGGACACATAATGGGGAGTGGGAGGGATTAGTGTTAGTGTTAGATTTAGGGTTAGGGAGCAGCATAATAATGGAGGAAGAAAGGACTGTATAAAGGGAAAAGAGGGGTGGGAGGGGTGGGGGTAGGGACAAAGTAACAGAATGAATCAAACAACATTACCCTATGTAAATTTGTGATTAAACAAATGGTACACCTTTACTCCATCTTGAAACAACATGTATCCCATTTGTTTACAATAAAAAAATCTACCTGTTAATTCCAGATCTCTTTGTCTTGAAGGACAGAAAACAGGTTTCACACAGTCTTCAAAGAAGCCAGAAATATTGGTGTATGTTTCATATTTCTCTTATTCTACTGAGAATGAAGGAAACTTCTTTTTTTTTTTCCTAATTGCACAATGCTATATAAGATAGTAGGAAAGACTTTGTTTAATAGAAGTAAAATACATTCCTTCCGTATACTATATTGCTCTCCATTAGAAATAAAATCTTTGATATTGTGCTCTCTACAATAATTTACGTAATTTTTACAACTCATTTGTTACTGTAAATTTTTATGTAACATGTTTCTGAAGAAATGATGGCCTCGGTTTACTTGTCTGCTACACTGCTGATGTCCTGACATTGCTAACTCTACTATAATTTTCTGTTATGTATACAAAATATACTCATCCCACTCTACTAAGTAATTTTTTAAACTTTCATTTTTTTCAGCAAGAATGTCTCATAATACCAAAAAATTTTCACCAGACCAGAGCATAAGTTATGTATTTCAAAAAGTGATTAATGGAAAATATGGGAATTATCACCTTGACTATTTACAACACAGGACACTATGGAGAAGTTTAAGTGAGAGTGAACATCAGCAATTATATTATCAAAAAACATGCCTCATTCACCATCAGAGAATTGATCCTGGAGAGAAACGCAACCAAGGTACACAATGTTCAAAAGCTTTCTATCAAATATCATTCTGTACTCAACACCAGAGAATTCACACTGGAGAGAAACCCTACAAATGTAAAGAATGTGGAAATGCTTTCTGTAGAAGATTATACCTTACAAAAACATCAGAGAATTCATACTGGAGAGAAGCCCTACCAATGTAAAGAATGTGACAAAGCTTTCTATCAATGATCACACCTTACTAAACACCACGGAATTCCTACAGGAGAGAAGCCCTTCAAATGCAAAACATGCAACAAAGCTTTTAATGAGAAATTGTACCTTATTTACCATCAGAGAAGTCATACTGGAGAGAAGCCCTACCAATGTAAAGAATGTGGCAAAGGTTTTAATGCAAAAATCACACCTTATTTGCCATCAAATAATGCCTACAGGAGAGAAGTCATACAAATGTACAGCATGTGCGGATGGAGGACGTGTGGCCCGCCGGCCCAGAGCGGCGGCGGAAGCGGCCGAGGTGCGGGGGCGGCCCGTGGTGATGCTGCGACCCTTCGCACCCTTCTCCGGCGGCAGTGACTGGAGCTTCATATGCTGCCAGAACGAAGAGGTGGACCTGCAGGACTGCCCAGCGCCACCATGGCGTGCCACCTTGACTCCCTCGTGTTCGTGGACGGCTTGTGTGGGGTTTACAGCAGCCAGCTCATTTTTCTGATGAAATTGAAGTTGACTTTAGTAAGCCCTATGTCAGGGTAACTATGGAAGAAACCAACAAAGGAACACTTTGACTCAGGATTCAAAAGAGGAGATATTGACACGCTTGGGACCAACTCAAAGCAGCCGGGTGACTCTCTTCTGTTGGGGAGGCATCCCGGATGGGACAGTAGTCCCGGAACACAGGGAACTTTGTGAAGTAGAGCTGCTGGCAAGACGCCCCTCCCCCCACTGGAGCAGTGAACTCGGACAACTGGGAGCGCCGTAAAGGAGGCTGCTCAGCACAGCAGAGGGACTCGCAGCAACCACTGGGGCTCCGGCGGCTGCCCAGGGAGGAGTGGAGAGGAGAGCTGTGTGGACTCAGAACACCGGAGCCTGCCCTGAAGAGGAGGAGGAGGAGCATGGCCGCTTGGATTCGGAGTGACTGCACCAGAGCTACAGGCGGTTGCCAGAGGAGAAGCTGCACGGCGAGGTGTTTGGACTCAGAACGACTGCTTCTGAACACTGGGGCCTGCCCTGAGGACAAGGAGGAGGAAGAGGAGCACGGCCGCTTGGATTCGGAGTGACTACACCAGAGCTACAGGCGGTTGCCAGAGGAGGGGCTGCATGGCAGCTATTTGGACTCAGACCACTTCTGAACACCGAGGCCTGCCCGGAGGAGGAGGAGGAGGAGGAGGAGGAGGAGCGCAGCCGGTCGTTTGGACTCGCAGTGACTGCGTTAGCGCTCCAGGAGGCTGCTCAGAGGAGAAGGCGATTGGTGAGTTGTTTGGACTTAAAGCGACAGCTCCTGAACACAGGGGGGCTGCTGGAGGAGAAGCACGGTGGGTCACTTGGTCTCGAGTGGCCACACCAGAGCTCCGGGCGGTTGCCCAGAGGACATGTGCAGTGGGTCACGTGGATTCAGAACCACTCAGAGCGACCGCTCCTGAACACCCGGGGGGTTATCTGGAGAAGGAGTAGGAACGGGGAGGGTCACTTCGACTCGGAGTGATTGATTGCCCCAGGCTACGGGTGGTTGGTGGGAGGAGGAGGCACGCAGTGAGTTTCTTGGACTCCTAGTGACTGCATCGGAATACTGGGCGGCTGTCTGGAGGAAGAGGTGTGTGGCGGGTCTCTGGGACTCAGAGCGATTGTACGGGGCCCCAAGTGGCTGCTCAGAGGAGGGGCCGCATAGCCAGGCGATTAGGTGCAGAGCAGGGTCCCAGGATCTAGGAGACTTCTTGGTGGAAGAGCCTTACAGAGACACGCTAAGGGCGGAGCGAAGGTTCCAGGCCTGCGGGCAGATTCTCTGAGGAGGGGCAGCATAAGGAGATTCATCCGCAAAGGGTGAGACTCCCAGGCCCAGTAGGTAGGACCGGGACCCTGGGAACTTTGCAGAGGAAGGCAGCCCAGGCCAGGCGGTAGCTGTAAATTGAGGGGACCCTCTAGGAGGGAACTGACCAGCGAGACCTCCCCACCGGGTGAGTCTTCCCTGCCGGGTGAGGTTTCCCCACAGGGACAGTAAAACCAGAGACTCAGGCACAAACAGGCCTTGCCTCAGCCCGCAGCCTAGGTCCCCTTTGGATGACCACTGGTCCACAAGTGGAGGCACCTCTGCCCACTAGCAGGGATTATACCCCACCTGAAGGAAACAGTCCTAGAGAGGCAGCTTCCTTGTGGAGCACCACATTATCAACTTCCTCCAAGACTTCAGCCTACTGAAGGCTAAGGGGGGATATATATAGAAATCTTCAGGGACATTGTAAGTCAATAGAGAAAATCTGCAATATCTCAGTGGTCCACTGATACCTGAACAATATGAGAAAACAAGGAAAGAAAATGCCCCAAACAAATCTAGATGTTACATCAATAAAACCCAATGACAGCATGGCAGAAGAAATGACAGAAAAGGAGTTCAGAATGTACATAATTAAAATGATCAGAGAAGCAAACGATGAGATGAAAGAGCAAATGCAGGAATTGAATGATCACACCAATCAACAATTAAAAGAGCAAATACAGGAAGCAAAAGATCATTTCAATAAAGAGTTAGAGATATTGAAAAAAAAACAAACAGAAATCCTTGACATGAAGGAAACAATAAACAAAATTAAGAACTCCATAGAAGCATATCCAGTAGGATAGAACAGCTGGAAGACAGAACCTCAGACATTGAAGACAAAATATTTAACCTTGAAAACAAAGTTGAACAAACAGAGAAGATGGTAAGAAATCATGAACAGAATCTACAAGAACTATGGGATATCATGAAAAGGCTAAATTTTGGAATTATTGGGATTGAGGAAAGCCTAGAGAAACAAGCCAAAGGAATGAACAATTTATTCAATGAAATAACATCAGAAAATTTCCCAAATCTGAAGAATGAAATGGAAAATCAAGTTCAAGAGACTTATAGGACTCCAAATACACAAAATTACAACAGACCCACACCAAGGCACATTATAATGAAAATACCTAACATACAAAATAAAGACAGAATTTTAAAGGCTGTGAGAGAAAAGAACCAAATTACATTCAGGGGGAAACCAATACGGATATCAGCAGATTTTTCAATCCAGACCCTAAAAGCTAGAAGGGCCTGGAACAACATTTTTCAAGCCCTGAAAGAAAATGGACGCCAACCAAGAATCTTATACCCAGCAAAACTTACCTTCAAATTTGACGATGAAATAAAATCCTTCCATGATAAACAAAAGCTAAAAGAATTTACAAAAAGAAAGCCAGCATTACAGAACATTCTCAGCAAAATATTCCATGAGGAAGAGATGAAAAACAAAGAAGCAAATCAGCAAAGGGAGGAATTATCCTAAGGAATTTTCAAGTAAAGGAGGAAACAAGTTGTGTCAAACAAATAAATAAATAAAATTTAAAAATGAACCAAATGACCTTGAAACCAAATCATATCTCTATAATAACCCTGAATGTTAATGGCCTGAATTCATCAATCAAAAGATATAGACTGGCAGATTGGATTAAAAAGAAAGATCCAACAATATGTTGCCTGCAAGAGACTCACCTCATAGGAAAAGATACCTTTAGACTAAAGGTGAAAGGATGGGGAAAAACATACCATTCACATGGACTCAGCAAAAAAGCTGGAGTATCCATCCTCATTTCAGATAAGGTGGACTTCAAGCCAAAGTTAGTCAGAAGGGATAAAGAAGGTCATTTCATACTGCTTAAGGGAAGCATAAATAAGCAGATATAACAATCATAAATATCTATGCCCAAAACAGTGGCTCATCCATGTATGTCAAACAAATACTTCTCAATTTCAGAAACCAAATAGAACATAACACAATAATACTAGGTGATTTTAACACGCCTCTCTCACTACTGGACAGATCTTCCAGACAAAAATTGAACAAAGAAACCATAGATCTCAATAACACAATCAATAATTTAGACTTAATGGACATTTATAAATATACCATCCAACCAGAGTGAATACACTTTCTTCTCAGGAGCACATGGATCCTTCTCTAAATAGACCATATATTATGCCACAAAGCTAATGTTAGCAAATACAAGAAGATAGAGACACTACCTTGTATTCTATCAGATCATAATGGAATGAAGTTAGAAATAAATGAAAGAGTAAAACACAGAATCTATTCCAACATCTGGAGATTAAACAATATGCTATTATATGATGATGGATAACAGAAGATATTAGGAAGGAAATTAAAAAATTCTTAGAGGTAAATGAGAACAAAGAAACATCATATCAAAATCTCTGGGACACTATGAAAGCAGTAGTACTTAGAGGAAAATTTATTTCATGGAGCGCATTTAATAAAAGAAGTAAAACTCAACAAATAAATGACCTAACACTACAGTTCAAAGCCCTAGAAAATGAAGAAACAGAAGAGCACCAAAAGTAGTAGAAGACAGGAAATAGTTAAACTCAGAGCTGAAATCAATGAAATTGAAACAAAAGAAACAATACAAAAAATTGACAAAATAAATAGTTGGTTCTTCGAAAAAATAAACCAAATGATAAACCTTTAGCTACACTAACAAAGAGAAGATGAGAGAAAACCCAATCACTAAATTCGGAATGAACAAGGAAATATCACAACAGACAGGATTGAAATACAAAACTAAGTAGAAGCTATTTTGAAAATCTATACTCCAAAAAATAGAAAATTTTGAAGACATCAACAGGTTTCTAGAGACATATGAATTGCCTAAACTGAACGAGAAGGACAAACACAATTTAAATAGACCAATTTCAAGTACTGAAATAGAAGAAGTCATCAAAAGCCTGCCAACAAAGAAAAGTCCGGGTACAGATGGGTTCTCAGCCGAGTTCTATAAACCTTTAAGGAAGAGCTCATTCAATACTTCTCAAAGTATTCCCATAAAATAGAAGAGGAGGGATCCCTCACAAACTGATTCTATGAAGCCAATATCACACTGATACCTAAACCAGAGATTCATCAAGGAAAGAAAATTTCAGACCAATATCCTTAATTAAAATCGACGCAAAAATTCTCAACAATATTTTGGCAAATCGCATACAAAAACATATTAAATAGATAGTGCACCATGATCAAGTGGGTTTCATCACAGGGATGCAAGGTTGGTTCAACATCAGGAAATCAATAAACGTAATTGACCATATTAATAGACTTAAAGTCAAGAATCACATGATTATTTCAATAGATGCAGAAAAAGCATTTGATAAAGTACAGCACCCCTTCATGCTCAAAACACTAGAAAAAATAGGGATAGTGGGAACATTCCTTAACATTGTAAAGGCCATTTATGCTAAGCCCAGGGCTAATATCATTCTAAATGGTGAAAAACTGAAAGCATTCCCCCTAAAAACTGGAACAAGGCAGGGATGCCCTCTTTCACCACTTCTATTCAACATTGTTCTTGAGACTCTGGCCAGAGCAATTAGACAAACCAAAGAAATTAAAGGGATACGAATTGGAGAAGAACTCAAACTATCCCTGTTCGCTGATGACATGATTATATATTTAGAGGAACCTGGAAATTCCACCAGAAAACTCTTAGAACTCATAAGTGAATTCAGTAAAGTAGCAGGTTACAAGATCAATGCCCATAAATCCAACGCAGTTTTATACATAAGTGATGAATCTTCAGAAAGAGAAATTAGGAAAACTACCCCATTCACAATAGCCTCGAAAAAAATAAAATACTTGGGAATCAATCTCACAAAAGAGGTGAAAGACCTCTACAATGAGAACTATACAACACTAAAGAAAGAAATTAAAGAACACCTTAGAAGATGGAAAGATCTTCCATGTTCTTGGATAGGAAGAATTAATATTGTCAAAATGGCCATACTACCTAAAGTGCTATACAAATTCAATGCAATTCCAATTAAAATCTCAATGATGTACCTTACAGAAATACAGCAAGCAATTATGAAATTCATCTGGAAGAATAAGAAACCCAGAATAGCTAAAGCAATCCTTAGCAGGAAGAGTGAAACAGGGGGTATTGCAATACCAGATCTTCAACTATACTACAAAGCAATAGTAACTAAAATGGCATGGTATTGGTACCAAAATAGAAAGGTAGATCAATGGTACAGAATAGAGGACACGGACACATACCCAAATAAATACAATTTTCTCATACTAGACAAAGGTGCCCAAAATATGCAATGGAGAAAAGATAGCCTCTTCAACAAATGGTGCTGGAAGAATTGGAAATCCATATTCAACAGAATGAAACTAAACCCATATCTCTCACCATGCACGAAACTAAATTCAAAATGGATTAAGGACCTCGGAATCAGACCAGAGGACCCTGCAGATAATAGAAGAAAAAGTAGGTCCAAATCTTCACCTTGTTCGTCTAGGATCAGACTTCCTTAACAGGACTCCCATAGCACAAGAAATAAAAGGTAGAATCAACCACTGGGATAGATTCAAACTAAAAAGCTTTCTCTCAGCAAAGGAAACTATCAGCAATGCGAAGAAAGAGCCTACAGAGTGGGAGAATATCTTTGCCAATCATACTTCAGATAGAGCACTAATCTCCAGAATCTATAAAGAACTCAAAAAACTCTACTCCAAGAATTCAAATAATCCAGTCGACAAATAGGCTAAGGAAATGAATAGACATTTCACAGAAGAAGATCTACAAGCAATCAACAAACATATGGAAAAATGTTCAACATCTCTAGTAATAAGAGAAATGCAAATCAAAACCACCCTTAGATTCCATCTCACCCCAATTAGAATGGCAATTATCAAGAATACGAGCAACAACAGGTGTTGGCGAGGTTGTGGGGAGAAAGGTACACTCATACATTGCTGGTGGGGCTGCAAATTAGTGCAGCCACTCTGGAAAGCAGTGTGGAGATTCCTTAGAAAACTTGGAATGGAACCACCATTTGACCGAGCTATCCCACTCCTTGGCCTATACCCAAAGGACTTAAAATCAGCATACTGCAGAGATACAGCCACATCAATGTTCATAGCGGTTCAATTCACAATAGCCAGACTGTGGAACCAACTTAGATGCCCTTCAATTGATGAGTGGATAAAGAAGCTGTGGTATATATATACAATGGAATATTACTCAGCCATAAAGAATGATAAAATTATGGCATTTGCAGGCAAATGGATGAAATTGGAGAATATCATGCTAAGTGAGATAAGCCAATCTCAAAAAGCCAAAGGACGAATGATATCGCTAATAAGTGGAGGATGACACATAATGGGCGGGGGAGGGAAGGGTTAGTGTTAGGGTTAGAGTTAGGGTTAGGGAGGGGGGCAAGTATGGAGGAAGGAAGTACTGTATAGAGGGTAAACAGGGGTGGGAGGGGTGGGGGAAGGGAAAAAATAACAGAATGAATCAAACAACATTACTCTATGTAAATTTATGATTACACAAATGGTATGCCTTTACGCCATGTACAAACAGAGAAACAACATGTATCCCATTTGTTTACAATAAAAAAAATTAAAAAAATAAATGTACAGCATGCTACAAAGCATTTAAGAAAGAATCAGACCTTAGTCACCACCACAGAATTCATACTGGAGAGAAAACCTACAAATGAAAAGAATGTGGCAAAACTTTTTATCAAAGAACATGCCTTACTCAACACCAGAGAATTCATACTGGAGAGAAACCCTACCAATGTAAATAATGTGGCAAACCTTTCTGTCAAAGATCACATCTTACTGAACACCACAGAACTCATACAGGAGAGAAACCCTTCAAATGTACAACATGCAACAAAGCTTTTAATGACAAGTGGCACCTAATTTGCCATCAGAGAATTCACATTGGAGAGAAGTACTACCAATGTAAAGAATATGGCAACACTTTTAATACAAAATTGCACCTTATTTGCCATCAAAAAATTCATAAAGGAGAGGAGCCATATGAATGCATAGTATGTAACAAAGCCTTTAAGGAAGAATCAGAACTTAGTCACCACCAGAGAATTCATATTGGAGAGAAACCCTACAAATGTGAAGAATTTGCAAAGCTTTCTATCAAAGAACATGTCATACTCAACACCAGAGAATTCATACTGGAGAGAAGTCCTACCAATGTAACCAGTGTGGCAAAGCTTTTTATCGAAGAACACTCCTTAATCAGCACCAGTGAATTCATACTGGTGAAGCCCTACCAATGTAAAGAATGTGGCAATGCTTTCTGTCAAAGGTCACACCTTACTAAACACCACAGAATTCATACAGGAGAGAAGCCTTTCAAATGTTCAACATGTAACAAAGCTTTTAATGACAAATCGTACCTTATTTACCATCAGAGCTTTCATACTGGAGAGAAGCCCTATCAATGTAAAGAATGTGGCAAAGCTTTTAATATAAAATCAAATCTTATTCGACACCAGAGAAATCATACTGGTGAAAAACCTTAGGAATGTTCAGATTGTGGCAAAACTTTTAATTAAAATATGACTAATTCAGCACCAGTGAAATTATACTAAGAAGAAACCCTACAAATGCAAAGAATGTGATGAAGCTTTTAATGGAAAAGAATACATTTCTCACTAGCAGAGAAATCATACTGAAAAAAAGTCCCACAATAAAAAGAATGTGGCAAATATTTATTTGTCAAAAATTATTTTTAATTGTTTCCAATTAGTTATAGGTGACAGTAGAATGCATTCAGACAAATTGTACACAAATGGAGTACAAATTCTCCTTCCATAGACTGGAAGAATTGCAGACACATGTATTCAGGATAATAATGTCCAGATCATTTTACTGTCATTCCCCTCCTTACACTGATTCCTTTCCCCTTACTACCTTCTGCACAATCCAAAGACTTTTCATTCCAACTTCCCCCCATTATGGATCAGCATTTGCCTGCCAGAGAAAACATTTGGCCTTTACATTTTTGAGTATGACTCATTGGACTTATTGTGGTATTCTCTATATCCATGTATTTACTAGAAAATGCCACAATTTCCTTTTTCTTTAAGTCTGAATAACATTCCATTGTCTGCATATACTACATTGTATTTATCCATGCATAAGTTGAAGGGCATCTATGTTGGTTCCCTAGTTTAGTTACTGTGAACTGAGATGCTATAAACAATAATGTGGATTAGTGACTGTAGTATGCTGGTTTTAAATCCTTTGTGTGTAAACCAAGTAATGGGATACCTGGGTCAAATGGTGGTATCATTCTGTGTTTTCTGAGAACTCTCAATAAAATTTCCAAAATGGTTATATCAATTTGTAGAACAAGCAGCACTGTATGAGTGTACCTTTTTCCATACATCCTCATCAAAACATATTTTTTATGTTTTATTTTTAAAAAATTCTCCGTGTAATAGGAGTGAGATGAAATCTTCAAGTAGTTTTGAGCTGCATTTCTCTAATTGCTAGAAATGATGAGCAATTTTTCATGTTAGTTGATCATTTATATTTTTTCTTCTGTGAACTGTTGTTTCAGTTCATTACCCAATTTATTGATTGGGGTATTTTTGGTGTTAAGTTTTTGAGTCTTTTCTATATCCTGTAGATTAACACTTTATCTAATGTGTATATGGTAAAGATTTTCTTCCATTCTGTAGGTACTCTCTTCATGTTAAGTATTTTTTCCTTTGCTGAGATTATTTTTTTAGTCCATTCCATTTATGGTTCCTTGATTCTACTTGTGCTTTTGGAGACTTGCTAAGGAGGTCAATTTCTAAGATGATTAGGTGGATATTTGGTCTAAATTTTTCTTCTATTAATTGCAGGATCTCTCTGTTATAATGCCTACATCTTTACTGACCTTCAGGTGATTTTTCCACAGGGTTAGAGAAAGAGTTTGATTTTATTTTGCTACATATGAATTTCCATTTTTCCCAGCACCATTTGTTTAAAAGGCTATCTTTTGTTCAATGTATGTTTTTGGTACCTTAATTTCATATGAGAAAACCCTATTTGAGTTTGTCTTTTTGTCTTCTCTACCATTGTACTACATATCTATTTTGATGACAATGCCATGCCATTTTTTTACATTACTCTCTAGCTCTGCATTGTGATCCATCCTGCTTTACTCTTCATGGTATGTATCACTTTGGCTATTCTGGGTCTCTTGTTTTGCAAATAAATTTCACAATTGCTTTTTATAGTTCTGTGAATTGGTATTTTAGTAGGAATAACATTAAATCTGTAACAGTATTGGTAGTGTGATCACTTTGACAATATTAATTCTGCCTATTCAAGTGCATGGGAGATCTTTCCATCTTCTAAGGATTTTTTTTTTATTTTCTTATTTTGGATTCTGCAGTATCCATTGTAGAGGTCTAGCCCCTCTTTCATTAGGTTGAATCCCATTTTTTTGCAGTAATTGTGAATGAACTAGTTTTAAAAATTTCTCCTTCAGTTGATTAGTCCCTGATGTATAGAAATGCATTTGATTTATGGTATTTGATTTTATATCCTGCTATTTTTCTGAATTTGTTTATTATGTGTAGAAATTTTCTGATGGAGATTTGGGTCTTCTAAAAGGAGAATTGTGTCTTTGGGAAATAATGATGTGTTAAATTATTATTTTCCTATTCATATCCCTTTAATTTCCTTCATCTGTCCAATTACTCTGCCTAGAATTTCAAGGACTATGTCAAAAGAAGTGGTGAAAGAGAGCATTCGTGTCCTCTTCCAGTTTTTATGTGGAAGGCTTTATTTTTTTCTCTATTTAGAATGGTGTTATATTTTGGCATAGCATAGAAGACTTTCACAATGTTGAGCTCTGTTCCTACTATCCCTTGTTCTTCTAGTGTTTTAAACATGAATGTATCTGCATTTTGTCAAATATATTTTCTCCATCTATTGAGATGACCACATGATTCTCATCTTTAAGTCTATTGATGGGATGAATTCTGTTTATGATTTCCATATGTTGAACTAACTTGCATCTCTGGAAGACCCATTGGATTATGGTGCACCATCTTTTTAATGTGTTTTTGTATGTGCTTTGACAGCATTTTTTTAAAGAATTTTGTGGCCTGGGTCCTCAAGGATATTGATTGAAGTTTTCACTTCTTCATGTGTCTTTGTTTTTTTTTTTTTTTTTTTTTTTTTGTTTTGTTTTTGTTTTTTTTTTTTTTTTGTATCAACACATAGTCATAGAATGAGTTAGGAAGGGTTCTCTTCTTTTCTACTTAATGGTATAATTTCAGGAGTATGGTGTTAATTCTTCTTCAAAGGCATTGTGGCGCTCAGCTGAAAATCCATCTCTGGTATGTCAATTCTCTTGGTTGGAAGCTTTTGATAGTTTCTTCAATTTTATTGTTTTTATTTGTCTTCTTAAATTGTACAGGTCCTCTTGATTCAGTTTGGGTAGTTTATTTGTCCTCTAGAAATTTGTCAAGGTCTTCAAGATTTTCCTCCTCATTGAAATATACATTTTCACAATAATTTTATTTTCTTCTGTACTTCAGTAGTGTCCATCATGAATTCCCTTTACATCATAAATTTTAGTAATTTGGGTTTTCTCTCTTTCCACTTCAAAATGTAGCTAAGGTTTAGCAATTTATTTTCTCAAAAAAACCAATTTTATTTTTCTAATTTTCATGTTTCTTTTGTTTCAATTCATTGATTTCAGATCTGGTATTAATTACTTCCTGTCTTCTACCATTTTGGTGTTGATTTTTCTTATTTTACTAGCGATTTGAGATGTAAAGTTAGGTCATTTATTTGTTGACCTAATTCTTTTAATGAAGAGCTCATGCAGTGATCTTTAATTTAGGCCTGCCTTCATAGTGTCCCAGATATTTTGATATGTTTTTAGGCATTGTCACTTACCTCTATGTACATTTTTAATTTTCTCCCTGATTTTTATTTCAGTCCATTTGTTATTTAGGTTTTCAGGTATTGGAGTAGCTTTTATTTTTATTTTATTATGATTTCTAATTTCATTCTGTTATGATCTGATAGAATGCAGGGTAGTATTTCTATTTGTTGTATTGGCTAATTGTTGTTTTTTTTAACATATGGTCTGTTTTAGAAAAAATCCATGTGCTGCTGAGAAGATTGTGGATTTGCTTGATGATGAATAAAATATTCTATATATGTCTGTTAAGTATAAATTTTGATTTTATTATTTAATTCTATGGTTATTTTGCTTAGTTTTTGTTTGCAAGATCTATTCAGTGGAAAGAAAGTGTATTAAAGTGAGTATTATTGTTTTGTATTCTACTTGATTCCTGAAGTTGAGAAGAGTTTGTATGTAGATGCTCCATTTTGGGAGGAATATATATTTAGGATTGTTATGTCTTCTTGATCTATGATTCCCTTAAGTAGCATGAAATGTCATTCATTATCCCTTCTAAGTTTGGTATGAAGTCCTTCCTTAGATTTAGAGTTCCCTGTAGATTGCATTATTTGTATTTCTTTTAGATTTACTATTTTTCTTTTTTAAAATTTTTATTCTTTTGAGATATACATTACACTAGTATGTATTTTGACATATGTACATACATGGAATAAAAATTTCCATGTATGCAATGTGGCACTACTGTGGAGGCGAAACCCGGGGCCCAGGGTTACACCACGTGCATATAAAGATGGCGACTGGCAGAGAGCAAATGGTGTGCTAATTATGCCTGGAGAATGGCGGGATGCATTACAATTGGCTGTATGATAATCATTTCAGCTGCCTAGTGCGTGGACAGATATACTTTCATGTATGCTCGAGCGAGTGCCTGCTTGACCTTTAAGAGGAGTGGATGGACATATCTGGTAACAATTGCTTATGCATGAGACTGCTTATATTTTAAGGGTGTTATTGGAATAAAGGGAAGCTGCTTCATGAACTTCTAAAGAGTACATGTCTTCTGTCCTGCTGGTGGGGCCGAAAGTGCGAGAAGCAGTTTGCCATAAGTGGAGCCACTTGGAGCCGCTGGGCAAAGAAGCCACGGTCTTTCCTAAGAGCGGCAGGAGCCACTTGCAGCAGCCCCAGCAAGCAGCAGCGGCTTTCTGCAACTACACTCCTTGTGTATTCATATTTAAACTTAGAAAATTTATGTCTGATTTATTATATTATTAATCCTATACGCATTTCCACTTTCCTTAATTTCACTTTATTTAATCCAATGAAATTTTATTCTGTGTACCCACACCTTGTTGTCTTAACCTCCACATATCAGAGAGAACATTCAGACTTATGAAGTGATATTTTAGTTCCTGTACATTTAACATTCATCAAGCACTTCTACATATCTAGACAGACTAAATGTTTCAATTTAAAACTCAATTTGCTCACTCTGTACATGACAGTCTTGAAGAAACTGCACACATATAGCAATACTTCTTATTTGAAGATGAGTTTAAAATATGAGCATTCTGGTCATTCACCAACTGAGTGTGCTATAATGATCCAATTTTAAGAAAAAAATCCTTCCTAGGAATTTTGGCATAAAACATACAAAATTTGATTACTAATTCTACTTTTTCATAAGGACAACCTCATTAACATCTAGAAAAACTAGGTGTAGATTACAACTTGTTTGTTCTTTATTTACACTATGTACAGAGTGAAATAAAACAAAACCCACAGACATTGGATCAATTGTTACTTTTTTCATAGTAAGCACACTGGCATGGTTTTCTAGAGAACAAGCATACAATGCTTATTACTCAACAGGTGTTTTGGTTATTGTCCTCCCAAAAACATTTCCTAGAAATGTTAAAAATAAAGTAATTTACAAATTGTATTATATTTCACTGCTTCTACTTGGAACATTACAGTGTCTAAAAAGTCAATATTTCTAAAAATATAGCATTGTCAACTATACATACAGAAATGAGGAGTAAAATGCACACAACAAACAATGGTTATAATGTGAAAAATATAATTTACACATAACCAGTCTGGCCCAGGACCCTCCCTTCTCAAGGTCAAAGTCTTCTCCATGTCCTCTAACTCCCTGAATAAACGTGAACAATGACATTCCTAGAGGTGGTCTAACAACTCCATTTCAATGTCTTCCAGAAGACATTTCTGCATTTTTAAAACAAATAGGTATTTATGTAACATTATATTATAACTGTAACATATATCAGCAAAACCTGTTTAAAATTTAGAATGTACAGATGTAGCAAAAGTTTTAAATGGTTGGTGGGGCAAGTTGAGAGCAGCTGTTTCATAATATATACACAGGTCTTCTACAAATGCCCAGCAAATCTTCCTGAAGAATGTTGTGCTTTTCCAATTGGTCAAATAGTTTGTTACTCTGCAGGGTCTCTCTTTGGAAGAAAAAATACCAACTGTCCAAATGTGCTCACTGTTTCCCCCATTATGTTCCACAGCTTTGCTCACCTTCTGGGATGAATAGACTTTTGTTTGCCTTCTGTGGATGAGGTTTTATATAATGGAGCCTGCACAGTATGGACATAGAAGGTCCTACTCTGTGCTGATTGGCCCAACTTCCTGTCATCCATTCACCCCCATGCTGAAATTGGCACTTTTGGTTTGCCACCATTCTTGAAATACATTCCCATGGTGCTATTTTCTCAGTGTAACTTTGAACATGATTGGGGCATGAGACTTGACAGTCAAGGATTCCTGGGTCTGGGAATGGAAAGATCAATGTCACCATCAGGTCATACATAGATGTCTCCCAGTCTTTCACAGCCTAGGTCAACCAGTGAGAAGTCACAGCAGCAGTTCTGAAGGTCTGCAGGGCAGAGGCTGCACCCTTTTCCTGGGTCCCCCATCTTACCCAGCAGCCTGGGACTGGAGGGCCACAGAAGGTTCCTCAGAGTAGGTCATGCTCCATTCCTTGCTACTCTGTCTCTGCCAGAACTGATTTGGTAGTTCCTTCTTTTAGATTTAATTTTGCTTGTTAAGATGTTTTGATTTCTTTAAAATAATGCATTAATAGTCTAATCCAATTTTAAAAGTGAAGAACTCACTACTCCTACCTTGTAAGTCATAATCTATATTTCTTATATATATTTTTTTACTAATTTGCTTAATGTTTTAACGTGTGGTTCACTGCATTTCATAGTGGCATGCTTTGATTTCTCTCACACTTTCCTTTATATATTTATATTACCATTTCCCTTTATATATATATATATATATATTATAAGTTTTTCCATTTTTCACAGATCTCACTAAGTTGCTAAAACTGGCTTTGAATTCATAGTCCTTCTTGCTCAGCCTCCCCTATGTTGCTAGGACTACCGATTTGTACACCATGTCTCTCTTGGACACATTCCCTTAAGGAATTCTTCACATACAAAATTTCTGCTTATTTATATTAACAATTTTTCTCTGAATTTAGCTCACTAAACTTCCTTTAAATGGTTATTTAGCTTTCTTTGGTCAATTCATAACTCACTTTTTTCAATTTGTAAAGTTTTGGTTTATTACTTTGATTAATACCTCATTTCCTTTATATTTGGTACTATTTTTAATTATTTTGCACATTTAAAAAACAGGCAATAGTAGTTTATAGAGATATTTGCAAAAAAAAGTGGAAGATTTGAAATCAATGAAAAATAGTCAAGTACTGTTTTAAGGTACATACTTAAAATTCTAGCAAATTGGGAGGACGTTTGAAAAGATTTGAAGTTTGAGGCAGGTCACAGAAACTAAGAAACAACATGTCTCAAACAATTTTTATAGGGCTTGTTTTGGAGTTCAGCTGTATAGCATCTTTTGATTTAATCCCAAGCACCACAAATGAAAAAAATAAATAAATAAAAGTAGAATGACTTCATGATCCAGAAATGCCAATACAAAATCTGTATCCATGAGAAATTAAATCAGCATGTTGAAAACATATCTCCACTATTGCATTCAGTGTAAGCATGGTTCTCAATATTCAACTTACAGAATAAATCTATGTGCCCATCAATGATTGAATGAGTAAAAACATGGTATTTACATACTATTACTATTTTGCTATAAAATGAAATGTATTGTTATTTAAAGTGATACAGGATTAATATGCAACATTCTACATTATGTAAAATGCAACAGACACAGAAAGTCAGTTGCAGGAGCATGAGATTCACATGTGAAATTTAAAAATTCAGAGAGTATAATTTGGCCACCAGGTACGGTGTTTTCTGGAGTGTTGGCATACTGTTACTCAAAAACTACAAATTTTTATTTCAATGGACAAAACATGGTCAAAAGTTTTGCTGTACCACATGGTTACCACTGTGCAATATGCTCTTGATAAATACTAATAGGATAAATTTTTGTAATTTTTGTTTGTTGCAAATATTTGCAATATTTATAAGACCAAACTGATAATTGTACAAAATCATATTTGTGCTATTAATATTACATGTGTCATATCACCTTGTACAAATATATTAAAATACAATGATATAATTAGTAAATACACAAAGTTGAATTTGCCAATGAAACAAATCAGCAAATAACACAAATATCAAAAATGCAATTTATTAGTATTGATTTCCATGTGTTGGCTTCATCTAAGTAATATTGACATAGGCTGTGCAATAGTCTTATTTGTTCTCAAATTTGTTTTCATGTAGAATCTTATAGACACATATTATATTTTTCTCATTAAAATTTTGTCCATATTTCTTCTTAAGCTTCCATATCCTCTTAACTTGTTGAATATCTATTATATTAGCATCAAAAATCTACCTGTTGGGGGAGATTTCAAGATGACAGACTAGAGGGTGGCTGCAATTCATAGTAGCTCCAGGACTCAGGACTCAGGAAGGGGAGATATTGAGGGATTAGGGACCAACTCAAAGTCCACTGGTGAGTCTGTCCCGTTGGGGAGGTGTCCCGGATGGGGCGGTAGTCCCGGAACACAGGGAATATTGTGAAGTAGAGTTGGCCAATGAGACATGCCTCCCCTGCTGGAGCAGTGAACACAGACAACTGGGAGCATTGTAGAGGAGGCCACTCAGCACAAGACTTGGACTCAGAGAAACCCATGGGGGCTCTGGGTGGCTGCCCAGATGAGGAGTCATGCAGCAGGTCTCTTGGACTCAGAGCACCACTACTGAACACCAGGGGTGCTTCCCGGAGAAGGAGGAGGAGCACAGTGGGTTGCTTGTACTTGGAGTGGCTGCACCAGGGCTACGGGCAGCTGTCAGGAGGAGGAGGTGTGCAGTGAGCTGCTTGGACTCGTAGCAACTGCATGTAACTCTGGGCGGCTGCCTGGAGGAGGATAAGGTGCACAGCAGGTCACTTGGACTCAGAGCAACCACAGGGAACACAGGGTATCTGCCCGGAGGAAGAGGCATGTGGTGGGTTGCTGGGACTCAGAGTGACTGTATTGGGATCCAGGTGGCCTCTCAGAGGAGAAGCCATATAGCCAGGTGATTAGGTGCAGTGCAGGGTCCCAATACCTAGTTGGCTTCTTGATGGAAGAGCTGCACAGAGACAAGCTGAGGGGTGGAGCGAAGGTTCCAAGACTGCAGGCAGCTTCTCTGAGGAGGGGCAGCCTAAGTAGACTCATCTGCATAGGGCGAGGCTCCCAGGCCCAGGAGGTAGGTCCAGGCCCCTGGGAATGTTGCAGAGGAAGGCACCCCAGCCCAGGCAGTAGTTGTGGATTGCTGGGAACCTCTAGGAGGGGAACTGACCAGTGAGACCACCCCACTGAGTGAATCTTCTCTGCTGGTGAGGTTTTCCCACAAGGACAGTAAAACCAGAGGCACAGGCCCAAACAGGCCTTGCCTCAGCCCACAGCCTAGTTTGCCTTTGTGTGACCATTGGTCAACAAGTGGAGGCACCTCTGCCCACTAGCAGGGAATATACTCCACCTGAAGGCCACCACCCCTAGAGAGGCAGCTTCCTTGTGGAGCACTGCATTATCCACTTCCTCCAAGACTTCAGGCTACTGAAGGCTAAGAGGGGATATACTATAAATCTTCAGGGACATTATAAGTCAATAGAGGAAATCTGCAATATCTCAGTGGTCCACTGATACCAGAACAATATGAGAAAACAAGGGAAGAAAATGCCCCAAACAAATCTAGATGCTACATCAATAAAAATCAAAGAGAGCATGGCAGAAGAAATGATAGAAAGGGAGTTCAGAATGTTCATAATTAAAGTGATCAGGGAAGCAAATGATGAGATGAAAGAGCAAATGCAGGCATTGAATGATTGCACTAATCAACAGTTAAAAGAGCAAATACAGGAAGCAAAAGAATCTTTCAATAAAGAGTTAGAGATATTGAAAAAAAAACAATCCTTGAAATGAAGGAAACAATAAACCAAATTAAAAACTGCATAGAAAGCGTAAGAATAGGATAGAACACCTGGAAGGCAGAACCTCAGACATTGAAGACAAAATATTTAACCTTGAAAACAAAGTTGAACAAACAGAGAAGATGGTAAGAAATCATGAACAGAATATACAAGAACTATGGGATATCATGAAAAGGCCAAATTTAAGAATTATTGGGATACAGGAAGGCTTAGAGAAACAAATCAAAAAAAAAGAACAATCTATTCAATGAAATAATATCAGAAAATTTCCCAATTCTGAAGAATGAAATGGAAAATCAAGTACAAGAGGCTTATAGGAGTCCAAATACACAAAATTGAAACAGACCAACACCAAGTCATATTATAATTAAAATACCAAACATACAAAATAAAGACAGAATTTTAAAGGCTGTGAGAGAAAAGAACCAAATTAGATTCAGGGGAAACCAACACGGATATCAGCAGATTTTTAATCCAGACCCTAGAAGCAAGTTGGGCCTGGAAAAGCATTTTTCAAGCCCTGAAAGAAAATGGATGCCAACCAAGAATCTTATACCTGTCCGGAGCCGGCAGGTCACCCCCCCTGCCTCGCCTCATATTGAGCTAAGATGGCGCCTGCCAGATGCTGGCGGGGCGTGCCTCTCCCTGCACACATAACTGTCAGACAATGACACGTGCATCAGACTAGATTGCGTGGTGCTCCATGACTGGCCAACTACACTTCCTTATTCAAGTGCTGGCACGTGGACTAGTCTTGCCTTTGCACACTTTCCCTGATTGTTTTTTGTACTTTATTTTAACTGGGTTTATTCCCCTAATAAATGAGACTTGATCAGGCTTTTGTCTTGTCTCCATTTCCCATGTCTCTTGTCTCTCCCAATCCCCTCTCCCCCCTCCAGGTTCCCATTGAAGTCCTGTGGGTTGGGACAATTGGCACCCAACGTGGTTGGATAAGGGGGAATTTGCAAGGGAAGAGGTGTTTAATGGTTTGGCGGAACACAGCAGAAATCAGTTCAAGAAGGATCATCGCGGGAGCCTGCCACGCCATTCTTAAAGGTACAGTAGCGCCTAAGTATGAGACAAGAATTAAGTAAGCATAAAGTTTTTGTTAAGCAATTAATAGAAGCTTTAAAGACACAGGGAGTAAAGGTTATGAGTAATGATCTTTTTAAGTTTTTTGACCTTATTAAGGATACCTGTCTATGGTTCTCACAAGAAGGAAGCATTAATATAAGAAGTTGGAATAGGGTGGAAGATGCTTTGGGAGATTTTCACAGAACGTTTGGTCCATGTAAAGTTCCTATTACAGCTTTTGCTTACTGGAGTCTCATAAAGGAACTTTTAGAACATACAACAAATAATTCTGATATAGCAGCAGCAGTTACTCAGACAGAGGACATTTTAAAAACATCATCAAAACAGGATCTTCAGGGAGAGCCCTCCAAGGAAAAGGGAGAGGGAGTTCTTATTTCCCTTGAGAGTGAAGATGAGGAAGTTACAAGTCCTTTTCCAGATGCAGGCAGCACAGATGTTAAAAAGAAAACTCAACATCAGAATGAAGCTCCACCTAAGATTTATCCTTCATTGACTCATTTTAAAGACCCTTCAAATGAGAATAAAATAGATGATGAGGAAGTTTATTTGGACCTCATAAATGAGGAAGCCTCAAAATATCATAATTCTGACTGCCTGCTTAAACAAGGACAGTCCGTTTTCTCATATCCACATCCCTATCGCACACCCTCTGCTCCTATGGCAATGGCGGTGATAGATCCAAAGGAAGACCTTAAAGAAAAAATTAAACATTTGGAGGAACAAATAAATCTAGAGGAACAATACCAAGCTCTGATTACCAGGTTACAAAAATTAAAGACAGGCAATGAGGCAGTGCCTAGTCCTGATGGATTTAAAAGTGATATAAAAAATAATAAAATAAAAGTGATATTCACCCTCAAATTCTATCTGGATCACAGTGTCCAAGAGGAGGAGCTCCCTAAATCAACAGGGACTTAAAACCCTCTCCTCTAAGTGCTTTTCTTGTTACTGAGACAAGGGATAACCAGGGACAACCCTGGAGGCACCACACTGGCTTTGATTTTACTATCATAAAAGAATTAAAAACTGCTGTTTCTCAGTACGAGGCTACAGTGCCATACACCCTTGCTATGTTAGACTCCATAGCAGAAAATTGGTTAACACCACAGGATTGGAATACTTTAGTTAGAGCCACCCTGACTGGAGGTGACTTCTTGCTTTGGAAGTCTGAATATTTTGAAAATTGCAAAGAGACAGCTAAAAGAAATCAACAAGCAGGAAATGGGTGGACTTTTGATATGCTCACTGGAGCAGGTGATTATGAAACCACAGACAATCAGATGCAGTATGACCCTGGAGCATATGCTCAGATACAGGTGGCAGCCACTAAGGCCTGGAGAAAATTGCCTGTAAGGGACACATCAGCATGTCTCTTACAGGAGTTAAACAAGGCCCGGGTGAGCCCTTTGCTGACTATGTTCACAGACTTATAATAACGCCTGGTCGTATTTTTGGCAGTTCTGATGCAGGCCTTGACTATGTCAAGCAACTTGCTTATGAAAATGCCAATCCCCCATGCCAAGCCGCTATAAGACCATACAGAAAGAAGACGGATTTAACAGGATATTTCGTCTGTGCTCAGATATACGACCTTCTTATCAGTAGCACTTAACAATGGCGGCTGCTTTTAGTGGACAGACAGTGAGGGACTTTCTTAATAATAAAGACAAAAGCAAAAGGGCCTGTTTTAAATGTGGCAAGGGCGGACACTTTGCCAAAGACTGCAGATCAGATTTACAAAAAACTCTTGAGGCCAAAATACCTGGTCTCTGCCCTAGTGCAAGAGAGGAAAACATTGGGCTAATGAATGCAAATCCAAAAAAGACAATCAGGGAAATCCCCTTCTGCCACATCAGGGAAAAAGGTGGAGGGGCCAGTCTCAGGCCCCGAAACAAGTATATGGGCAGTCAGTTTCATTCCAGCCAACAGCAGCAACAACAATCCATTTCAGACCTCAGTAAAGCAACCCCAGGGAGTGCAGGATTGGACCTCAGTTCCACCTCCCATGTCGTATTAACTCCTGACATGGGCCCTCAAGCCTTGAATACTGGAATTTTTGGCCCATTGCCCTCAGGTTATTTTGGCTTAATTTTAGGAAGAAGTAGTCCTACCATGAAAGGTTTACAAGTACTCCCAGGAGTTGTAGATCAAGATTTCTTGGGAGAAATTAAGATCATGGCTAAAACAGAGAACAACATTATTACTGTTACTCAGGGAGAAAGAATAGCACAGCTGATACTGTTACCATTAGTTCCAACCAAACACCCAGTTCAAAATCCTAGGAGAGGATATGGAAGTTTTGGATCCTCTAATGTATATTGGGTACAACACATAACTGATCAAAACCCTTCTTTGACCTTATGGCTAGATGGCAAATCCTTTACAGGTCTAATAGATACAGGAGCAAATGTGACCATAATTAAACAAGAGGATTGGCCTTCTTCTTGGCCTACCACAGAAACTATGACTAATCTTAGGGGTATTGGTCAAAGTACAAATCCAAAGCAGAGTTCTAAATACCTGACTTGGAGAGAAAAAGAAAACAACACAGGTCTCATTAAGTCTTATATCATACCTCATTTGCCTGTTAATTTGTGGGGAAGAGACCTATTATCTCAGATGAAAGTATCATATGCAGCCCCAATGAAACGGTTGCTACCCAAATGCTATCTTAGGGATATACACCAGGAAAAGGGCTAGGAAAGACTGAAAATGGTATTTTACATCCCATTCCCAATGTAGGACAGATAGACAGAAAAGGGTTGGGAAATTTTTTATTTCGGCCATTGACATGCCTGCATCCCAACTGTGTGCAGATCCAATAACTTGGAAATCAGATGAACCAGTTTGTGTTGATCAATGGCCGCTAACTTCTGAAAAACTTGAAGCTGCTTGAATGTTAGTGCAGGAACAGCTAACAGCTGGACATATCATTGAGACTAATTCTCCTTGGAATACTCCTATATTTGTAATTAAGAAAAAATCTGGTAAATGAAGATTAATACAAAACTTAAGGGCTGCCAATGTCACTATGGTACTCATGGAAGCCCTACAACCAGGGCTGCAATCCTGTAGCAATCCCTCAAGGATATTTTAAGGTAATTATTGACCTCAAAGACTGTTTTTTTACTATCCCTCTACATGTAGATGATCAAAAAAGATTTGCTTTTAGTCTACCATCAATAAATTTTAGAGAACCTATGAAAATATATCAGTGGAAAGTATTGCCACAAGGGATGGCTAATAGTCCAACCTTATGCCAAAAATTTGTCGCTCATGCCTTACAGCCTACTAGAGATTCTTGGAAACAAATGTATATTATTCAATATACTGACACCTGGCCTATAGCTTGTGCCTCATTCACCGGTGATATAGATAAACATTATCCACCAAAGAAATTGGTTCAGTTTTGCACACTAAATCGTTTTGTGTTCCCTCGTATTATTAGAAGGGAGACTTTACACAACGCTCTTGTTGTCTTTACTGATGGGTCATCCACAGGAACAGCTGCTTACACCTTCCTTGATAGAACGGTCACTTAGCCAGACAAAATGCAACAACTGCCCAACTTGTTGAATTACAGGCTCTTATTGCAGTTTTATCTGCCTTTCCCAATCAACCCCTTAATATCTACACAGACAGTGCCTACTTAGCGCACTCGGTGCCACTCCTTGAACTGTCTCTCAGATCAGACATGTTTCTAAAACAGCATCACTGTTCCTTCAATGTCAGACATTCATCATAATAGAGGGAGCCTTTTGTTTATTGGACACATCAGAGCTCACTCTGGCCTTCCGGGGCCATTAATTAAGGCAACAGAATTGCTGACAACAGCCACCAAATGGTTGCAGTAGCTTTTTTAGATAATATTAAGCAAGCTCAAGACACTCATAACCTACATCAGTTAAATACCCGCTGTCTTAGGTTACTCTATAAAATCACTAGGGAACTAGCAAGGGAAACAGTAAAAGGCTGTACCACATGTGCTACTCATCTACAGGTTCCACCTCTAGGAGTTAATACTAAAGGTCTTGTTCCTAACATGGTATGGCAAATGGACGTTACCCATTTTTTAGAGTTTGGTAATCTAAAATATATTCATGTTTGCATAGATACATTTAGTGGATTATATTGGCTACACTTCAGGCTGGAGAAGCAACGAAACACGTAATTGCCCATCTATTACATTGCTTCTCAGTCTTGTGCATACCTAAACAAATTAAAACAGATAATGGCCCTGGATATACAGGAAAACCCTCCAAACATTTTGTGAAAAATTAAATTCAACATGTCACCGAATTCCTTATAATCCTCAAGGCCAAGGAACGGTTGAGAGATCACATCTCTCTCTTAAAACTACTACTGATAAAATTAAAAAAGGGGGAATGGTACCCAATCAAGGGTTCTCCCCATAATATACTCAATCATTGCTTTACTCATTCTCAATTTTTAAAAAATGGATGATCATGGGAAATCTGCCGCTGATCGTTTCTGGCACCCAGAATCTCAAAAGCATTTTGCCATGGTAAAATGGAAAGATCCATTGGATGTTCATGGCATGGTCCAGAACCAGTCTTGATCTGGGGTCGAGGTTCGTCTCGCATCTTCTCTCAGAAAGCTGATGCAGCCAGAATTGCTGCCAGAGTGCCTTGGTCTGCCAAGTTAAGGAAGTTACCCTCCTCCAGGGATAAAAATTATCCCTGAGAGTCCTTTCTTTTCCTTCCAAAGGAATGAACAAAACATTGCTTCTCTGGATGATGGCTGCCTGTTCCACTGCTCTCCTACAGCCTTGCAGGGATTTGAGGACCCTGCTAATGCTAGTGAGTATTTACTAGAGCTTCAAAACAAACCATGTAAGTGTGAGGGAGGATTATAATGAGTACTGATGAGGCAAGTTACAAGCCATCATACATTGGTAACCTCCCAAACAACGCATAGAAATAGATTGTGGCAGTCACATCGCATTTTGGAAGACCATACACTGTAGTACTGTATCGAAAAACCACAGGTTATTCCCTCAGTTAATGGTAAATATGCACCTTGTTCTTGCACGACCTTTCACACTTCCTTCCATAGCTCTTGTTATTCTTCAGCTCAGACCTGTTCTTCAGGGAACAAAACCTATTTACTACTACGTTAATAAAGTCCCATCCAGGATCAACTGGAGGGGATTGATCTAATAACCCTGGAAAATTAAGTGTTGCCTCATGTACTGCAGACCTAGTGGGAAAAACAGTTTGCTGGTCTACTATGACACCCCTACATGTGTCTGACAGAGGAGGTCCCCAAGATTCTAACAGAGCCAAGAAAGTCCATGAAAAAATTCAACGGATGTACAAGGAACTGCATCCCATTCTGTTATATCACCCACCAGCATTACCAATCACAGACCTTCTGAGATAGACCCTGCCACATATGATATCCTTGAGGCCACTCACGCCTTGCTTAATTGGTCTAACTCTCCCTTGACTGTAGATTGTTGGCTTTGCCTACAGCAAGGATATCCTGTTCCACTAGCTATCCCAATTGATTATAGAAATAACTCTGCTACCGACCTCACAGTGATAAATTATAAGACTATGACCAATCTTGATGCGTCTTGGTCCAGTTTTGCTGGTAGAAATTGCTTACCGACTCCCACCACTTCTAGTACAAGCCATTCATGTACTCCAATACTACTTGCTTTTTTCACCTGGCTATAATAATACCTGGGATTTAGATGTAGGGACTATAACCTTTAGTGGTTGTTCTGAGACATTCAATCTTTTGCAGCCATTGTGCCCCCCCTAATGGCACTGTGTTTGTTTGTGGAGGTAATAAGGCTTTTACTCAACTGCCTATCAACTGGACTGGAGTATGTGTCTTAGCTGCCTTATTCCCAGATGTAGACATTACTCCAGGAGATGAGCCTGTCCCTAAACCAACAATTGACTACATTACAGGGCAACCTAAACGCGCTGTCACTTTCATTCCTCTACTTGCAGGACTTGGAATAACTACAGCAGTGGCCTCAGGTACTGCTGGTTTGGGGTCTCTCTTACTCAATATACTAAATTATCCAGACAATTGATTTCTGATGTACAGATACTCTCAAGCACCAAGCAAGATCATCAAGGTCCGGTAGATTCCTTGGCAGAAGTGGTTCTACAAAACAGAAGAGGTTTAGACCTTCTAACTGCCGAACAGGGAGGCATTTGTTTGGCTTTGCAGGAGAAGTGCTGTTTCTATGCCAACAAGTCAGGAATCGTTAAGGACAAGATCAAACAGCTGCAAGAAGACCTAGAAGAACGCCAATGAGCACTGGATGATAATCCACTATGGACTGGATTCAGTGGACTCCTTCCCTATCTCCTTCCTTTCTTAGGTCCCCTCCTTTGCTTGCTGCTTGTCATATCTATAGGTCTTTTGATATTCAACAAGATTATGGCTTTCATCAAAGCTCAAATTGAGGCTATAGAGGCAAAACCTATTCAGGTTCATTACCATCAACTGGAGATAATGGATTGTGATGGTGCAACATTTGATCAATATTAGATCATAATAGACCATCACCCCTGTGTGCTGAACTGGTCAGCCAATGACGGGTAAGATTTGTGGGAGTGCATACTAACCTAAGACAGGAAATGAGGGCTAGAGCTCATTATCCAATGACGGGTAAGGATGTTGCTCTGGCACGGGCAACCTAAGACAGGCACAGTTCCCGAGGGATTGTCACTCCAGCTCTATAAAATAAAAAAGGGGACCTGTCTGGAACCGGCAGGTCACACCCCCTGCCTCGCCTCATGTTGAGCTAAGATGGCGCCTGCCAGATGCTGGTGGGGCATGCCTCACCCTGCACACATAACTGTCAGACAATGCCAGGTGCATCAGACTAGATTGCGTGGTGCTCCACCACTGGCCAACTACACTTCCTTATTTGAGTTATGGAGTGTGACTAGTCTTGCCTTGGCGCGCTTTCCCCGATTGGTTTTTGTACTTTATTTTAACTGGGTTTATTCCCCTAATAAACAAGACTTGATCAGTCTTTTGTCTTGTCTCCATTTCCTGTGTCTCTTGTCTCTCCCAATCCCCACTCCCCCTCCAGGTTCCCATTGAAGTACTGCGAGTCGGGACATATACCCAGCAAAACTTACCTTCGAATTTGACGATGCAATAAAATTCTTCCATGATAAAATAAAAGTTAAAAGAATTTACAAAAAGAAAGCCAGCATTACAGAATAATCTCAGCAAAATATTACATGAGAAAAAGATGAAAAACAAATAAGCAAATCAGCAAAGGGAGGAATTTTCCGAAGGAATTGTCAAATAAAGGAGGAACCAAATCGTGTCAAAAATAAATAAATAAATAAAAATGAGCAAATGACCAGGAATACAAATCATAACTCAATAATAACCCTGAATATTAATGGGCTGCACACATCAATCAAAAGACAGAGACTGGCAGATTGGATTAAAAAGAAATATCCAACAATATGCTGCCTGCAAGAGTCTCACCTCATAGAAAGAGATACCAATAGACTAAAGGTGAAAGGATGGGCAGAACTATACCATGCACATGTACTCAGCAAAAAAGCTGGGGTATCCATCCTCATTTCAGATAATGTGATCTTCAAGCAAAAGTTAGTCAGAAGGGATAATGAAGGACATTTCATATTGCTTAAGGGAAGCATAAATAAGCAAGACATAACAACCATAAATATCTATGCTCCAAACAGTGGCTCATCCATGGATGTCAAATAAATCCTTCTCAATTTCAGAAACCAAATAGACCATAACACAATAATACTAGGTGATTTTAACATGCCTCTCTCACCACAGGACAGATCTTCCAAACAAAAATTGAACGAAGAAACCATAGATCTCAATAACGCAATCAATTATTTAGACTGAACGAATATTTGTAGAATATACCATCCATCCAAGATTGAATACACTTTCTTCTCAGCAGCACATGGATCCTTCTCTAAAATAGACTGTATATTATGCCACAAAGCTAATGTTAGCAAATACAAGAAGATAGAGACACTACCTTGCATTCTATCAGATCGTAATGGATTGAAGTAAGAAATAAATGAAAGAGTAAAAAACAGAAACTACTCCAACACCTGGAGATTAAACAATATGCTATAATATGATGACTAAATAACAGAAGATATTAGGAAGGAAATTAAAAAATTCTTAGATGTAAATAAGAATGAAGAAACATTATATCAAAATCTCTGGGACACTATAAAAGCAGTACTTAGAGGAAAATTTATTTCATGGAGCACATTCAATAAAAGAATTAAAAAATCAAACCAAAAAAGACCTAACACTACAGTTCAAAGGCCTAGAAAAAGAAGAACAGACCAACACCAAAAGTAGTAGAAGACAGGAAATAGTTAAACTCAGAGTTGAAACCAATGAAATTGAAACAAAAGAAACAATACAAAAAATTGACAAAATAAATAGTTGGTTCTTCGAAAAAATGAACAAAAGTGATAAACCCTTAGTCACACTAACAAAGAGAAGATGAGAGAAAACAAAAATCACTAAAATTTGGAATGAACAAGGATATATCACAACAGACATGACTGAAATACAAAACATAACAAGAGGCTATTTTGAAAATCTATAGTCCAACAAACTAGAAAATTTCGAAGACATCAGCAGGTTTCTAGAGATATATGAATTGCCTAAACCTAATGAGGAGGACATACACAATTTAAATAGACCAATTCCAAGTAATGAAGAAGAAGACTCATCAAAAGCCTACCAACAAAGAAGAGTCCAAGAGCAGATGGGTTCTCAGCCGAGTTCTACAAAACCTTTAAAGAAGACCTCATTCCAATACTTCTCAAAGTATTTCATGAAATAGAAGAGAAGGAAACCCTCCCAAACTCATTCTATGAAGCCAATATTACCCTGATACCTAAACCAGACAGAGACACATCGAAGGAAGAAAATTTCAGACCAATATCATTAATGAACATTGATGCAAAAATGTTAGCAAATTGCATACCAAAATATATTAAAAGGTAGTGCACCATGATCAAGTGGGTTTCATCCCAAGGATGCAAGATTGGTTCAACATCTAGAAATCAATAAATGTAATTCACCATATCAATAGACTTAAAGTCATGAATCACATAATTATTTCAATAGATGCAGAAAAAGCATTTGCACCCCTTCATGCTGAAAACACTAGAAAAAATAGGGATAGTGGGAACATTCCTTAACATTGTAAAGGCCATCAATGCTAAGTCCATGGCTAATATCATTCTAAATGGTGGAAAACTGAAAGCATTCCCCCTAAAAACTGGAGTAAGGCATGGATGCCCCCTTTCACCACTTCTCTTCAATATCATTCATGAAACTCTAGCCAGAGCAATTAGACAGACCAAAGAAATTAAAGAGATACAAATAGGAAAAAAACTCAACTATCCCATTTTGCTGATGATATGATTATATACTTAGAGGAAACAGGAAATTGCACCAGAAGACTTTAGAACTCATAAATGAATTCAGTCAAGTAGCAGGATATAAGATCAATGCTCATAAATCTAATGCATTTTTATACATAAGTGATGAATCCTTGGAAAGAAAAATTAGGAAAACTACACCATTCACAATAGCTGTGATAAAAATAAAATATTTGGGAATCAATCTCACAAAAGAGGTGAAAGACCTCTATAATGAGAAACTACAGAATACTAAAGAAACTAAAGAAAGAAATTAATGAAAACCTTAGAAGATGAAAAGATCTCCCATGTTCTTGGATAGACAGAATTAATATTGTCAAAATGGCCATACTACCAAAAGTGCTATACAGATTCAATGCAATTACAATAAAAATCTCAATGATGTACCTTACAGAAATAGAGCAAGCAATCATGAAATTTATCTGGAAGAATAAGAAACCCAGAATAGCTAAAGCAATCCTTCACAAAAAATGAAGCTGGGAGTATCGCAATACCAGAAATTCAACTATACTACAATGCAATATTAACAAAGACAGTATGGTACCGGTACCAAAATAGACAGATAGATCAATGGTACAGAATAGAGGACACGGACACAAATCCAAATAAATATAATTTTCCCACACTAGACAAAGGTGCCAAAAATATGCAATGGAGAAAAGATAGCCTTTTCAACAAATGGTGCTGGGAAAACTGGAAATCCATATGCAACAGAATGAACTAAATCCATATCTCTCACTGTGCACGAAACTAACTCAAAATGGATTAAGGACCTCAGAATCAGACCAGAGATCCTGCAGATTATAGAAGAAAAATTAGGTCCAGATCTTCAACATGTCTGCTTAGGACCAGACTTCCTCAACAGGAGTTCCATAGCACAAGAAATAAAAGCTAGAATCAATAAGTGGGATAGATTAAAACTAAAAAGTTTCTCTCAGCAAAGGAAACTATCAGTAATGCGAAGAATGAGCCTACAGAGTGAGAGAAAATTCTTTGCCAATTATACTTCAGATAGAGCACTAATCTCCAAAATCAATAAAGAACTCAAAAAACTCTACACCAAGAATACAAATAACCCAATTGACAAATGGGCTGAAGAAATGAACAGACACTTCACAGAAGAAGATCTGCAAGCAATCAAGAAGCATATAAAAAAAGTTTCACATCGCTAGTAATAAGATAAATGAAAATCAAAACCACCCCAAGATTCCATCTCATTCCAATTTGTATGGCGATTATCAAGAATACAAGCAACAATAGGTGTTGGTGAGGATGTGGGGAAAAAGGTTCACTCATACATTGCTGGTGGGGCTGCAAATTAGTGCAGCCATTCTGGAAGGCAGTGTGGAGATTTCTTAGAAACTTGAAATGGAACCACCATTTGACCCAGCTATCCCACTCCTTGGCCTATACCCATAGGACTTAAAATCAGCATACTACACAGATACAGCCACATCAATGTCCATACCTGCTCAATTCACAATAGCCAGATTGTGGAACCAACCTAGATGCCCCTCAATTGATGAATGGATAAATAAACTGTTCTATATATATATACAATGGAATATTACTCATCCATAAAGTTTGATAAAATTATGGAATTTGCCAGCAAATGGTTAAAATTTGAGAATATCATGCTAAGTGAGATAAGCCAATCTCAAAAAACCAAAGGATGAATGATCTCACTGATATGTGTATGAGGACACATAATGGGGAGTGGGAGGGATTAGTGTTAGGGTTAGATTTAGGGTTAGGGAGCAGCATAATAATGGAGGAAGAAAGGACTGTATAAAGGGAAAAGAGGGGTGGGAGGGGTGGGGGTAGGGACAAAGTAACAGAATGAATCAAACAACATTACCCTATGTAAATTTGTGATTAAACAAATGGTACACCTTTACTCCATCTTGAAACAACATGTATCCCATTTGTTTACAATAAAAAAATCTACCTGTTAATTCCAGATCTCTTTGTCTTGAAGGACAGAAAACAGGTTTCACACAGTCTTCAAAGAAGCCAGAAATATTGGTGTATGTTTCATATTTCTCTTATTCTACTGAGAATGAAGGAAACTTCTTTTTTTTTTCCTAATTGCACAATGCTATATAAGATAGTAGGAAAGACTTTGTTTAATAGAAGTAAAATACATTCCTTCCGTATACTATATTGCTCTCCATTAGAAATAAAATCTTTGATATTGTGCTCTCTACAATAATTTACGTAATTTTTACAACTCATTTGTTACTGTAAATTTTTATGTAACATGTTTCTGAAGAAATGATGGCCTCGGTTTACTTGTCTGCTACACTGCTGATGTCCTGACATTGCTAACTCTACTATAATTTTCTGTTATGTATACAAAATATACTCATCCCACTCTACTAAGTAATTTTTTAAACTTTCATTTTTTTCAGCAAGAATGTCTCATAATACCAAAAAATTTTCACCAGACCAGAGCATAAGTTATGTATTTCAAAAAGTGATTAATGGAAAATATGGGAATTATCACCTTGACTATTTACAACACAGGACACTATGGAGAAGTTTAAGTGAGAGTGAACATCAGCAATTATATTATCAAAAAACATGCCTCATTCACCATCAGAGAATTGATCCTGGAGAGAAACGCAACCAAGGTACACAATGTTCAAAAGCTTTCTATCAAATATCATTCTGTACTCAACACCAGAGAATTCACACTGGAGAGAAACCCTACAAATGTAAAGAATGTGGAAATGCTTTCTGTAGAAGATTATACCTTACAAAACATCAGAGAATTCATACTGGAGAGAAGCCCTACCAATGTAAAGAATGTGACAAAGCTTTCTATCAATGATCACACCTTACTAAACACCACGGAATTCCTACAGGAGAGAAGCCCTTCAAATGCAAAACATGCAACAAAGCTTTTAATGAGAAATTGTACCTTATTTACCATCAGAGAAGTCATACTGGAGAGAAGCCCTACCAATGTAAAGAATGTGGCAAAGGTTTTAATGCAAAAATCACACCTTATTTGCCATCAAATAATGCCTACAGGAGAGAAGTCATACAAATGTACAGCATGTGCGGATGGAGGACGTGTGGCCCGCCGGCCCAGAGCGGCGGCGGAAGCGGCCGAGGTGCGGGGGCGGCCCGTGGTGATGCTGCGACCCTTCGCACCCTTCTCCGGCGGCAGTGACTGGAGCTTCATATGCTGCCAGAACGAAGAGGTGGACCTGCAGGACTGCCCAGCGCCACCATGGCGTGCCACCTTGACTCCCTCGTGTTCGTGGACGGCTTGTGTGGGGTTTACAGCAGCCAGCTCATTTTTCTGATGAAATTGAAGTTGACTTTAGTAAGCCCTATGTCAGGGTAACTATGGAAGAAACCAACAAAGGAACACTTTGACTCAGGATTCAAAAGAGGAGATATTGACACGCTTGGGACCAACTCAAAGCAGCCGGGTGACTCTCTTCTGTTGGGGAGGCATCCCGGATGGGACAGTAGTCCCGGAACACAGGGAACTTTGTGAAGTAGAGCTGCTGGCAAGACGCCCCTCCCCCCACTGGAGCAGTGAACTCGGACAACTGGGAGCGCCGTAAAGGAGGCTGCTCAGCACAGCAGAGGGACTCGCAGCAACCACTGGGGCTCCGGCGGCTGCCCAGGGAGGAGTGGAGAGGAGAGCTGTGTGGACTCAGAACACCGGAGCCTGCCCTGAAGAGGAGGAGGAGGAGCATGGCCGCTTGGATTCGGAGTGACTGCACCAGAGCTACAGGCGGTTGCCAGAGGAGAAGCTGCACGGCGAGGTGTTTGGACTCAGAACGACTGCTTCTGAACACTGGGGCCTGCCCTGAGGACAAGGAGGAGGAAGAGGAGCACGGCCGCTTGGATTCGGAGTGACTACACCAGAGCTACAGGCGGTTGCCAGAGGAGGGGCTGCATGGCAGCTATTTGGACTCAGACCACTTCTGAACACCGAGGCCTGCCCGGAGGAGGAGGAGGAGGAGGAGGAGGAGGAGCGCAGCCGGTCGTTTGGACTCGCAGTGACTGCGTTAGCGCTCCAGGAGGCTGCTCAGAGGAGAAGGCGATTGGTGAGTTGTTTGGACTTAAAGCGACAGCTCCTGAACACAGGGGGGCTGCTGGAGGAGAAGCACGGTGGGTCACTTGGTCTCGAGTGGCCACACCAGAGCTCCGGGCGGTTGCCCAGAGGACATGTGCAGTGGGTCACGTGGATTCAGAACCACTCAGAGCGACCGCTCCTGAACACCCGGGGGGTTATCTGGAGAAGGAGTAGGAACGGGGAGGGTCACTTCGACTCGGAGTGATTGATTGCCCCAGGCTACGGGTGGTTGGTGGGAGGAGGAGGCACGCAGTGAGTTTCTTGGACTCCTAGTGACTGCATCGGAATACTGGGCGGCTGTCTGGAGGAAGAGGTGTGTGGCGGGTCTCTGGGACTCAGAGCGATTGTACGGGGCCCCAAGTGGCTGCTCAGAGGAGGGGCCGCATAGCCAGGCGATTAGGTGCAGAGCAGGGTCCCAGGATCTAGGAGACTTCTTGGTGGAAGAGCCTTACAGAGACACGCTAAGGGCGGAGCGAAGGTTCCAGGCCTGCGGGCAGATTCTCTGAGGAGGGGCAGCATAAGGAGATTCATCCGCAAAGGGTGAGACTCCCAGGCCCAGTAGGTAGGACCGGGACCCTGGGAACTTTGCAGAGGAAGGCAGCCCAGGCCAGGCGGTAGCTGTAAATTGAGGGGACCCTCTAGGAGGGAACTGACCAGCGAGACCTCCCCACCGGGTGAGTCTTCCCTGCCGGGTGAGGTTTCCCCACAGGGACAGTAAAACCAGAGACTCAGGCACAAACAGGCCTTGCCTCAGCCCGCAGCCTAGGTCCCCTTTGGATGACCACTGGTCCACAAGTGGAGGCACCTCTGCCCACTAGCAGGGATTATACCCCACCTGAAGGAAACAGTCCTAGAGAGGCAGCTTCCTTGTGGAGCACCACATTATCAACTTCCTCCAAGACTTCAGCCTACTGAAGGCTAAGGGGGGATATATATAGAAATCTTCAGGGACATTGTAAGTCAATAGAGAAAATCTGCAATATCTCAGTGGTCCACTGATACCTGAACAATATGAGAAAACAAGGAAAGAAAATGCCCCAAACAAATCTAGATGTTACATCAATAAAACCCAATGACAGCATGGCAGAAGAAATGACAGAAAAGGAGTTCAGAATGTACATAATTAAAATGATCAGAGAAGCAAACGATGAGATGAAAGAGCAAATGCAGGAATTGAATGATCACACCAATCAACAATTAAAAGAGCAAATACAGGAAGCAAAAGATCATTTCAATAAAGAGTTAGAGATATTGAAAAAAAAAAACAAACAGAAATCCTTGACATGAAGGAAACAATAAACAAAATTAAGAACTCCATAGAAAGCATATCCAGTAGGATAGAACAGCTGGAAGACAGAACCTCAGACATTGAAGACAAAATATTTAACCTTGAAAACAAAGTTGAACAAACAGAGAAGATGGTAAGAAATCATGAACAGAATCTACAAGAACTATGGGATATCATGAAAAGGCTAAATTTTGGAATTATTGGGATTGAGGAAAGCCTAGAGAAACAAGCCAAAGGAATGAACAATTTATTCAATGAAATAACATCAGAAAATTTCCCAAATCTGAAGAATGAAATGGAAAATCAAGTTCAAGAGACTTATAGGACTCCAAATACACAAAATTACAACAGACCCACACCAAGGCACATTATAATGAAAATACCTAACATACAAAATAAAGACAGAATTTTAAAGGCTGTGAGAGAAAAGAACCAAATTACATTCAGGGGGAAACCAATACGGATATCAGCAGATTTTTCAATCCAGACCCTAAAAGCTAGAAGGGCCTGGAACAACATTTTTCAAGCCCTGAAAGAAAATGGACGCCAACCAAGAATCTTATACCCAGCAAAACTTACCTTCAAATTTGACGATGAAATAAAATCCTTCCATGATAAACAAAAGCTAAAAGAATTTACAAAAAGAAAGCCAGCATTACAGAACATTCTCAGCAAAATATTCCATGAGGAAGAGATGAAAAACAAAGAAGCAAATCAGCAAAGGGAGGAATTATCCTAAAGGAATTTTCAAGTAAAGGAGGAAACAAGTTGTGTCAAACAAATAAATAAATAAAATTTAAAAAATGAACCAAATGACCTTGAAACCAAATCATATCTCTATAATAACCCTGAATGTTAATGGCCTGAATTCATCAATCAAAAGATATAGACTGGCAGATTGGATTAAAAAGAAAGATCCAACAATATGTTGCCTGCAAGAGACTCACCTCATAGGAAAAGATACCTTTAGACTAAAGGTGAAAGGATGGGGAAAAACATACCATTCACATGGACTCAGCAAAAAAGCTGGAGTATCCATCCTCATTTCAGATAAGGTGGACTTCAAGCCAAAGTTAGTCAGAAGGGATAAAGAAGGTCATTTCATACTGCTTAAGGGAAGCATAAATAAGCAAGATATAACAATCATAAATATCTATGCCCAAAACAGTGGCTCATCCATGTATGTCAAACAAATACTTCTCAATTTCAGAAACCAAATAGAACATAACACAATAATACTAGGTGATTTTAACACGCCTCTCTCACTACTGGACAGATCTTCCAGACAAAAATTGAACAAAGAAACCATAGATCTCAATAACACAATCAATAATTTAGACTTAATGGACATTTATAGAATATACCATCCAACCAAGAGTGAATACACTTTCTTCTCAGGAGCACATGGATCCTTCTCTAAAATAGACCATATATTATGCCACAAAGCTAATGTTAGCAAATACAAGAAGATAGAGACACTACCTTGTATTCTATCAGATCATAATGGAATGAAGTTAGAAATAAATGAAAGAGTAAAACACAGAATCTATTCCAACATCTGGAGATTAAACAATATGCTATTATATGATGAATGGATAACAGAAGATATTAGGAAGGAAATTAAAAAATTCTTAGAGGTAAATGAGAACAAAGAAACATCATATCAAAATCTCTGGGACACTATGAAAGCAGTACTTAGAGGAAAATTTATTTCATGGAGCGCATTTAATAAAAGAAGTAAAACTCAACAAATAAATGACCTAACACTACAGTTCAAAGCCCTAGAAAATGAAGAACAGAAGAGCACCAAAAGTAGTAGAAGACAGGAAATAGTTAAACTCAGAGCTGAAATCAATGAAATTGAAACAAAAGAAACAATACAAAAAATTGACAAAATAAATAGTTGGTTCTTCGAAAAAATAAACCAAATTGATAAACCTTTAGCTACACTAACAAAGAGAAGATGAGAGAAAACCCAAATCACTAAAATTCGGAATGAACAAGGAAATATCACAACAGACAGGATTGAAATACAAAACATAAGTAGAAGCTATTTTGAAAATCTATACTCCAAAAAAATAGAAAATTTTGAAGACATCAACAGGTTTCTAGAGACATATGAATTGCCTAAACTGAACGAGAAGGACAAACACAATTTAAATAGACCAATTTCAAGTACTGAAATAGAAGAAGTCATCAAAAGCCTGCCAACAAAGAAAAGTCCGGGTACAGATGGGTTCTCAGCCGAGTTCTATAAAACCTTTAAGGAAGAGCTCATTCCAATACTTCTCAAAGTATTCCATAAAATAGAAGAGGAGGGATCCCTCCCAAACTGATTCTATGAAGCCAATATCACACTGATACCTAAACCAGAGATTCATCAAGGAAAGAAAATTTCAGACCAATATCCTTAATTAAAATCGACGCAAAAATTCTCAACAATATTTTGGCAAATCGCATACAAAAACATATTAAATAGATAGTGCACCATGATCAAGTGGGTTTCATCACAGGGATGCAAGGTTGGTTCAACATCAGGAAATCAATAAACGTAATTGACCATATTAATAGACTTAAAGTCAAGAATCACATGATTATTTCAATAGATGCAGAAAAAGCATTTGATAAAGTACAGCACCCCTTCATGCTCAAAACACTAGAAAAAATAGGGATAGTGGGAACATTCCTTAACATTGTAAAGGCCATTTATGCTAAGCCCAGGGCTAATATCATTCTAAATGGTGAAAAACTGAAAGCATTCCCCCTAAAAACTGGAACAAGGCAGGGATGCCCTCGTTCACCACTTCTATTCAACATTGTTCTTGAGACTCTGGCCAGAGCAATTAGACAAACCAAAGAAATTAAAGGGATACGAATTGGAGAAGAACTCAAACTATCCCTGTTCGCTGATGACATGATTATATATTTAGAGGAACCTGGAAATTCCACCAGAAAACTCTTAGAACTCATAAGTGAATTCAGTAAAGTAGCAGGTTACAAGATCAATGCCCATAAATCCAACGCAGTTTTATACATAAGTGATGAATCTTCAGAAAGAGAAATTAGGAAAACTACCCCATTCACAATAGCCTCGAAAAAAATAAAATACTTGGGAATCAATCTCACAAAAGAGGTGAAAGACCTCTACAATGAGAACTATACAACACTAAAGAAAGAAATTAAAGAACACCTTAGAAGATGGAAAGATCTTCCATGTTCTTGGATAGGAAGAATTAATATTGTCAAAATGGCCATACTACCTAAAGTGCTATACAAATTCAATGCAATTCCAATTAAAATCTCAATGATGTACCTTACAGAAATACAGCAAGCAATTATGAAATTCATCTGGAAGAATAAGAAACCCAGAATAGCTAAAGCAATCCTTAGCAGGAAGAGTGAAACAGGGGGTATTGCAATACCAGATCTTCAACTATACTACAAAGCAATAGTAACTAAAATGGCATGGTATTGGTACCAAAATAGAAAGGTAGATCAATGGTACAGAATAGAGGACACGGACACATACCCAAATAAATACAATTTTCTCATACTAGACAAAGGTGCCCAAAATATGCAATGGAGAAAAGATAGCCTCTTCAACAAATGGTGCTGGAAGAATTGGAAATCCATATTCAACAGAATGAAACTAAACCCATATCTCTCACCATGCACGAAACTAAATTCAAAATGGATTAAGGACCTCGGAATCAGACCAGAGACCCTGCAGATAATAGAAGAAAAAGTAGGTCCAAATCTTCACCTTGTTCGTCTAGGATCAGACTTCCTTAACAGGACTCCCATAGCACAAGAAATAAAAGGTAGAATCAACCACTGGGATAGATTCAAACTAAAAAGCTTTCTCTCAGCAAAGGAAACTATCAGCAATGCGAAGAAAGAGCCTACAGAGTGGGAGAATATCTTTGCCAATCATACTTCAGATAGAGCACTAATCTCCAGAATCTATAAAGAACTCAAAAAACTCTACTCCAAGAATTCAAATAATCCAGTCGACAAATAGGCTAAGGAAATGAATAGACATTTCACAGAAGAAGATCTACAAGCAATCAACAAACATATGGAAAAATGTTCAACATCTCTAGTAATAAGAGAAATGCAAATCAAAACCACCCTTAGATTCCATCTCACCCCAATTAGAATGGCAATTATCAAGAATACGAGCAACAACAGGTGTTGGCGAGGTTGTGGGGAGAAAGGTACACTCATACATTGCTGGTGGGGCTGCAAATTAGTGCAGCCACTCTGGAAAGCAGTGTGGAGATTCCTTAGAAAACTTGGAATGGAACCACCATTTGACCGAGCTATCCCACTCCTTGGCCTATACCCAAAGGACTTAAAATCAGCATACTGCAGAGATACAGCCACATCAATGTTCATAGCGGTTCAATTCACAATAGCCAGACTGTGGAACCAACTTAGATGCCCTTCAATTGATGAGTGGATAAAGAAGCTGTGGTATATATATACAATGGAATATTACTCAGCCATAAAGAATGATAAAATTATGGCATTTGCAGGCAAATGGATGAAATTGGAGAATATCATGCTAAGTGAGATAAGCCAATCTCAAAAAGCCAAAGGACGAATGATATCGCTAATAAGTGGAGGATGACACATAATGGGGCGGGGGAGGGAAGGGTTAGTGTTAGGGTTAGAGTTAGGGTTAGGGAGGGGGGCAAGTATGGAGGAAGGAAGTACTGTATAGAGGGTAAACAGGGGTGGGAGGGGTGGGGGAAGGGAAAAAATAACAGAATGAATCAAACAACATTACTCTATGTAAATTTATGATTACACAAATGGTATGCCTTTACGCCATGTACAAACAGAGAAACAACATGTATCCCATTTGTTTACAATAAAAAAAATTAAAAAAATAAATGTACAGCATGCTACAAAGCATTTAAGAAAGAATCAGACCTTAGTCACCACCACAGAATTCATACTGGAGAGAAAACCTACAAATGAAAAGAATGTGGCAAAACTTTTTATCAAAGAACATGCCTTACTCAACACCAGAGAATTCATACTGGAGAGAAACCCTACCAATGTAAATAATGTGGCAAACCTTTCTGTCAAAGATCACATCTTACTGAACACCACAGAACTCATACAGGAGAGAAACCCTTCAAATGTACAACATGCAACAAAGCTTTTAATGACAAGTGGCACCTAATTTGCCATCAGAGAATTCACATTGGAGAGAAGTACTACCAATGTAAAGAATATGGCAACACTTTTAATACAAAATTGCACCTTATTTGCCATCAAAAAATTCATAAAGGAGAGGAGCCATATGAATGCATAGTATGTAACAAAGCCTTTAAGGAAGAATCAGAACTTAGTCACCACCAGAGAATTCATATTGGAGAGAAACCCTACAAATGTGAAGAATTTGCAAAGCTTTCTATCAAAGAACATGTCATACTCAACACCAGAGAATTCATACTGGAGAGAAGTCCTACCAATGTAACCAGTGTGGCAAAGCTTTTTATCGAAGAACACTCCTTAATCAGCACCAGTGAATTCATACTGGTGAAGCCCTACCAATGTAAAGAATGTGGCAATGCTTTCTGTCAAAGGTCACACCTTACTAAACACCACAGAATTCATACAGGAGAGAAGCCTTTCAAATGTTCAACATGTAACAAAGCTTTTAATGACAAATCGTACCTTATTTACCATCAGAGCTTTCATACTGGAGAGAAGCCCTATCAATGTAAAGAATGTGGCAAAGCTTTTAATATAAAATCAAATCTTATTCGACACCAGAGAAATCATACTGGTGAAAAACCTTAGGAATGTTCAGATTGTGGCAAAACTTTTAATTAAAAATATGACTAATTCAGCACCAGTGAAATTATACTAAGAAGAAACCCTACAAATGCAAAGAATGTGATGAAGCTTTTAATGGAAAAGAATACATTTCTCACTAGCAGAGAAATCATACTGAAAAAAAGTCCCACAAATAAAAAGAATGTGGCAAATATTTATTTGTCAAAAATTATTTTTAATTGTTTCCAATTAGTTATAGGTGACAGTAGAATGCATTCAGACAAATTGTACACAAATGGAGTACAAATTCTCCTTCCATAGACTGGAAGAATTGCAGACACATGTATTCAGGATAATAATGTCCAGATCATTTTACTGTCATTCCCCTCCTTACACTGATTCCTTTCCCCTTACTACCTTCTGCACAATCCAAAGACTTTTCATTCCAACTTCCCCCCATTATGGATCAGCATTTGCCTGCCAGAGAAAACATTTGGCCTTTACATTTTTGAGTATGACTCATTGGACTTATTGTGGTATTCTCTATATCCATGTATTTACTAGAAAATGCCACAATTTCCTTTTTCTTTAAGTCTGAATAACATTCCATTGTCTGCATATACTACATTGTATTTATCCATGCATAAGTTGAAGGGCATCTATGTTGGTTCCCTAGTTTAGTTACTGTGAACTGAGATGCTATAAACAATAATGTGGATTAGTGACTGTAGTATGCTGGTTTTAAATCCTTTGTGTGTAAACCAAGTAATGGGATACCTGGGTCAAATGGTGGTATCATTCTGTGTTTTCTGAGAACTCTCAATAAAATTTCCAAAATGGTTATATCAATTTGTAGAACAAGCAGCACTGTATGAGTGTACCTTTTTCCATACATCCTCATCAAAACATATTTTTTATGTTTTATTTTTAAAAAATTCTCCGTGTAATAGGAGTGAGATGAAATCTTCAAGTAGTTTTGAGCTGCATTTCTCTAATTGCTAGAAATGATGAGCAATTTTTCATGTTAGTTGATCATTTATATTTTTTCTTCTGTGAACTGTTGTTTCAGTTCATTACCCAATTTATTGATTGGGGTATTTTTGGTGTTAAGTTTTTGAGTCTTTTCTATATCCTGTAGATTAACACTTTATCTAATGTGTATATGGTAAAGATTTTCTTCCATTCTGTAGGTACTCTCTTCATGTTAAGTATTTTTTCCTTTGCTGAGATTATTTTTTTAGTCCATTCCATTTATGGTTCCTTGATTCTACTTGTGCTTTTGGAGACTTGCTAAGGAGGTCAATTTCTAAGATGATTAGGTGGATATTTGGTCTAAATTTTTCTTCTATTAATTGCAGGATCTCTCTGTTATAATGCCTACATCTTTACTGACCTTCAGGTGATTTTTCCACAGGGTTAGAGAAAGAGTTTGATTTTATTTTGCTACATATGAATTTCCATTTTTCCCAGCACCATTTGTTTAAAAGGCTATCTTTTGTTCAATGTATGTTTTTGGTACCTTAATTTCATATGAGAAAACCCTATTTGAGTTTGTCTTTTTGTCTTCTCTACCATTGTACTACATATCTATTTTGATGACAATGCCATGCCATTTTTTTACATTACTCTCTAGCTCTGCATTGTGATCCATCCTGCTTTACTCTTCATGGTATGTATCACTTTGGCTATTCTGGGTCTCTTGTTTTGCAAATAAATTTCACAATTGCTTTTTATAGTTCTGTGAATTGGTATTTTAGTAGGAATAACATTAAATCTGTAACAGTATTGGTAGTGTGATCACTTTGACAATATTAATTCTGCCTATTCAAGTGCATGGGAGATCTTTCCATCTTCTAAGGATTTTTTTTTTATTTTCTTATTTTGGATTCTGCAGTATCCATTGTAGAGGTCTAGCCCCTCTTTCATTAGGTTGAATCCCATTTTTTTGCAGTAATTGTGAATGAACTAGTTTTAAAAATTTCTCCTTCAGTTGATTAGTCCCTGATGTATAGAAATGCATTTGATTTATGGTATTTGATTTTATATCCTGCTATTTTTCTGAATTTGTTTATTATGTGTAGAAATTTTCTGATGGAGATTTGGGTCTTCTAAAAGGAGAATTGTGTCTTTGGGAAATAATGATGTGTTAAATTATTATTTTCCTATTCATATCCCTTTAATTTCCTTCATCTGTCCAATTACTCTGCCTAGAATTTCAAGGACTATGTCAAAAAGAAGTGGTGAAAGAGAGCATTCGTGTCCTCTTCCAGTTTTTATGTGGAAGGCTTTATTTTTTTCTCTATTTAGAATGGTGTTATATTTTGGCATAGCATAGAAGACTTTCACAATGTTGAGCTCTGTTCCTACTATCCCTTGTTCTTCTAGTGTTTTAAACATGAATGTATCTGCATTTTGTCAAATATATTTTCTCCATCTATTGAGATGACCACATGATTCTCATCTTTAAGTCTATTGATGGGATGAATTCTGTTTATTGATTTCCATATGTTGAACTAACCTTGCATCTCTGGGAAGAACCCCATTGGATTATGGTGCACCATCTTTTTAATGTGTTTTTGTATGTGCTTTGACAGCATTTTTTAAAGAATTTTGTGGCCTGGTTCCTCAAGGATATTGATCTGAAGTTTTCACTTCTTCATGTGTCTTTGTTTTTTTTTTTTGTTTTTTTTTTTTTTTTGTTTTTGTTTTTGTTTTTTTTTTTTTTTTGTATCAACACAATAGTCATAGAATGAGTTAGGAAGGGTTCTCTTCTTTTCTACTTAATGGTATAATTTCAGGAGTATTGGTGTTAATTCTTCTTCAAAGGCATTGTGGAGCTCAGCTGAAAATCCATCTCTGGTATGTCAATTCTCTTGGTTGGGAAGCTTTTGATAGTTTCTTCAATTTTATTGTTTTTATTTGTCTTCTTACATTGTACATGTCCTCTTGATTCAGTTTGGGTAGTTTATTTGTCTCTAGAAATTTGTCAAGGTCTTCAAGATTTTCTACATCATTGAAATATACATTTTCACAATAATTTTTATTTTCTTCTGTACTTCAGTAGTGTCCATCATGATATTCCCTTTACATCATAAATTTTAGTAATTTGGGTTTTCTCTCCTTTCCACTTCAAAATGTAGCTAAGGGTTTAGCAATTTATTTTCTCAAAAAACCAATTTTTATTTTTCTAAATTTTTCAATTGTTTCTTTTGTTTCAATTTCATTGATTTCAGATCTGGTATTAATTACTTCCTGTCTTCTACCATTTTTGGTGTTGATTTGTTCTTATTTTACTAGCGATTTGAGATGTAAAGTTAGGTCATTTATTTGTTGACCTATAATTCTTTTAATGAAGGAGCTCTATGCAGTGATCTTTAATTTTAGGCCTGCCTTCATAGTGTCCCAGATATTTTTGATATGTTTTATAGGCATTGTCACTTACCTCTATGTACATTTTTAATTTTCTCCCTGATTTTTATTTCAGTCCATTTGTTATTTAGGTTTCAGGTATTGGAGTAGCTTTTATTTTTATTTTATTACTGATTTCTAATTTCATTCTGTTATGATCTGATAGAATGCAGGGTAGTATTTCTATTTGTTGTATTGGCTAATTGTTGTTTTATTTTGTAACATATGGTCTGTTTTAGAAAAAAATCCATGTGCTGCTGAGAAGATTGTGGATTTGCTTGATGATGAATAAAATATTCTATATATGTCTGTTAAGTATAAATTTTTGATTTTATTATTTAATTCTATGGTTTATTTGCTTAGTTTTTGTTTGCAAGATCTATTCAGTGGAAAGAAAGTTGTATTAAAGTGAGTATTATTGTTTTGTATTCTACTTGATTCCTGAAGTTGAGAAGAGTTTGTATGTAGATGCTCCATTTTGGGAGGAATATATATTTAGGATTGTTATGTCTTCTTGATCTATGATTCCCTTAAGTAGCATGAAATGTCATTCATTATCCCTTCTAAGTTTGGTATGAAGTCCACTTGGTTGGACATGAGGATGGAAACCCCAACTTATTTATGAATGTCATGTAAATGATATATTTTTCCCAAACCTTCACCTACAGTCTGTGAGTGTCTTTGAGTGTCTGTGTTGAAAAATCAGCTGAAATCCAATTTGATTTTTCCCTATATGTAATTTGATTTGATTCTCTCACAGTGTTTAAAGTTCTATCTTTATTCTGTATATCAGTTATTCTCATAATTCCCTTTTGTGTGGATCTGCTGTAATTGTGTACACTTGTGGTTCTGTAAGTCTCTTGCATTTAATTTCTGATATCATTCATTAGATTTGGGAAATTATCTATTATGTCATTGAAAAGATTGTGCAATTCTTAGTTTTTTATCTCCATGCCTTTGTCTATTCTGATAAATCTTAAATTTGGTATTTTTATGTTATCCCATATTTCTTAGAAGTTCTGTTCATGGTTTCTTGCCATCTTCTCTGTGTGGTTTACTTTATTTTTAAGGGTATATATTTTTCTTCTTTGCTGAGGTTCCAACTTGCAAGTGGTCTAGGCTGTTGGTGATGCTTTCTATTGAATTTATAATTTGGTATATTGATTCCTTCATTTCAAGTATTTGTGCTTGGAATTTTTTCACAATTTCTAATTCTTTATTGAGGTGATTTTTCGTTTCCTGTATTTTACTTTGATTTCACTCCTTATTCTATATTTTACTTAACAGGTTAGTTTGGCTATTTATATTATAGTCTGGCATTTTTTCTAATGTGTTTTCAGCTTGTTCAACAAATAGTGTCCAGCCTGGTAACTCAGTATCCTGTCCAGTACTTTTCACAGAATCCCACTGTGCATAGTGAAAGCCTCAGTGTCCAAGATGAGAATTTCATATTTTCTTAGACATTGTCAGGAGGCATGAGAAAGGCTGTCTCACAGGCAATGTTAGACCAGGTCAAGGCCACTGCTTAGCAGTAGATGAATGGTTAAGATTGAGGTCTGCGTCATTCACTGGTGGAGTTGAAGTGACTGAAGTCTTTAGTGTCTTCTCTTTGTGTCTTCAATTAACTGAAGATGTGCTGCTGTTAAAGGTGTGTATCAGGTCAGGAATTGTCTCCGTGCAAATTGAATGGTCATAGAATGATGAACTATATGAATGATGTAGTTACATTTTAGTTGACAATGTAGTGTTTAATGGCAACAGTTTAATATTCTGTTTACCAATTTTTTATTTGAAATAAAATGTCACTGTTTTACATGCACAGATTTAGTGACAATAAGGCATATCTTAAGAAATATTAGCCTATTATATATTTTAGGTCAGTTGCTCATAATTGTATATCACCAACTCTACTAAATGCTTTAATTTAAACTAGGATAATTAAAGAAGAGTATTAATGACCAATAAATTCTGAAGTTATCAGTCCTGGAATGTGTTAGTTGAATCATACCTTTCTCTTTTTGAACTCTTAAATTTGTGTCCATGTAATGTTTTGAAATGGCAACAGTCATAAGAAGAAGCATTTTAAGTGCTTATATTATGTATTGTAAAATAATCCTTCTTTATTGCTGCCTTACCTATGTATACTCATTGCAATCCTGGGTTAATGGTAACAACTGTAATCCCTGGAGGCAAAGAAATGGCTCAGCAACTTATCCACAATGATTGCTCATACTAAGCAGTGAATATTTATCAGATGAGTAGATAAGTATTTCTTGAATTAATAAATAAATAAGATATCATATGACTTCTGGAAATTTGTTGTTGAATAAAGTAAACTGGATCAAAGACTTCATTCTCAACCCTCAAACAGTGGCTTTGTGACCTTGGGCAAGTCAAATAACAATCCTCAACAAAGCTGAGATAATGGGATAACTCAGATGAAGGCAGTAGTTGCTCTCATAAGTTCTTGGAGTTATGACTGCCAGTATTTGTTTGTTGAATAAAATCATAGGTGGGGAAACATACATTCACCTGTAAAGTAGAAATCATGTGGTGACATTATTATTTCCATGCCTACTTCTGCTGATTACACTCTAATTACACACATGAGCATACAATAATATTCAGGGTCACCTGCTCCTTATCTCTTTCAGAACTGTTTTTAGGTAGATTTTGCAAAATAAATTTTAAGTATTTGCTTAGTCCTGCCTACCTCTGCAAACTGTTAGAAACTGTGCCCCATTGGCACTCCCCTTCCCTTCTGCAAGAGTGACAATGTTCTTGGGAAACTCAAGTCATTCTAATATTGCTTGGGTAATTAGGGAGCCATCACAACTGTGCATCTCATGTGCATTTCATTACCTAGTCAAATATGAGCGACTTTTATCAGTTTCTTTGTTGGACTTTTGGTGTCAAATACAGGTCATTTCATCATTTGTTCACTCACTCATTTAAGAAGTAGCTAATTATGCTAATGTAATCTATGAAACTTAACTCTTAAAACTCCAAGTTCTCTAAAAGGCAAATGTGTTTTGATCCTGGCCAGGAATATGTTGTAACAGGGAGCTGGTAGTATTTTGCAAGGCTATGTAATTGGATCCAGACCTAGGCATGGCCCTTAAGCACAGCTTCAGATAATGCTTCAGGATGTCTGTCACATCTAAGGAGGAGCTGAAGATCACTGTGATTCAGTCTGTACTGACACTTAAAAGAGTGTTCATCATGGTGATTTGATCATATCATTTATTTTCCCAGGTGTTCAGGGAGAAATATTGGCCACCAAAGTTTAATTCTCATACATAAGAAATATGAGGTAAGGCTATTCTCTCAACACTGGAAAAGGCACCCAAGAGAAGAGCTATACTTTGAGCTCAAGGTGATGTGTGCCTTTTACCAGAGCATTTGAACTCTTCATGGTCAGATCTGCCAGAAGCATATAGACTGGAAAAAGAAAATCATTTGGGAATGGGCAGGGTCAAGTGTGTTAAGGACATAAAGGTAGGCCACTAAAAGTTGAATGCAACAGCTGATGTATTTGGCCACTCATGTACAGAATGGGTGCCCAACTGATGTAGAGTCCTTGGAAGTGGATGAGGCACATTACTGTTTCAGAGTGAATGGAAGTGTGTGTGATCTGAATAAGTTTGGAGAGAGTACTGTGTTACAGTGAGAAAAGTGACCTTGAGATCCAGTGGTCCTCCTCAATCTTTTTCTGATTTTAGAAAATTCTAACAATGTTTTGGTGATTTTATTTTTTACATGTGAAGTGAGTACACTGCAGTATTGTGACTGTCTAACATGAACACATCCTATATATATTTTTTTTATTTTTACAGACTGTGTTTTGATTCATTGAACCCAAATGGGGTATATCTTTTTTGTTTCTGTGGTTGTGCATAATGTAGATTCATACCATTTATGTCATCATATATGTATATAGGGCAGTGATGTCTGTCTCATTCCATAATTTTTCATAACCCTTTCCTCCCTCTCATTTCCCTTTATATAATCTAAATTTCCTCCATTCTTATCTCACCCCATCCCCCCACCCATTATATATCATCATTTACTTATCAGGGAAATATTCAGCCTTTGGATTTCTTGGTATTGATTTATTTCACTTAGCATGATAGTCTCCAATTTCTTCTATTTATTTGCAAATGCCATAATAATATTCTTCTTTATGACTGAATAATATTCCATTGTGTATCTTTTTGCTTGATGTGCTGGTAAGGACTAGATGGGGTGGCAGTTCCTTTGGAGAATGGAAACTGGAAGCAGGATTGGAAGACATGCAGCCCATTGAAATGATGTGCAGTCAAACATTTTTCTTACTTGTCTACAGGACCACTCTCATTCTTCATGGCATATTATAAAGGAAAACAGAGGAAGTCTGATCAAACAGATGTTGTGGATAACTGGATAGGGAAAGAAAATGATTAGGTGAATTAAAGTCAAATTATATATTAAAGATTGATCTTGGGATAAACCTCAGCCCTTGAGTGGGAAATTTCTGGTCAATTTTGTGGGTGTTTGTGACATGGTTCATCTCCACTTGCCACAAGTGTGGCAGAAGGTACTTTGTGCTAGTCCTCTGTTGTTGTGATGCCTTTTGCAGCCAGGTTCCAGTGCAGACTGCTAAGTTCTAGGAAGTTTCTTTTCTCCCTTTGTGAAGTTCAGGGATCATGTGCTGGACTGCCCACCACATAGAACTTGTATATGTGTGCATAATTATCAAATACTGGCACAAATCTGGGAGTCTTTTGTAAATTACCAAATTTTTTATCTGGGAAATTATATTTCATGGGGGCTCATTCTTTCCTGTAATCAGAGTGACCAAAGTCTAACTAGGTCTAATGGTTTGAGTATTTGCTTCAAAGATGGTCCCTAGTATCCAACCTTTATTCAGTGTGTAAGGTTTATCTCTGTGGTAGGTTCTGAAGATTAGAAGATCAATAAAATGGTTGAATGGTTGCTTTTTTTTTTTTCAGTGCTGGGGATTGAATCCAGGGCCTTGTACTTGCAAGGCAAGCACACTACCAAGTGAGCTATATCCCCAGCAAAAAAAAAAGTGGAATCATTCTTTAGGACTTGTGTTCTAGGGAGTGGGCTATAACTGCCTCACAGCAGCTCATCTCATGTACTTTCTTTAATTATTTTTTATTTTGCTTTTAATTTTTTGCAAACAGCATTTTGATTCCTTGCACACAAACGGGGTGAATCATTTTATTTCTATGGTTGTGCACAATGTAGATTCATATCATTTGTGTAATCATCCATGTACTAAGGTAATGATGTCTGCCTCATTTCACCATTTTTTCATACCCACTCCCTCTCTTTTCCATCTACATATTCTAAAGTTCCCCCACTCTTCTTTCATTCTCCACCCCCAATAAATATTATTCTCCACTTAGGGAAAGTATTTGGCCTTTGTTGTTTGGGGTTTGGCTTATTTTACTTAGCAAGATATTCTCCAATTCCATCCATTTATTTGCAAATGAAATAATATTTTTTCTTCTTTATGGCTGAATGGTATTCCATTGTTTATATATACCAGAGTTTCTTTATCCATTCTTCTGTCGAAGGGCATGTGCTTTTTTCAAATAACAACTTTATTGAGGTGTGATCTTCCCACCATGAAATTGACTTGTGAAGTGTTCTGTTCCAGCTCTAGGTCATTACCACATCCAAATTGTTGTGCACGTACACCACTACCTATCAGAAATTTTCCTTTACTCTGAAAAAAAACCCTGTTCCCACTTGTAGTCATTCCCATTTATAACTCTTCTCTAACTACAGAAACCATGAGGTTTTGTCTCAATGATATGTCCATTCTGAACATGTAATACAGAAGCAATATTCAGTGCATGGCCTTTAGACAACATTCATGGCCTGATGTCAGCTCTCTTTTTCTTCCCTTCTGCCTTTTGCTGGTCATCATTATACTTCACTGAGTCATTTCGTTGGTCCATTTTCTGGCCTGAGTTCTTTGGAGTAAAGAAATGTCACTCCTTCCTTCAACAGGTATTTGTCAAAAGCCTCCTTTTTGTCACATTTCACAGGTTTCTGTTCTCACTAAATTCAGTCTGATAAAGGTACAATGAGAAACATGAGTAAAACAAACATATAAATGTAATCAAATGATCAGAGACACCCTGTCTAAGGATAAAATATTTGTACCAAAATTTGAAAGGGGACCCAGTGACACAAAGAGAAGGGGCTAAACATTGGGCAAACCATTTGGACCTAAGGTTGTCAGGAATGTGGTGAGTTCCAAGGCCTGGAAGGAAGCCAGAGTAGCTGCATTGCTTTTAGGAGGGTGTCTCAGGTGAGAGGAGAAGGGCCATGGTCATTTAGCTCTTTTTTGTAAAAAACAGGTTTGGATTCTTCCAGGTGGAGTGCTATGATCTGATTTGGTTTAAGAAAATCTGGCTTCCCTTTGAATAATGAAACGCAAGAGTTAAATTGGAAGGTAATACTTGAAAAACTTCTGCATCTGTACTGTCCTTTGACACTGGCAGCCTTGGTTTAGATAGGGTAGAAGAAATGAACCATAGTGGACACATCAAAAAGCTATGGCAAAATGAGAATGGACAGGTCTTAAAGATGTGTTGAGTGTAAAGTGAAGTCAGGGCCTGATTTGAGCTCTTTGGTATACATTACTGTAAAGTCAAGAAATATGGATTCAAATGTCTTTGAGACACATATGGAAACCCTACACAGATAGATTAACTGGGCATTTACATACACACAGTTCTAGAGCTCACAGGAAACTTGGAACTGGATAAGCAGATGTGGGATTCATCAGTGTGAAGGGAGTACTGGAAACCATGATAGTGGACAACACCTTCTAGGAGGAGATTCTAGAGAGAAGAGGTGCAAACTCCATAATCTACATTCATAGAAGAACAGATTTAATATGTTCAAGATGCATAGCAACTGGGGAGAAGGTATCAGGGGAGCCTTGTGGCTTGCAGCCACTGGGAAGCAAACTTTTCAGCCAATTCCAGCTTTGTTGAGCAGTCTTAAGTTAATAGGAAGTGAATTCAGTATAAAAGAAATGAACAAGAAGTCAGCAAAGCAGAGTCAGTTTGGGAAGCATGAGGAAGAAAAGTGAGATGAGAGAAGGGGACTGGGGAGCCTGCCTTAAAGCATTCATTATCTTTGGGTAAAACCTGAACATAACAGACTCAGCTCCACAACCTGGTTTAGAAAATGTCCAGTTCCACTCTCAGCAAAGTTATAAATTGAAAAGCCCCCTGGGGGGGAAAAAAAAACTGCTGTGAACTGATTAGAATGTTAAAATTAGACAACCATTGAAGCACCAGTTTATACTTCACCCAGAATGAATTTTAATATTTTAATGCTTGGTTTTATTGCTTGCTGATGGTATTGCACTGTTTTACTCTGGAAGGTAATAAGTGAGGGGTTATCCTTAGAATTGTTTTAGCTTTTGAGAACATGGATCTTTCTTTCTTCAGTCTAGACTTGCCCATTATTAGAAGATACAAATTATTATATCTGAGAGATAACGTATGTCCTCTGGTGATATACACAATGTGTATATTTTATAGTTCGTGTCTATAACTTAATACATGAACCAATTTCGAGAATGGCCTATGCTGTTATTTTGGTGTTTAGAAAAGCACCTGTATGAAGGTTGTGCTCATGGTCTTTTTAACACCTCTCTTTCAATCTATGAATTCATTGAGAAGTCATTATTGCTCAATTCAGTGATCTAAAATATCACTTACCTGTGCTTTGTAGAATTTGGAATTCTCTCTGCAAATCTCTAATGCCAAGTACATTGAACAACTAAGTCACTCTCCATACTTCTATTAAATTTTTCTTCATTTTTTTTCTACTTTCTATTGTAATAGCTTTTCTTTTTTAAATTTATTTTTCTTGTAAACAAATGGTATACATCTTGTTTCACTGCTTGTACATGAAATAGGACATACCATTTGCATAATCATACATTTACATAGGGGAATGGTATTTGATTCATTCTGTTATTTTTTCCTTCCCACCACTCTTCCCACCCCACTTTTCCCTCTCTACACTCCCTCCTTCCTCCATTCTTGCCTCCCTCCCAAACCTCATTAAGAGAAATCATAATCTTGTTTGAAGCACTAAATATGTGTTAAATTTAATAAGTTAAATTTCAGTTAAATTTAAAAATTTTATCTGTATAAATGAATGTGAAACAATACTCATTTTAATTAAATTTGAAGAGAAAAGAGGCATTGGTAACCTGCCTTTGGCTTATCTTTGATCGTTTATTGTGAGTGGACTGTATAGTTATTTAGTGCTTGACCTTCATCTATTACACTCTTTAAGAACTTGAATAAATTGTAAATGCCCTGAGTACAATTTAGTCATTTTTTGGCCTTGTGAAGAAATAAATAATTATGGCCATCATGAAATTTGAGTAGTATTTATTGTTTAAATAAAAATAATAATATTTCTGAATTGTTCATGGAAAATGTCCCTCATTTAGTACAATTTTGTTATCTTACTATTCTTCTTAACATCTTTAGGAATATAGTAAATATTGAAAAGAGTCAGAGATACAAATGGTAGCTAAGAATATGATCTTGGAAATCAGACTGCATGGGTTTGAATTCTGTCTCTGACACATCATGGCATGTATTCTTGGGCACATGATTCAGCCTCTCAGGATGAAATCTTCCATCCCTCTGAGGACATAAATTGTACCTTTGTCCAGTGTCTCCAAACCGTATATGCTACCTCCATGTTATCAGATTTTTGCAAGATCACATTTTTTATCAAATAAGCTTGTTTTAATTAATAATGGCCCCAAAGCATATGGATAGTGATGCAAAGGAGGCATCAGGGCATAAAACATTAAGAATGCATTACCTCCAGTACTCTGTGGAAACACTGAAGCTACCTAGGAAAAATCACTGGGGAGTGGTGGTAGTGTTCATGGCTTTACACATCCATTAAGGGTCTTGGAACATATCCCTGGGGATCAGGGGGAGAGGCTTCTGCTCGGGTCCAGCCCTAGCAGGAGTCCATGGGTTCCACACTGGTAAATGGGGCGCAGGGAGACAGCGTCGGCAATGGATGGAGAATGAAAGACACAGACTAGTTCTGGTGCAATCAATCCCACTTTATTCTGGGGAAGGCTGGGTTTATATACATTTTTCTTCAGGCTATGATGACAGGCTTATGATTAATAAAATCAAAGAAGTTTTCAAAGCATAGGCAGAAATTGTTTTTACCAAAAGATTATGAGTAAACAGTAACTGTACAGATTATCCTTACTAAATCACAATTATTTTAAGAATATCTAACTATGTCAATGAGCTAATACAATGTTTATTTCCCTAATATCTAAACTCTATATGACCTAAGACTATTTTTATTATTTTTGCGGTAAAGCAATAGAAAAATAATGTCATGTGACCATCTCTACTAGGTCCTTCTGGTTAATATCTAAATTGCTGAGTTAAGGGCTACAGGAGGGCAGCGGTCCCAATGGTTATTATGTACCAACGTTTATTATAGGGGTGACATATTCTTTGTAGGAAGGAAGGAATGTTGTGAAACCTTATTCTTTTACCTTACCACCACACATAAACAAAACCATCATCTGGATTAAATGACCCTGTAGGAGACAGGGGAAGATCTATGTCTACCTTCTCTAAGGGCTTGCCTTTAGGGGGATATCAGGGCTTGCCATAGATAAAATAAGCTGGTCCATATCTAGTAACTACTGAGGGAGGTGCTTTGTGCTTAGAACTTGGGGAAACACTGTTATATATAAATTTCTGTGCCCCAACAGGTTCTGGCTGTGCCAGTAAATGCAGTGTTTGATTTTGAACATAATAAAAACATTCTCCTGTAGTGAGGTTAATATCACAGGGCTTCAACATGTGTTTTGTCTCCGTGATGTTTTTCTGGAAATGTGTAGAATTATTTCCATTACCTCTAGCAAGATCCTCAGACTGAAGTGAGTAATATATTATTAGGAAAACTCCACAGAATAACATCGAATCTAGGGAGGCATACATCTGGCTACAATCCTTTTAGAATGAGTCTCTGAAATCATCCTTGAGTGGAACTCTGTCAAGCACTGCAAGGAGAGCCAGGTGCCCCCGCAGGCTTCTATATTATTACTTTTCTGAGTGTTTCTAACAAAGGTAGGGACAATGGTGGAAATAATCTGTTGTTAGTTCAAGCAACTCTAATAAAGAAAAATTTTATTTTGCATATTTTATTACCCTCATGTCATCTGGATGTGTAAAAATTATTGCCTTAATTATTTTGTGAAGAAGAGTCCAAATTCTTAATAACAGTGTGTAGAAAGGAAATGATGAATTAGCATTGAAATTCTGTGAGATGAGTTGTAACTTATGCAGGTTTTTAAAGATATTATCCAAACCAGGCACAGTGGTACACAACTATATTCCCTGTGCCTCAGGAGACTGAGGCAGAAGGATCGTAAGTTCATGGAAAATTTCTGGTATGTTCCTTTGTGTGAACTGGGAGTGAGAACCTTACCTTCACTTGCTTCCTTTCCTTGCTTTACACATTAACCTCAAAAGTGAAACAACTAATATTTTGCACTATGTGTCTCATGCTAACTATGTAATCTACTTGTGTGTGTAACTGCACAGATGCAAATGTGTGCATCAGAAAACAACTATACCCATTTGATTTCACTTTGAATTTTCATAATTAGATGTGATAGTTTTATTTTATTAATTAAATACATAATGTTTCCATATTTTAAACCCTATTACAGTGTAAAATTATTTGACTCTTCCTGTGTCTCAAGTAAAATAATACTGATTTTTAGTGTATGATTTGTAATGAAAATAGATTATCTCACATCAGAGAAATGGAAATCAATGTTTTTCTCCAAGTGGAATAGTTTCAGGTGGATAATAAACAAGCTGAAATTTGTTTCACACATATCTTTACCCCTTTTAACATTTTTAACTAAAGAAAATGTTTAAGAAATAGAATTCATGCTTCGGACCTATGTTCTTTGTTTCCTGGTTTTGTTGTTCTACTGTGAATCATTTCTATTAGAAATTTCCGCTGGTATTGAAGGACACATATACCACCAAAAAGGATATGAGGAGGAAAGAAAGACTGTTTAGATCATATATCTAGAAGTTGTGTGTGTGAGTGTAAGGTCACCAGCTCAGTCTAGTTTGCCCTAGATTGCCTCCAATTTTATAGTAAATATTTTCTTAGTCCCTGGGAAAACCAATGTGGTTGGCCAAACTGCCTGTTTATAGCTCCTGTGGGTACAGTCTTAACTTATTATAATTGTGTCTTTTCTTTACTACTGTTAAAGGTTCCACATATTTAAGAAAGTAGGGGAAGTAAAATAAAAATCTAAGATTAGCTAACTATCCTATAAATGCTAGGCAAAGCTGAAATATTTTGTGAACAGACCTAAATTTATTTTCAAAGCATTTCTCTTAGTAATGTATCATTTTCACTACTAAAAGAACTTGCTACTGATTCCATTTATAGAACATTATTGAAATATACAAATTGCAGGTTACTGAGTATTAGTAAAGTAATGGAGTGTCAAAGTTGATTGGACTATAAAAAGGCAGATCAAAGGAGCCTTGTGGCCATGAAAATTCTCTGCCTTGACTCTGTCAAGCAGACTTTTGGGCAGGTGTCCAGTGTTGATTTTACAGACTGTTAGAAGTTCAGGATGTCATGCAAAGGGGACACAGGATCTGTGAATTATTATTACTTGAAACTGTTTGTGAATCTGCAGTTATACAAGAGCTTAGAGAATGAGAATGGAAGGAGAAACATGACACCTGCTAACATTATTAGAAAAAAAGAATTATTCCAAAACACTAGATGGTTCCTAAAAGGGAACTCCTGTAGAAAGTATCTGTAGCTGTTCTTAGGGGCAGGCAGTGCATTAAGAGCTTTAAGACCATAGATGATTATTATGGTGACAGCACGTCACTGCTTAATTCCTGTTTGATGCTGTGCACTCCAAGTTCAGCATATAATTATTCCAAAACTGCAGAGATTTTTGAATACTCCTTAGATATGTAATACAACTCCCTCAAGCCCTAAAGTGCAGTGAATCCATAGTCAATACAGTCTGGTGGTACAGAACCTGGACTCAGAAAACAAACCAGGGTTCACATCTCATTTCCACCTCCTATTGTTTGTATGATCTTTGGCAAATCAGTTATTGTTTTTGGTTTCATTTCTTACATGTACGATGAGATCAGAGAAGTCAATTTTGTCTCTATCATAGGTCTGCAATGAAGAATAAATGAGACATTGAAAGCACTTCATAAGTGCTGTGCAGATGCCAAATTTGCTGCTCTTATTACTGGAAGCATGTATAGTAGTGGTACACAGAAACTAAGAGATAGATTTCATTTTGCTTTCAACAATTGAGTTTTAGAAAACCTCTTAACCTTCCATGACTTTGTCTCCTTCTGCAGAATCTCAGTATGTCTAAGTAGATGACAGGTCAAAAGTTTTCCAGTTTCCAATTTCCTGCATAATGAGGTGAACATTTTAGAGGCAAGAAAGACATGGATGAAATCACAGGTTACAGTCTCCCAGGCCTCAACTTAAATTTTGCTTCTGCTTCAGATCTGAGCCATGCATTGCTCTCTGCCCATTCATATCTTGTTCCCTCTGCTTTCCTACAAGAATGGGGTTTTGTTCTGAACAGCATGTGGAAGTCACAATTACTACTACTTTTCTACTTCTTTTTTTACTACTACTGCTACTCTACTCAAACTACTGCCCAAGAGGCAAATCTACCAGTGTCCCCACCCTCTGCCTGTCTTGTGTTTCTCCAGTTAAAATTTTATTGGAGTACATCACTGATTTGTTTACATCTTGGCTGAGATTGTTTTCCAGTTCTATGGGCAAATTTGAGCAGTGTGGAAGAGACCATGGAGCTTGCAAAATCTAGCTCTTTGCTATCTGGTTCTTTGAGGAACATATTTGTTGACCACTCATCTAAGAAAATTTTAACAGCTGTGTCCTTCAGCTTCCTGTTTTCCCTCTCACCTGTGAGGATTATATGGCCTGTGTTTCCCTTCTCTCTTTTCATGCTGGGTTGAATTCAGTTGTTTATAGATGTTATTGGCATCAGATCTGCCATTTTGCTGCCATCAGTATTCTGCACCCCCCTCATTTTACAACCTAGATTGTTAGCCCACAAACTTCCTAGTCAATTATTGGTCTGATTATTAGTCCACAAAATTCTACTACCTAAAAATAGCTCTCCAGCCATTCTCTCTCTCTCACCCTTGGGTGCAGACACTCTGCTCGTCTGCTTAATAAAATCTCTTGTGGGAGTTTCTGCATCAGGAATGGTTTCTGGGTGCTTTCATTTGTGCCATGATTTGGATGGGCTCTTCTACTGCCACTTAGGTGAGTGGAATCCCATCTGTTGCCCCAGAACCTCTGATTTTGGTCTCACATTCCATTCACCCTGATGCTTGTTGTACATCCACCACCAGCTTCAGATTGGTAAATTTCCCATAGGTCAAATTAAACACTCCTCTGCTGACCTGAGATGTGACTGTTGGTCATTCAGTGCCCTTGAGGCAGTTGAAGACTGGGAGTTCCCCGAGTCATGATTTTTACAATTATGGCTGGCCTCCTTAGTTGACCTTATCTGATGGGTGGATCCCAGATGTTTATGATGGAGATTCCCTCTCTGGGTTATTCTCCTCTTTAGTTTTCTTCTCAAAATTTCTGCCACCAGGTCCCCTACCCCCTTGTCTTTTGCCTGGCACACAGTGACAGGGGTGACAACTCCCATCATTGTGCTGCCTCCTCATCTCCACTCAACTAGTGTGTGACCTTGGAATGGCTTAGATACTAACTAGGCTATTAATTAGTCTCCACCATGGGCTCTGTGTCCCCTATTCTGGCAGACTTACCCCTGGAGTGTCTACTAGATAATCTTCAACTTCTTTGCCTTGCCTGCAACCACCAAAACTTATTCACTTGTGTAAAGATATTTGGCCACAATATCCTTCAGATAATCAACCAAAATGACCACTTAATGGCATACAAATTCTGTGAGTCTTTGCTCTTCCCGCAAACCTGAACACCTTCTTTGGTCTTCTCCACTCCTAATTCCTCCTCCTTCTCTGACTTTGACCCAGCTAATGATCTACTCCCATACTGGCCTCCTGCAGCAGAGGCCACTCTGACCCCTGCTCCTCTGTCTCTTTTGCCCCTCTCTGTTTTGACTTCTGCCCTGTCCACCCACTCCTTCTGCCATGAGGTATCAAGCACATGTTCTAGCTCCCCTATGGGAGGTGGCTGGTGTGCAGGGAGTGATCAGAGTTCATATTCCTTGTTCACTGTCCAATCTTTCTCAGATAGACAAGCAGCTAGGCACCTTCACCTCCAACTCTGCCAACTTCATTAAGGAATTTCAGTATCTTACCCAGTCTTATAATGTTAAATTTAAAAGATGTCTTTATTTTTTGTATACCCTAGACCCTCAATCATGATTTCTGTTTACCTTTAAGGAACCAGATAGTGGATCTCAATTTACCTACAAAACGTTGCCTCAAGAATGTGGCAATAGCCCTCACCTCCTCAGCCAACCCCAAGCTGAGAACTTAAAAATGGTTAAAAATCCCTAGGCAGCAATTTCCCTTACAATGGGATGTAAGCTAGGAGACTCAGCAAGGGTCCAACTTGAGACTGAAGGGAAAAAATTGTCAATTTTAATCTTCTGGAATGAAACACAGAAAAATGATTTTAAGACCCTCTTTTTCTCCATCTTTCTCTCTGTCTCTTCCCACTTTTGCCTCTCTTGTTCTCAGTCTCATATTATAATTAATGGCCATTAACATTTTTTCTTCCAGGACTCTTGTTTTTCCTTAAATAATATATTTTTTGAGCTCGCAATTTTGATCTCACATATCTAGGTTAATGTTTTTTCTGATCAGTTCTATTTTTTATTCAACTCTAAAATTATTTTTAAACATTTATAATATTTCAGTGGAGATTAATCTACAAAAAACTACAAGGTCTTTGCTTTTGTTATGTGTATATCATGTTGTCTGATATTGTGTTGTCTGTCTATATAGGTGCATCAAAATATTATGTACCTGATATTAAAATTGACACAAGTGACGAGCACTCATGAAATTAAAATTTAGAAAATGGATCGAAATACCTTTAATTCATGTGATTTTAATAGGTTTAATTTAAATTGGGTGAACAAATGAAGGTAAGGTGTCTTTAAAATTACTTAACAAACAAGTCTCTCTGGGTGATCAAACTAACAAAATGTTGAGGTTTATAAAATGTCTAATCCATGTTTTTAGGACTCTCATTCAACAGAAAAGAGATGGCAAATACTGTTCAGTACACTTGTCTGATATTTGGTAAATAAATAGGGTTTATAGTTGTTTTTTGTCAGTAAAAACAAGGATACTAGAAGTTAAGTCCTAAAAGGTATAATTCTGTATACAAAAGGGATCAAAAGATTCAACTGTGTTTCAATTAGAGTGATATAAATAACAAAATTTTTTATCTTATTAAAATGGAGTAGTTTATCTGAATTCAAAAATTTCATAAAAGATGTTTCAAAATGTGAACAGAAAGGGGTCAACAGATAAAGAAAGTAAAATGTTTTAAGTAAGGAAATATATTTAGTAGAAGAAAAAATGTTTCTGGGAATGAAATTCTCTGTGTGATGAAATATATGAGGGTCTAAGAGCTAAGGAAGTCTATGTAAGTAAAGGGCAAATTTTGACAAGTTTGTGTGTAACTAATTTGGTTATATGTATGTGAGACAATCAGTTACAACTATTTAGGGTTTTTCCCTAAGGTCAAATATTAATGGGTTGATATAAACCAATGTTAAATCTGTATGCTAACATGACAAGGATTTCTTAAAAACACGAATTTACTCTTAACATTGTGACTGTTAAGTTTTATTCTTTAGAACAATCAGCCTTAAATCTTAGGTTTTATGCAATTATGGTTAAATAACAAATACTGTGTTATTATACTGCATTACAAAGTCTAAATTTTTCTTTAAAAGCTAAACATTGTTAACTTAAAAATATCAAGGTAATTGTGGAATGGTCACTCTTCTTTGTATATTAAATGTGTTCATATCTTTCAGGTATACACATCTTTAAAGCAGAAAATTTATCAAGCTGTTGTTCTTCAATCTAAACTTGTCTGTAATGGTAATTTTAAACTTATAAGAATAGTAAATTTTATTAAGAACTTATTTATATCATGTAATGTTCTATAATAGGACCTGTTATCAATAGGCTATATGAGAAATTTACTTTTTACACTGAGATAAAAAATTTAAATGTAAATGTATTTCTAAAAGTTACTGAGAGCCTGATTTATTTCAAGCTTAATATCATGAAATATGAATACACAGAAAACACTTTGCCACACAAAAGGAAAGTTAAAAGCTCTCTCAGCCTCTCCTTGATTTATGTTTTGGATGTAATGTCATATTATGTTAATTAATGTTCATGGAGACATAATATAATATAGACCCAATTAAGCAAAAGGGGGTAAATGGCTGTAAAGTCATAAACATTCTAGTTAAATTCTACTACTGTTACTTTGTGACTTGTGAGACTGACTTGCTCAATATTTAAGATCAAACTTAGTGATTGACATTAATATACAGGTGCCAAGAAAACCAATATTTGACTCTTGACTTCTGAATCAGCCTGAATCCAGGTAAGGGAAGAACTTCTCTAAGGAGCTTTGTAATCTGAGTCACATGACCTCCCAGTCAGGGAGATTAATGAGACTACTAGAGGATTAAAAGCCAATCAGAGTACCTGCTACAAAGAGGAGGGCCACTGAAAAAGGGAGACATCCCGGATGCTTCCAAAGTAAGCCACCTCATCAAGGAGATCTTACCTAGCAAATGGCACTAAAGGAGTTAATACTAAAGAAGTGAATAGTTGCTCTCAATGAGTGTCCCCTGTGGGATCAGTTGACCCTTATCAGCAGATAGGAACAAGGTCTGTTTGACCAACTTGATCTTGAACACCTAGCAAAACAGTTAAAACCAAAACACAATCATTCCTGGGCATTTAAAAGAAGAAACAATAATCAAATATATCTTAAGATGTACACTTGTGTTAACCCAAAGAATAAGTAAGACTGGAGACTACAAAAGAGATTCTTAGGCAGGCCAGAGTGCCTGATAACTATCCCGAGAAACATCTAGAGTCAGAAATTTTTGGTCATTTAAAGGCCTACAGATCTTTCTAGACAGGACGATGCCTGCTATATTGCCTACAGAAGTTCCTACAAGATCAGATACACAAGATCACCAACCGATCAATCAATCAACTTCTCCTTCAAGACTACCAGCCCCTGACACCCAAAGCCAATACCTGCGATTAATTATTGACAGCTCTGACTCCAAAAACATTGCTCCCAACTGAAGTCCTCCCTAATATTCTTTTAGCAGGAATGAAACTCTTCATTCCTCATCGGCAGGAAGAAGCTACATAAGAAGAACTATTGTTCCACCCTGGTATCTATAAAAACAAAAAGGGATGAATATTGGCATCAGATCTGCCACTTTGCTGCCACTTTTATTCTGCCACTCCTAACCAATTTACAACCTAGATTGATAGCCCAAGAACATCCTAATCATTGGTTCAGCTTGTTAGCCCTCAAAATTTCTCATCAGTTGTTCATCAGATTCTTATTAGCCCATGAAATTCCACTACCTAAGAATAGTTCCCCTGCCATTTTCTCTCTCTTTCTCACCCTTGTGGTCAGGCACTCTGCCTGTCCACTTTATAAAATCTCTTGGGTGAGTTCCCACATCAGGAGTGGTTTCTGGGTGTTTTCAGGCTGAATGCTTATAGATGTGTTAGCCCTTAGGATATACACAACAAACTGAATGAATCACCAAAGAATTACAATATTTTTTAATTCAGCAAATATTCCACAGTATATTTCTGTTTGTGAAATATTCTTAAATGATAAATTTATAAAAATAGAAAAGGCTTCATGGTGTCCATGAGTAGTGGGGAGGGCAGCAGGAGAAAATAGGAGTGGCTTAGAGGTCAGCATGAGGGGTATTTGTGATGAAAAAGTCTATATCTGAGCTATATCATTTTTAATGTCACAGTGTAAAACCTGGAGGTGTTATATATAAAGTGAACAGAGGATATCTCTCTTTTATTTAACACAACTCCATATAAATCTACAATTATTTAAGAATAAAATTATTCTAATTGAATAAATAAATCTTTAAATGATTGAACCATACTAAACCAACATACAAGTGATTATCATTCTAAAATTATCCAAATTTTCCTTAGAAGTCTGGTAAAACAAGCATAAAAATTAAAAAGTGGAAACAATAATCACAAGAAATACTTTCTAGATAGTTCATAAAAATGACTTCCAGGAACAAAATGGTTGTACATCACGTTATTCTCAGTAAATATCATTTCACTTGAGTTAATTATATATTTCAATACTACTTCACAGTGTACAATGTTCATATGAAAAATACATGCATATTTATTTTCTGTAATTTAATGAAGATGAAAACATGTTGAGAAGTTCAGGAGGAAAACAATAATGTATACTTGAAAATGTTTAACCATTAATATTTTAAAGGACCTTGTAATGATACAGGAAAATTTGTGTAAAAAGTGTTCCTTTATGGTGAATCCAAGAATAACTATGAATTATTCAATTCACAGATTCCATTTTACAAATTGATTCAATTCCTTTCTCACAGACTATATCATTAAGTAAAAATCACAGATACATGAAATAAACTTTTTATAAGTAATGGAAGAGTTAACTAGAAGTAGAACAAGTTGTTTTCATGCAGTAAAACATGAAAGGAGGCATTTATAGAAATCTGAGGAGAAAAATGACTCCAAAACATAAGATAAGCATTCATTTAAAAGTTATGTTGTCAAAGTATTTAACCATAATTAACTTCAGACATTTAAAATGTTGTCAAATGGAATCCCTAACTGACTCACCTAAATCACCTTCGCTTGACACAGAAGAGAGCCAATGCTAGCAACTTCCATCAAACCCAGAGTAAGCAGTTTCTTAGTGTAGCAGTATTTCAGGATACAGGTAATGAATATATTACAGTTAATTTTTCTAAAGTAGCTAGCAGCAAAACAAGTTCAGTCATGCATTTCCAGGACCCCATCAAAGAGAAGCATTAATATTTTTTTAAGAGCAAACTTCTGTGGCAGAAGATGCTACCTAGCAGGCTTGGTAAAGTTAGGTGGGAAATTCAGATTTAGGTTGGAAAGCTCTTGCACAAGAGAGTGCATCTCCATTTTCAAAAGATCATTTGAAATCAACAGATCCTCCTTCCCTATTTTACAACTCACTTCTGTTTTCAAAATAGATGTCAACAGAGGGAGAAATAGTAGACTGGCAAAGCTGTGGACACTGAAAGTTTTACTCCATGGATTACACAACACCCACTTGGAATTGGGAACCAGAACTTGGGGGACATGGAGGACAGGAGGACAGTGGAGAGGACTGAAAGAGTGGGTCGCTGTGACTGGCACTTGACATTTGAAGTTCACCAAATGTCAGTCATCCTTAGATAACAAATCTGCAATGCTGAGACTCAGACACTAATTAACCCACCATTAATCAGAGTAATGGGATGGGTCTCTGGCATTCTTTGAAGTAGCAGAGGGCGGGGTTGCAGCTTCAAAGTTTTTTTCTTGGCTTTGATCAAGAAAAAAAAAGGCAGCAACATGACATGCATTAGCTAGCTCAGTTTCCCTCTCATGGGTGCCTCATGGATTAAAGGCACACCACATTAACCCACCCACAGCCTCCAGACCTAGCAAAGCTCCATCCTGGCTTGGTGACTCTGAGGAAAAGGAAGGGACCCAGAAGCTCATGATGTTGCACCCTGGTGTCCACCCCAGATAAAGAGTCCACCCAGCCTACATCCACCCTTTGCCACTTGGGTGGAGTCCCAGCCTGTGGCCCCCACCCCCATTCACTCCATCTTGCCCACAAACAGGCCCATGCCCTCCAGTGGCACCAGCGTTAAGCACACACTGCCTTTCCAAGAGCTCCCAGAACAATGGCAGTTGAAGCATCAGTAGTTCCCAACATCAGCCACCGCCAGGGCTGAATTTTGCCACCCACCACTTCACACCAGCATCCCAGGTTTTGGTGCTGGGTCATGGCAGGGAGGGTCTCCAAAGCCTTCCCAGCCTGCTACTTTTGGGTGCACCATGCTGTATCAAACCATGGAGTGCCCTGCACCCTGGTGCCATAGTGGACAGGGTTGCAGCAGCTGCCCTGCAGGAGGTCGAGTGGTCTGGTTACTCCTGGTGGCCACCACCACCCCACTCCTACCACAACTAGCACTGAGAAGGAAGAGCACTGGCTCACTGTCACCTCTCCTGGGGAGCAACCACTTCTCCAGATTCAGGGTCCCTTCACACATGCCATCTGTGCCAAAGCAGATGGCCCAGAAAAGTGGCTCCCACCTGGACTCACACCCTCTCATCTGCCTGAAATTTTGCACTGATCTGGCAGCAAGTCTAGGGATCTGGAGCAGACACAGAGGACAACTGCATCTCAGTTCTCACTCAGGGCATGGCTTGCAGGTCTGACTTGTATGGAGAGCGCACCCAGGTGCTGTGGACCAGGTGGGACTCACACAGGTAAGGGAGGACAAGAAAATACTGTGGTTATTAACCAATCCCTGACAGTGGTCTGATTTATCATCATTAACTATTGAAACCACCTTTGAGGCCTTGATTTTGCTCACTCGCCAGGGAGTAAGGAGTCAGCCTGAGTTAGTTAATGTGTCATTAGTCCCAAAAGGGAGAGGCTATTTTTACTTTCTGTTGCCAGCCACATGGGTTTCTTCAATCTAACAAGATTATATAAAAACCTAGGGGCAAAAAATAAACAATACCTACTAAGATTTGAGCACTCACTGTGGCCCAATCTTACCCATTGTAGCACCACCTTACCCATGATGACAGATAAATTCATTGATACAGATGGGAACACTGAGGCTTATAGAGTCAAAGTATCTTTCCCAAGGTCAGGAGCTCAAATCCTGTGCTTTGTACCACTAACCACCTCTGCTTTTCTCAGAGATGGAATGTGGAGAGATGTACCAGGGGAGCAGATTGGGGCTTGGAGGAATTGGCTCTGTTTTTTCAAATTGAAAAATTTCTGCAAATTACTTGCAGTTTGCATAAAGTTTTGAGGCAACTGGCTTGGAACTTGGAAAACCACATCAGTATATTATACGGTATAAGAGAATAATGACATCACTGCCAGTAAGGGAGAATGTCTGGAGAACCCTAACCCTCTGGGAAAATATTATTCCACAATCATCCTGGGGAAGTAGAGCACTATTATTGTCTCTATTCTTCATTCAAAGAAACAAGGCCAGGAAATTTTAAAATATGCAAACCAACTGTGTTGAAACCAGAATGAGAATTGAGATCTCCAGTGTTTTGCTCTAAGACATTTTTCCCACCTGGCTATGCTGCATTTTACAAGACCCATCAGATTTCTATCTTAAGGAGTTTTCAGACTACAGCTATTATCAAAGAAAGAAAAAAAAGAAGAGAAAAGAAAATATTAGAGAAACCCCTTTATAATGCTGGGAAGAGGAGCTAGCCAGGGCTGGACTTTTTCCTCCCAAAAGACTAATCTTTTATCTTAATTTTATCCTGCTGAATATTGCTTCAAAAAGTGAACATTTTATGTAAAAAAAAAAATATATATATATATATATGTGTGTGTGTGTGTGTGTGTGTGTGTGTGTGTGTGTGTGTCAAGATTATACAAAAAAATTATTATGGGGTCTTTCTAGCACTTATGCAAACTACACATTATTGATTTTGGTGATATGTAAGAAATTCTCTAGCTTTTAAAAATTTGTACATATTGTGATTTTACTCATTCTATATATTCAATTCTGTTTTTAAAAATATTAATATTCTGACCTTCAGAACTCCTGACCCAACAGTGACCAGCCCTCAGGACCCTGCAACAAATAGATGAAAAAGTAGACCCAAATCTCCATCATGTTTGCTTAGGACCAGACTTTCTGCAAGACTCCCAGAGAGCAAGAAATAAAAGCAAGAATCAGAAAATGGGATGGATTCAAAGTATAAAGCTCTTTCTCAGCAAAAACAAGAATGTGAAAAGAGAGCCTATGGAATGGGAGAAAATCTTTTCCACAGGTACTTCAGATAGAGCACTAATCTCCAAAATTTATGCAGAACTTAAAAAGAGTTACAACAAAAACACAAAGAACATAATCAATAATTGGGCTAAGGAACTGGACAGACACTTCACAGAAGAAGATATACAGGTGATTAATAAATGTATGAAAAAGTGTCCATCATTTCTAGTTATTAGAAAAATGCAACAATTTTGTCTCACTCTAATTAGAATGGCAATTGTCAAGAACACAAGCAGAATTTGTTGGTGTGGATGTGGGGAAAAAGGCACACTCATACATTGCTGGTAGAATTGCAAATTGGTGCAGTCGCTCTGGAAAGCATTATGGAAATTCCTCAAAAAACTTGAAATTGGCTCATATTTTGATCCAGCTATCCCACTCTTTAGTTTATGCCCAAAAGACAAGATCAGCATACTACCGTGGCACAGCCAGAGCAATATTTATAGCTGTTCTATTCACAATAGCTAGATTGTGGAACCAGTCTAGATGTCCTTCAATAGACTAATGAATAAACAAACTGTGGCATATATATACAGTGGAATATTACTTAGTTATAAGGGAGAATAAAATTATGGCTTTTGAAGTTAAAAGGATGGAATTGGAGAATATTATGCTAATTAAAATAAACCAATCCCCCCAAAAAAAAGGCTGAATATTTTCTCTGATAATGGATAATGATACCTTACAGGGGTTTTGGGGGGTAAGAGAAGAATGGAGAAACTTTAGATTGTACAGATGGAAATGGGATGGTGCTGGGTGGGGGAAAGAAAGAGAGTAAACTGAGACAGACATCATTACCCTGTGTACATATATGATTAAATAAATGCTGTGAATCTACATTGTGTACTGCCATAGAAATGAAAAGTTGTACCCCACTTGTGCACAATGAATCAAAATGAAGTCTGTAAAAATAAAAATAAAAACAAAACAAAAAATGAATATTCTAAACTTGTACATTTACCTTTAAAAATTCTAGGCCATATGCCAGGCAGAGTGGTGCCTGACTATAATCCCAGAGACTTGAAGGACTGAGACTGGAGGACAGCAAGTTCAATAGCAGACTCAGCAACTAAATGAGTCCCTATGAAACCAACTTTGATGCTATCTCAAATTACAATAAAAAACTGGAGATGTATCTCAGGGGTTGATTACTGGTCAGTTCCATCCTCAGAATCAAAAATTAGGAGGAATATATTCTAAAAGGCCATGAAGTAGAGGACTGTTACTCCATGAACACTGATGCATTCTTCTTTTAAAAATGAGCTGTGGCTGTCTTCTACTTTCCAGAATAAGAAGTTGAGAATAATAAACTTAATTAGAGAGGAGAGGGTTTGCAAATAAATGAAAACATGGAATTGCAATGATCACTGAACTCACTAATATTATCCCACTTGTTACAATGTAGAACACAGGTATTCCTATTGTAGTCCATGAACCATCCAACTCATGTGGAAACAGAACTGGATGTGCATTCTCAGGCTTGATCTTGACCTACTGAATCAAATCTGTACTTTAACAAGATCTCCAAGTGATTCCTATGTAAGTTAAAATTTGACAGACACTAAGTAATCACTTCATGACTGTTAGAATTTTTTTATAAGCATGATAAACATCACTCTCCTGTGTCATTTCTTCCCCTCTCTCTTTATTCCTCTTATGGATCATGAGATAAAAATAAAATTTTTCTAAATAATAGATTTATAAATTTATTTTTAAGAAAAAACATGCAGCTTTCTAAAACATTTACAGAGCCACCTATTTGTAATTTGACCCATTCTGTTCAATCATTCCAGATGTGGAACACCTATAGAAAATTAAGTTGTTCAACAAACATATGACTTGTGGTAACTTTGAGAGAATATGTGATTAGTATGTTCACAGATTTGAACACTTAGGACTTAATGAGCTAAAATGCAAAATAATCTTTGTGAAACTACAGGGAAAAACATGGAAAATATTAATATTTATATAAGTAACTTTCCTTCAATAAGAAAAATAGATGAATGAATCCTATAGAAATAAGCAAAGAAGATGAACAGGCAACTCTCAAAAAATAAAAAGGAAAATAAGTGTTTGTAAAAGGGACAAAGAAATTGAGCCCTTCAAAAATGAAAATGAAAGTCATAATGGGATTTCTTCATGGTATCACTGAATAAGATCCAAGAAGTTCACCCCAAGGGGAAATGGCAATCTCAACTTGGCCCTGGCAGGTTCTTGACTTACACAATAGAAAGAAATTTCAGGGCATATCAGAAGAAGCACAAATATTTATTTAGGAAAACAAGGCTATTATATAGAAATGTAAATAAGAGCTAGATATACACTCAAGGGGAGAAAGGGTGCAGGTGCTTGAGACTGAGACCCATTTTAGAGGTAATGGGCTCATTACAGTGGCAACTTGGATGGCAGAGGAGTAGCAGCTTAAGGAGTTGTTTAGTAGATAGGACATGTGTGATTTTGATCAGCAATGTTCCACAAAACCTCCCAAAGCTCCCTGGTACAATGTTTAGAGGCAGGGTTTTCAGGAAGTGGTTGGATACTGAGGGCAGTAATATCACCAATGAATTAATCCATTGATGTATTCATAGCAGAATAAAATTTTGGGAGAACTGGTAACTGTAAGATATGGGACCAGAAGGCAGTAGGTCCTTGGAGGTCTGTCCTTGAGGAATATAGCTTTAATCTGGCCCACCTCCCCATATCTATCTCTCACCTGTCCCTCACCTTTATTTCAACTATGATGTGATCAGATTTGTATCACTACATATTCCCTACCTTGATGTTCTGCCTCTTAAATGGGGACAAATCGTAAGTCAAATTAAATCTTCCCTCTTTTTAGTTGATTGTTCATGTAATTTGCCAAAGCAGTGGATATCTTAATAACATAGGACCCATAACTAAGAAGGGACATTGTTGAGGGTGCATCCTGTTTTCCAGCTTAGAAGACGGCATTTCATTTTTGTACAGAAAGATCATAGGTGGAAAGAATAAAATAAAAGAATGATGTGCAGAAGACTCTACTTCAAATTTGAATGTATTAAATGTTATGTGTCTGTTGGACATCCACACACAGAAGGGATCATTAGACATGTGAATGTTGAATATAGAGCAGAATAAAACAAAGAAAGAACTTCAAGCAGTCTTCAACAGAAAAATTTTCAAAAAATTAAGGACTGAAAATATGACCTTTATATGTCATGATAAAGGTGTCCTCATAGACTTTAGGAGAGAAGTTTTTGTGGGAACCTGAGCCAGCTCCTGGATAATAGGGGACTAAGGATGTGGAAGTGATGGCATATATGGTTTTGGGAAGAGGCAACTTGCCACAGTGAGGCAGAAGATGGCAAGAAGTATACAGATGTGAGGGAAGTCTGTATCCTAAAGAAAGGTGCACCCAGAAGAACAGGTTTATGCTGAATTATTTCACTAAATTTTGAGTTTTTAAAATTCATCCATGCTTTTGCATCAATTAATAATTTACTCCTTTATATTGCTGAAAAATAGTCTACCATATGAACATACTATGACTTCTTACTCAAGCTCCAATTAATAGATGTTTGTATTTATTTTGAGTGTTTGACTGTGGTGCACATTTACAGTTTTGTCAAGTATTTTCTCTTCTGGTATATTTTAATTTATATTCCCATACTATATATCTAGGACTAAAACTGCTTTTTCACAGAGTCAGTTAAATTTTTTTCATACCATGAATTAAAATTAGTGGTGCTTAACCAATGAATCAAATCCCTATCTCCTTTTTTTATTTTGAAACAGGATCTCACTAAATTGCTTAGGGCCTTGCTAAATTGCTGAGGCTGGCCTTGAATTTTGAATTCTGCCTCTGCTTCCAAACAGTTAATTTTTATAAGAAAGTTAATAATAGTTTTCTACCTATGTTGTTGCAAATTCTTTTTAATGGACAAATACTATTCCATGTATACATATGATACCGCTTTTTACCAGTGACGAGTACTGCTTCCTCAGGTGTTGAAGTATAATACTGGAGAAGCACACCAAGGCAAATGTAGAGTGGAAATTAAGCTTTATTAAAGAAAAATGAAAGCAGACTTCTCCTCTCCTGGGTGGAAGAAGGGGACCCAAAGGCAGAATCCATGGGATGAGCACATTCTTGTCCTTTGTTTTTTTTTTTTTTTTTTTTTGTGGTACTGGGGATTGAACTCAGTGTGCTTTTGAGGCAAGCATCCTAACAGCTGAGCTACCTCCCCAACCCAAATCTGTCCTTTTTATGGGTTTCATTCTCCCATCCTCTCCCCCTTATCTCTTTCCTTCCTGCCTACAGGATTAGGCCTGGTTTTGTAGGTGAGATGTAAAAAGTGAAAAGCGGATGTGTCAGGGAGAGGGCCAAAGTGATTCAAATAGGAAAGGGCCCAGGGGGCATTAATCAGCATCTTCCTACCTGTGGTCTCTGACAAGGGCAGGTAAATTTGATGATCAATGGGCTCTGCAGGTCCTTGACATTCCATTCTCTCAGGGCAGTTTCCAACTTTCAGAGGCAGATGGCTTCATGGCTTCAATTTCCTTGATCTGACCTGATCCCCTATTTCTACACTAACTGCCTGTCCCCAATTCTGGCTTCACATATACAACATTTTCTTTATCCATTCATCAAAATTTCAAGCTTTAAATAATCAGCGGGATATGGTGTGCACACTTGTTACACTAGTGGCTTAGGTGACTTAGGCAGGAAGATCACAAGCTCAAAACAAGACTCAGCAATTTAGCGATCCCCTAAGCAACTCAAGATGAACCTGCTTCAAAATAAAATATATAAGAAGATCTGGGGATGTGTCTTAGTTCTTAATCATCCCTGGGTTCACTTCCTGGTTCAAAAAATAATAATTTGTGATGAATTTTGATAAATTTATGTATAGAAAATGACAAAGAGAAGGTAAATTGAAACAAGTATTATATATTTTAATTCTATACACATGGCAAATTTAAAAAATAATTGATATAATAAATATCCACAAGAGAGTTGCATAAGATTATTAGTTTTCTAAAACATTTCAAATTATTATGCACTCTTTCCTTGGTTTATTTCTTCTTAAAATCATATGTAGGAACTCAAAACTATTATAAAAAACAAAGAAATAGCTTTTCTTTCTAGCTAGACTAAGTCCCTCCTGTTACAGCATTTACAATTTATTTGGAGTTTTAGTGGACATCAGTAGATAGATATACATGCAAAAGTTAGTTATTAATCCTTTGAAGTATGTTTTCCTACTGAGGAAATGAGACTTAATAGAATTAGCCAAGGTAATTGTTAGATGGGAGTAAGTAGGTTGCTTTCAACTTAGGGATGTAGTTGTTATTATTATCATTATTACTATTATTACAACTACTCTGTAGGAAATGTTACATGTGATCTCAAAACTCAGTATTGTAAAACATGATTGCAAATAAGTAAATCTTTCAAATATAATGCCTTGTGAAGCCAAGAATGTATAGAAAACATCATTGTTAGGAAATATAGAAGGAATAAACTGGAAAGTTATTATCTAAAGAATATCAAAATATCATTTATATTCTTGGCTAAATAATTATATATTGTTCTTTGTCTAATTAGCCTGACCTAGCTATTTTCCACATTCACTAATGGCAATATGTGGTTGCAAGGCAAATTTTTGCTCTAAATTTTACTTTTTCATGTTATCTTCCCAGTCACCTATAAGAACACTCACACCATAGGCATACATTTTGCTTGTAAAATTTACTCTTTCCAGAAACTATGCCAATTACTGTTAACGAACGCTGTGTTTATGTGCCAAACAGAAACAGTAGCCCTTGATTTCCATAAAATCACCCTTATTGAGTGGATTTCTATTTATAGACACTGTGCAGAATGTTAGCAAGTACAAGATTAACAAGAGTGAAAACTTTATTAACCCTTTGAAGTAGGGGTCAAGAGCTCTTTGATTATTTTTTTTAAACTGGAGTAAAATGAGAAAAGTAATCAGTTTGCATAGATAACTGATCTAAAATTGATCAAAATTGATCCTCAAGATCTACACCTATATAAATTCTACTGAAAAACTTTTCTTTGGATATTTAAATGTGATGTGTTCTTTGTTGTATATTAAAAAGGAAAATAAATGGTGAGATGATATTGCCACAAATATTTGGCAAACTTGGAGTCTTTTTTAGAAATTTTGTAATTCATTAACCTAAAACCCATTTTAAATATTTTCATTATATTTTGCAATTCACTAAAGAAATACATTTATTTTACAATTTTGCACTCTTCAATGTAGCTGATGTTTTTGAAGTATGATATTTTTGACCCCTTCATACCTGTTTGCGTTTTTTTCTAATCCAATGGATCTTTGGTTTTTATGCATTTTCACATGTCCTCATCATTTTCCTTCTCACTTTTTTCTTTCTTTTATCCTTTTTCTTTATGATTAAGGTTTAAATAGCTCTCAAGTGACTCAGTGCAAGAATTAGTTCATGCTTTTTCTTTATGACACAAAAATAATCATTTTTTACCTCAATTATGCCTTAGTTCCTTGCTTGTATCTGTATAGACTAATCACTGCATTATTTTATTATATGCAGATATTCTTTTTAATTTCCCCAATAAGAGACTTTAGTAGATATTTTAGAATACTTATTGTCTTGAATTAAACAAGTATTTTCCAATATAATTTTCTGACACTTGTTAATCCCACTGCCTTCTTGGAAATCAATCCATCTCCCCACCACCACCAAAAAAAAGCAAATGAAGTAAATACAGTTCTAATTTTTTCCATATATGTTGAATTATTCTTATGTAACTCAGTAATTGAGAAATTCAAGCATGTAGGGGAAATATTACAGTTTTGTCTAATTTGTAAACATACAGTTTCTGGTTTTCTATCCAAAAATTAATTTTATGACATCCCTAATGGTGCTCCATGCTATTTTTAGAATTTTATAATGGAATGTTTTGATGTGAATTGAGTACCTTTCAATAGCAATACATGCCGAATTTTTACCATATTATTTTCTGGTATATTACCAAGTATTGCAAGGATTTAACAATCATTTTCTTGTAGATTTAGTGTCTTCCAAATAAAATAGACTTCTTCAGAAAAGTAACCTATGTATAGGCATTCTTTAATTCCCTCTCAGGGCCTTTTCTACTGCATTTTCCATGTTAGACTCAGTTGACACTTATTATCCACCTCACATGATATTTGGTGGTCTTTTGATGCAGTTCTGTGCTCTCATAATTGTCTGGTTGCATTTCTGATCAATGTAGTTTTGAGTTTACAAATCTCTCTGCATTTATTCTGCTTACTATTCATTTCTGCTGATATCATTAATTGTTTAAATAATATTTTTCACATCTTTTCTCTGATGAATAACATACTGATATGGCACCATGAGTTTCTTCACTTTCAAAATTTTTAAGAAGCTTTCCTTGAATGTGTTGAGTATCAAAAACAAATATACCTTTAAGTGCAAGTAAAATGTTTGACTAAAACAAAAATATATGTACAGGTTAGATGAACTACACTGGAAAAATTAGAACACATATAGCAATTTGTAGCTCTGTGAACCTGAGCAATTAAAATTTTCACCTTCAGTTTCCTCTTTTAAAATATAAATAGAGGAGTAGCTATGTAAAATCTGGTAGAAGAATGAACAAAGCTATTTTATGTAAAATGCTTAGTTTATCTCACACATAGGATTATCTTGGCTTTAAATAAATATTGTGTTACTTATAAAACTGAACAGTATTTGTAAAACAATTGAGAAGTTTTGATGTAGGAAGGAGGACATTCCACATGTGCAGAAATGCTGTAATGGAAGAGAATACTCAGAGGAGGTTAAATTACATGAAAATAATTTCAATATAATTTAAAAGTGAAAACACATACTTCTTGGAAAAGTAAACATCAGTAGCACAGACCTGGGAGCAGTGTATGAAAGCATGGTTCATGTGAATAGAACTAGTAGAAAGAGAATATATGAGTTTCTCTGGCAAAGAGACAATCAGTTTGCATTCAATGGAGAAAGTAAGTGTTGCAAATAAGGAGAGTTGAAGTGTCTTCATTTGATTTTGAGACAAAAGGAAAATTTGGAGATCAAATTTTTACAGAATAAAAGAAGAGGATTGATGTTGAACCCGTTGAGAAGGTTTTTATGTGTTGGTTTGTGTTCTGGATTACTGGAATAACAACATAATGGGCATTGTATAAAAAAGTTTATGTCCCCTTTATATGATTAGGAGGAATAGAATTCATAGATACAAAGGCATTGGTTTTGTGTTGAAAGCAGTGGAGAAGTATAAAAAAGTAATGCACTTATCTTGCTCACTTTCTCTTAAGCCAGTCTAAAGTAGAACATTGTCTTTGCAAGGATGCATTCAGAAAATGCACATAAAGTGAGGTGATGAGGATAAAAAAATAGATGTTATTTCAAATGTGGGAATAGTTTGAGAAACACAAAAACAATATTAAGAAGACATTCAGTATGTACTTATTGAATGTTGGGCTTATATCTGATACATAATATTGAAATGAAAAATTATATACATCATAAACACTTAACAGTGAGTGATTGACTCATATATGCTATTCTTTATTCTTACATAGCAAATATATAGCCAGTTTTTGTTGAATCTAACCAACTGAGTGAAGTCAACATCCCACATTATTAAATACTACGAAAAACAAAACAAAACAAAACAGTAATGAAATACAAAAACAGTAATAATGTCTAGGTAGCTTATCAATTTAAGTATGGCACAAAAGTTATACTCAGGGAATGTTACTATTTAGTTTTGATAATACAAAAGAGCAGTTTATGAATTAAAGTCTTTTGTATGATCTAATACTTTTCTTCCAGGTAAGTACTTGCTGATCTGTTAAATTCCATATTTTTTCTCTTATAAGCAGAATATTCAAGTTGAACATTGAATTTACATAGTGGAAATTTTTAGAGTGTCAACCTTTTTCTGTTTCCTAATCACTTCAAAAATGTTATCTCAAATATCTTCCTCAGTAAAGTAATAGATTTGAAGTTATTAAATTTTTATTATTAAAAATTTATTATTGTTTACAGAACCATTATACTAATACAAAAAATGCTTGCTGTGTGAGAACATAATCATAGTGGTTGAATGGTAGTTTAGTAGAAAGTAGTAAGGGATTTCCTTAGAGCTGCTTTAAAGGATACTAGCTATATGTATTATGAAAGAAGCTTTCATAACAAGTGTAACAAAAAGATGATTAAAATATGGTCACTAGAGTCTTCTTGTCAAGAATTAATCAATTTATTTTATATAATACTAAAATATTTGTACAGATATTTATAGCACATTCTTCCTCTTGAATAGAAAATATACCATAGGAGAAGTTCAGCTAGAATATTTTCCTTCTATGCTCCTCTCTCTCCTCCATAAGAAAAGAGATGCAATACGCTAGTATTAGTTTAACATTCTTAGAATATCTGACTCTGCTTCTTTGATCTAATGCCCTGTTAATAAAATATCTCATAGTATCTATCCTTTAGATCTTATTGTGTTATTTCTCATTCAATTTATTTTTACCAAACATGTGATGTGATTTGATATGAAAAAAGGAAATTATATGAGCACTAAACAGCATAATATACATCTATGGATGCATCCAAAGTAACATTATATTTATGGAGCAATAACATCAAGGAGTACTCATTTGATAATGGACAAAAGAAAATGCTTATCAAATAAAGTATGTGAGAACCAGAAATATACTTTCATGAGAAATAACCTGAAGACCATTCTTTTATCCCAATCTTGTTAATGATTGTTAAACTGTGATTATAGGCTTTGTAATTAATTTCAAATAATCCAACACCTCTGAGAATTAGTATGGGTTCAGTATGATATGCTAATCAGGATAGAGTACTTCACAGCTAAGCAGAAATAAAAATTGCAGCATAATGTGAGATTTTGAACACTGGCTTCATGTTCAGTGAAGAGAAAATGCAGAGACATAATACAGGACAATTTTATAATTCTCAGGAAATCCAAACTTTCTCTTCTATTACTACCATACATACACAGGTCACCACCACCTCCGATCTAAACTCTTGCCCTGGAAGTTGTTTTCCCTGTTTCCATTACTGCCTATGCCCACCCTGTTCTATTCTCTATGCTGTAATCAGTGCTCTGTTTAATAATAAATCATATTATGCCATGCACCCTATCCTGGCATCACTCCATTGCTTTCTGTCACATTATAATGTATACATCAAAATTCCGGCAAAGAGATAAAGGCAACACATGGCATAATCTGACTGCTGTTACTGCTCTTTGCTTCAAGTTACCCTGAGATTCTCCCCTGTACCACATTAAGGAGTGTGTGGTTTGTATTTATATATTATTTTTCTGGTAACAGGGATTAAATCCAAGGAAGCATATCCATAAACACTTAGTCACATTGCAACCATCCCATCTTTATAAAATTTTGAGACAAGGTATCTCTAATTTGCGTTGGGTCTTGAAAGTATAATGCTCCTGACTCACCCTCCCAAGCTGCGGATATTGAATTCATGTGCCACCACACACAGATAAAGAATGTTTTTATCAGCACATTTGTATTGTTCTGTCCATATGAAATGCTTTCAAAGCATTGAGTTTGTTGGTATTGGTATTGATAGTACCCTCTGCCTTCATTCAGGACTCTATACAAGATATATTTCACATTATTCAGCCTGGCCTAATACACCTTTCTATCACCTTATTTAATCTATTATTTCAGTGCACTTCTATTTTAAAATTTATTTTTATTGTAAACAAATGGAATATATGTTGTTTCTGTTTTTACATGAAGTAAAGGCATACGATTTGTGTAATCATACATTTACATAGGTTAATGGTGCTTGATTCATTATGTTATTTTTTTCCTTTACTTACCCTTCCCACCCCTCTTTTTGCTCTATACAGTCCCTCCTTCTTCCATTCTTGCCTCCATCCACTCCTCATTATGTGTCATCATCCACTTATCAGTGAGATCATTCATCCTTTGGTTTTATGAAATTGGCTTATCTCACTTAGCATGATATTCTCCAATTTTATCCATTTGCCTGCAAATGCAATAATTTTATTATTCTTTATACCTGAGTAATATTCCATTGTATATATATACCACAGTATCTTTATCCATTCATCAAATGAAGGACATTTAGGTTGGTTCCACAATCTAGCTATTGTGAATTGAACCGCTATGAACATTGATGTGGCTGTATATCTGTAGTATGCTGATTTTAAGACCTTTGGCTATAGGCTGAGGAGTGGAATAGTTGGGTCAAATGGTGGTTCCATTCCAAGTTTTCTAAGGAATCTCCACACTGCTTTCAAGAGTGGCTGATCCAATTTGCAGCCCCACCAGCAATGTATGAGTGTATCTTTTTCCCCACATAATCACCAAACCTATTTTTGTTTGTATTCTTGATAATTGCCATTCTAATTGGGATGAGATGGAATCTTAGGGTAGTTTTGATTTGCATTTCTCTTATTACTAGAGATGTTGAACATTTTTTCATATATCTCTTGATTGCTTGTTGATCTTCTTCTGTGAAGTTTCTGTTCATATCCTTAGCCCATTTGATGATTGGGTTATTTGTATTCTTGGTGTAGAGTTTTGAGTTCTTTATATATTCTAGAGATTAGTTCTCTACCTGAAGTATGAGTGGCAAAGATTTTCTCCCACTCTACGTTCTGTGTTCACCTTGCTGATAGTTTCGTTTGCTGAGAGGAAGCTTTTTAGACTGAATCCATCCTAGTTATTGATTCATGCTTTTATTTCTTGTGCTATAGGAGTCCTGTTAAGGAATTCTGATCCTAAGCAGACGTGTTGAATATTTGGACCTACTTTTTCTTCCATAGGATGCAGAGTCTCTGGTCTGATTCTGAGGTTCTTGACCCACTTTGAATTGAGTTTTGTGCAGGGTGAAAGATAGGGGTTTCTTTTCATTCTGTTGCATATGGATTTCCAGTTTTTCCAGCACCATTTGTTGAAGAGGCTATCTTTCTTCACTGCATATTTTTGGCACCTTTGTCTAGTATTAGAAAATTGTACTTATTTGGGTTTGTGTCCGTGTCCTCTATTCTGTACCATTGATCTACCTGTATATTTTGCTGCCGATACCATGCCATTGTTGTTACTATTGCTTTGTAGTATAGCTGAAGTTCTGGTATTGTGATACCCCTGTTTCATTCTTCCTGCTAAGGATTACTTCAGCTATTCTAGGTTTCTTATTCTTCCAGATGAATTTCATAATTGCTTGCTCTATTTCTTTAAGGTATATCATTGGGATTTTTATTGTAATTGCATTAAATCTGTATAGCACTTTTGGTAGTATGGCCATTTTGACAAAATTAATTCTGCCTATCCAAGGACTTGGGAGATCTTTCCATGTTCTAAGACCTTCCTCAATTTCTTTCTTCAGTTTTCTGTAGTTTTCAGTAGAGATATTTTATCTCTTTTGTTAGATTGATTCCCAAGTATTTTATTGTTTTTGAGGCTATTGCAAATGGAGTTTTTTTTCCTCATTTTCCTTTCACATGTTTCATGGCTTGTGTATAAAAATGCTTTAGATTTATGCATGTTGATGTTGTAGCCTGCTATTTTACTGAATTCATTGATGAGTTCTAGAATTTTTCTGGAGCAGTTTTTGGATCCTCAAAATACAGATTTTTCTCATCAGCAAATAACGATAGCTTAAGTAACTCTTTTCTATTCATATCCCTTTAATTACTTTAGTCTCTGTAATTGCTATGGCTAGTATTTCAAGAAGGCTGTTGAATAGAAGTGGTGAAAGAGGATATCCCTGTCTTGTTCATCTTTTTAAAGGGAATGCTTTCATTTTTTTTCATTAAGAAATGATGCTTGCCATAGGCTTATCATAAATAACCTTTACAATGTTCAGGTATGTTCCCCCTATCCCTATTTTTTCTAGTGGTTTGAGCATGTAGGGTGTTGTATTTTGTTGAATGCTTTTTTCTGCGTCAATTGAAATAACCACATGATTCTTATCCTTCTTATCCTTAAAACTATTGACATGATGGATTACATTTATTGATTTACAATGTTAAACCATCCTTGTATTCCAGGGATGAAACCCTCTTGATTGTGGTGCACAATTTTCTTAATATGTTTTTGGATACAGTTTGCCAGTATTTTGTTAAGGATCTTTGCATCTATATTCATCAAGGATATTGGTCTAAAATTTTCTTTCTTGTTATGTGTTTGCCTAGTTTGGGTATGAGGTTAATATTAACATAATAGAATGAGTTTGGTAGGGTACCCTCATTTTCTATTTCCTGGAATACTTTGAGATGTATTGGAATGAGTTCTTTAAAGATCGTGTAGGACTCCTCTGAGAATCTATCTGGTCCTGGGCTTTTCTTGGATGGTAGATTTTTAATGGCTTCTTCTATTTCATTGCTTGATATTGATCTGTTTAAATAGTGTATGTCCTCCTGGTTTAGTTTGGGAGGAGCATCTGTCTCTAGAAATTTATGAATGTCTTTGGTAGTTTCTACTTTTTTGGAATACAGATTTTCAAAGTAGCTTCTCCTTATGTTCTGTATCTCAGTGGTGTCTGTCATGATATTTCCTTTCTCATCATGAATTTTAGTAATTTGAGTTTTCTCTCTCCTTCTCTTTGTTAGTGTGGCTAAGGGTTTGTCTAATTTGTTTACTTTTTCAAGGAACCAACTTTTAGTTTTGTCAATTGTTTGAATTGTTTCTTTTGTTTCAATTTCATTGATTTCAGCTTTGATTTTAATTATTTCCTGTCTTCTACTACTTTTGCTGTTATTCTGTTCTTCTTTTTCTAGGGCTTTTAGCTGTAATGTTAGGTCAGTTAGTTGTTCACTTTTTATTCTTTTCTGGAATGTGCTCCATGCAATGAATTTTCCTCTTAGTACTGCTTTCATAGTGTCCCAGAGATTTTGATATGTTGTATCATCATTCTCATTGACCTCTAAGTTTTTTTATGTCCTCCATGATGTTTTCTATTATCCATATTTCATTCAATAGTATATTATTTAGTCTACAGTTGTTGGAGTTTTTTTTTTTTTATTTTGTCATTGATTTTTACTCTCAGTCCATTATGATCTGATAGAACACAAGGCAGTATCTCTATATTTTTGCATTTCCTAAGGGCTGCTTTGTGGCATAACATATGGTCTATTTTCAAGTAGGTTCTATGTGCTGCTGTAAAGAAAGTGAACTCATTCACTGATGGATGGAATATTCTATATATGTCTATTAAGTCTAGGTTATTGATTGTGTTATTGACTTCTATGGTTTCTTTGGTTGGATTTTGTTTGGAAGATCTATCTAGTGGTGACAGTGGTGTTTTAAAATCACCCAGAATTATTTTGTTGTGATCTATTTGATTCCTGAAATTGAGAAGGATTTGTTTGATGTACAGGGATGCACCATTGTTTGGGGCATAAATATTTACTATCATTATGTCTTCTGGATTTATGGTTCCCTTAAGCAATATGAAATGTCCTTCTTTACCCTTCTGACTAAATTTGGCTTGAAGTCCACTTTATCTGATATAAAGATGGAAACACCCGCTTTTTTACTGATTCCATGTGCATGGTAGGTTTTTACCCGTCCTTTCACCTTTAGTCTGTGGATTTCTTTTTCTATGATATGGGTCTCCTTCAGGCAGCATATTGTTGGGTCTTTCTTTTTAATCCATTCTGCCAGTCTATATCTTTTGATTGATGAGTTTAGGTCATTAATGTTCAGGGTTATTATTGAGATGTGTTTTGTATTCCCAGTCATTTGGGCTTATTTTTCTTTTTTAACTTGGCTTGGTTTCTCCTTTGAGTAGATTTTTCTCTAAGGTATTTCCTCCCTTTGCTGACCTACATTATTGTATTTCATTTCCTCCTCATGGAATATTTCATGTAGAACATTCTGTAGCGCAGGCTTTCTATTTGTAAATTCTTTTAACTTTTGTTTATCATGGAAGTATTTTATTTCATCTTCAAATCTGAAGGTTAGTTTTGCTGGGTATAGGATTCTTGGTTGACAACCATGTTCTTTCAGAACTTAAAATATCTTGTTCAAGGCCCTTCTAGCTTTTAGAGTCTGGGTTGGGAAGTCCACTGGTATCTGTATTTGTTTCCCCCTATATATAATTTCATGCTTTTCTCTCACAGCCTTCAAAATCCTATCTTTATTTTGAATGTTAGGCATTTTCATTATAATGTGTCTTGGTGTGGATTTGTTGTGATTTTTTGCAGTTGGTGTTCTATAAGCCTCTTGTATTTGATTTTCCATTTCATTCTTCAGGGTGGGGAACTTTTCTGATATTTTTTCATTGAATATGTTGCTCATTCCTTTGGTTTTTATCTCTGTGCTTTCCTCAACCCTAATACTTCTTAAATTTGGTCTTTTCATGATGTCCCATTGTTCTTGGAGATTCTGTTCATAATTTCTTACCATCGTCTCTGTTTGGTCAACTTTATTTTCAAGATTAAATATTTTTGTCTTCATTTTTGGGGTTTTGTCTTCCAAGTGGTCTAGACTTTTGGTGATGCTTTCCATTGAGTTTTTTACTTGGTTTATTGTTTCCTTCATTTCAAGGATTTTTTTTTTTTAGAATCTCTATCACTTTATTGAAATGATCTTTTGCTTCCTGCAGTTGCTTTTTCAACTGCTTATAGGTATTATCATTCATTGCCTGAATTTGCTCTCTTATCTCATACTTAGCTTTTTAAATCATCTTAATCATGTATAATCTGAAGTCTTTTTCTGATATTTCTTCTATCATACTGTCATTGGATTCTATTAACATAGAATCTACATTTGTTTGGATCATTTTCTTCCCTTGTTTTTTCATGTTCATGTATCTTCCCTTCTAGCAGGGCAGATCTGGGGTATTGCAGATTCCCCCCTATAGGCTTATAGTGGGCCTATAAGTTTCCAAATCTTTGCTTTAAGGGGCAGAGAAATATTAGCAGTGACCTATTCAGACAGTGTGCAAGCCTAGATCAAATAGCCCCTATGAGGATTTTAACAAAATTGTCATAATGAACAGAATGAGTCAAATATTATCCTCGCTATAACAGACAGATTTGCAATATGGTTTGCAGTTTCTAATGGAAGACAAGAAGAATTCAGAGGGATGTAGGATGTAGCTGCTAATGGGAAAAGAAAAGAATATACAGAAGTTCTAGCTAATAGAATGTTTTGGGAGCATAATCAAAAGAATTTGGATGTTAGCATGCAAAAAGGGGAAAAGAGACTTAGGAAACAGGTAAACAGAAGGAAAGGAGAGAAAGAAAAGTAAAGAAATAAAATTTAAAATTGTTCAATAAGGAGGGAAAAGAAAATCTACATTATAACAATCATATAGTATTTAAACCTCCCAGTCTTCAGTAACCTGATGCATGAGAGGTACCCGACAGTTAGCTTCAAGTCTCTAGCAGTCTTCTCAGTATGGGATTTGCCCCACCTAAAGATCAGAGCTATGGCTTCCAGCATTATCCTAGATGGCTGCTCTGGCTTCCAAACGTGTTGGCAAATGGCGAGCTGCAGCTCGGGGTGTGGACGTGCTCAGCTGGAGGTCCTGGAGGTGGGGTGCAGTTTTTCAGGCAGGGTTCCTGGAGGTCAGGTTGTTTGGCGTGATTGTGGGATCCTTGATGTGAGGTGCAATCAGTCGGTCTGGGGTCCTGGTGATAGGATGCAGTCAGTTGCTCTGGGGATCCTGGCAGCAGGGAGTCATCATTCATTGTGAGGGTCCCGGAGGCAAGGAGTGATCAGTCAGGCTGAAGGATCCTAGAGACAGGGCTCTGCCTGTCTGGCCAGGGGTCCTACAGGGCCTGGCTTCTGTTTCAAAATGGCAGCAGCCACGTGTAATCAAACCTGCAGGTACTATAACAGTGAACTTCCAGGCAACAGCAGGCAGCTGGTGCTCCACTGGTGGTCAGCGATCAGTTTGCTGACTCTTGTTGGACGATTGGGAGGTGAACCTCATGCGGTGGGTGATGGATAGGTGTAAGGCAGGTGATGGACAGGCAAGAGGCAGGCAATTGGTGGATGATAGGTGCCTGAGAGTGAGCAATCTGCACTCAAAAAAGGCATTGATATGCTGGCAGACTGCAGGTGATCACAGTAGAAAAATGGGGTAACAGCAGGGGATTGATAAGCAGCAAAAACTGCCTCACAAAGAAACAGATATCCTCTGCTTGAAACTAGAGTTACAGAGTGACAAGGAGCGCAGCCTCCCTCTAGTCTGCCATTCTGGATCCCCTTTCCTTTCACTTTTTACTGTAAAATATTTCTTTTGTGCTTGCTAATTTCTTTCTCATCCAGTAAACATAAGGTACATGAGGGAAGGGGCATGTTTGTTAATTCCAGGGTCAAGCAAGTATTAGGACCTTAAATATGTAATCTTATATAATCTGATGCTTTTCTCTCACAGCCTTTTAAATCCTGTCTTTATTTTTTATGTGAGATAGTTTCATTATAATGTGCCTTGGTGTGCATCTGTTGTAGTTTTGTGCATTTGGTGTTCTGTAAGCACTTGTATTTGATTTTCCATTTAATTATTCAGTTTGGAAATTTTTTAAATATCATTTCATTGAATAGGTTGTTCATTCTTTTGCTTTGTATCTCTGTGCCTTTCTCAATCCCAATAATTTATTAAATTGATCTTCTCAAGATGTCCCAGAGTTCTTGGAGATTTCATTCATGATTTCTTACCTTCTTCTCTGTTTGGTCAGCTTTATTTTTGAGATTAAATATTTTGTCTTCATGTTCTGAGGTTTTGTCTTCCAAGTGATCTAGTCTGTTGGTAATGCTTTCCATAGAGTTTTTTATTTAGTTTATTATTTCCTTCATTTCAAGGTTTTCCATTTGGTATTTTATTTTTTTTTATTTTTTGGGACTCTTTCTCTATTGAAATGGTCTTTTGCTTCCTGCAGTTGCTCTTTCAACTGCTTAATGGAGTGATCATTCATTGCCTGCATTTGCTCTTTTATCTCATCCTTTGCTTCATAAATCATTCTAATTATGTATATTGTAAAATCATTTTCTGACATTTCTTCTACCATACTGGCACTGGGTTCTCTGAATATAGAATCTAGGTTTGTTTGGAACATTTGTTTTTCCATGTGGTTCATGTACCTTCACCTCTAGCAGTGCAGATCTTGGGTATTTCAATTTCCCCCCATATGCTTATAATGAAAACTATAGGTTTCCAAAACCTCTTCTTTAAGTGGGATATCAATATTAGCAGCACCCAATACAGAAAATATACAGCCCTAAACCAAATAGCCCCTTTGAAGACATTAACAATATTTTCATAATAAACAGAGAGAATGATTTCAAATATTATCTACAGTATAACAGATAGATTTGCAATAAGGTCTGCAGTTTCTAATTGAGGACAAAGAAAATAGGGAGGAGTGTAAGATGGAATTGTTAATGGAATAAGAAAAGAGTATATAGAAGTTCTAGATTGTAGAAAGAATAAAAATGTAATCAAAAGAAGGTTATTAGAATGATAAAGGGGAGAAAGATACTCGGAAGAAATAGGTGAGCAAAAGGAAAATAGAGCAAGAAAAGTAAAGAAATAATAACTTAAATTTTTCAAAAATGAGAAAAAGAAGATGAAAATATCTTCTGTATTACATTCATATGTTATTCAAACCTCCCAGTCTTCAGTAACCTGAAGCATGATATGTACCTGACAATGAGCTTCCAGTCTCCAGCAGATGTCTCAGGATGAAATTTGCCCCACTTAAAAATGGGAGATTCTGCTTCCAGGATAATCCGAGATGGTCATGCTGACATACAAATGTGTTGGCAAGTGGGGAGCTGCAGGTTGGGGCATGGGCATGGTTAGTTGAGGTCCTGGAGTTGTAGTACATTTGGTCAGGCAGGGGTCCTGGAGAGGGGGCTTGGTCACTCCATCTAGGCATCCTGTAATTGCTGGCTGTTGTCTCAAAATTGCATCAGCTATGTGTAACTAAACCTGCAGGTACTGTGGCAATAGAATTTCAGACAACAGCAGACAGTTGGCAATCCACTGGCAGTCTGCAATCTGCAGGCTACAGGTGGATGATCAGCAGGTGGGCCTCTCTCAGTGGGTGATGAGTAGGAGAAAGGCAGGTGATGGACAGGCAAGGGGCAGCAAATGGGCAAATGGCAGATGATAGGTGTCAGTCAGTGAGCAACCTGCACTCAAAAAATAGTCAGTATGTTGGCAGACTGCAGGTGATCTCAGTGGACAAAGGTAAACAGCAGGGGATCATTAAGCACAAAAGACTGTCTCACAGAGAAACAGATATCATCTGATTGAAACTTGAGTTATAGAGCAGCAAGGATTGCAAACTCCATCTAGTCCACCATCTTGGATCCCAACCAGAAGTTTTGACTTAAGGACTATTGAGAAGAGGGTGACATCTGTGCAGCTATCTTGTATACACAAGCTATTTCATGAACTGGCTTGTAACCCCCCCCCAGGAAAGGGTGTGCAAACAGTAAGAAACTATCTTAATCACCAGGATGCTAGCAGCTGTGGCAGAGTCCTCAAGAGTCAATACAGGACATACAGGATGTGCTGGGCCCCGGGCTTATCAAGGCTGTTAAGAGATATCATTGTGAGGAATGTGCAGCTGCCTGGAAACCTTATCTATTAAGGACAGGGGGGCCTACCCCAACTCATCTCCTGCACAGTTCACCCCTTCCCTCCTCCCTTCTTCCTCCAGCACCATTCAATTTTGTCAAGACCCAATGAGATTCAAATAAATTGGTGGTACCAAACCAAAAGGGGACAAATGTTTAGCTGTTCAAATATTAACCAATTATGTACAGATATTTGTGTGTGAATGCTTGAAAATACCTAAAATAGAGTGCTTTCTCACCCCTCTGGGCCACTCCCCACTCAGCCATTTTAGTGGTCTGAGAGGCTGGTTGTGGTCCAAGCTTGAGCTTACAATAAAACCTCGTTGTGTGTCTTGCATTACCGTGTGTGTGCTTTAACTCTCTGGGGATTGGTTGATATTAGACTCTAACATTTGGGGGCTCACCTGGGATAGGCTCGTCTGACTCTGCCCCAGGAGAAACAAACAGCCCACAGTGCCAAAGTTTCTAAGGAGATTTGCCATGGAAGGAGGATTGACCACCTCCATTTTGTGGGACACAGGTCCCCATTAGAGTTTGGTTGAGAATTCTCATTTGGTGGAAGGAAAGGGTCATGAGTGACCCTCCAGTTCCACTGTTGGAAGTCTTGGGAGATGTTCCCAACAATCATGAGTAGTGCCCAAATCCCCGGTGGATGCCATTTGGGCAACTATTCATAAAGTATCCTTTGTCTGATTTTGGTAGCGTGAATGAGAAGGGCATTGTGCCTGTGAGAGTGGTGTGGTTGCCAGCTGGTGAATGTTGGAGAGTCTTGTGAAAATTTGTTTTACTGCATGTATTGCCTGCCTCATTCTTTTCAGTCTGCTTGGTCCTTTTCTCCTCATTATTATGGGACAGGCTCAGATAACTCCTAAGACTTTCCTCCTGAATCACTTCTCAGAGGTCCGCACCAGAGGACAGAACTTTGGTGTGAAACACCTAAATAAGGGTAAGTTTGCTACACTCTGCTCTGCGGAGTGGCCAACCTTCACTAAGATCTATGCCAAGGGAGGTAAGTAAGCTCTCTCCATGCACCCCACATCTGTTTGAGGGGCAGCTTTCTATCGTTTTATTTTTGGAGGGTAAAATGGGAACCCATTGGCTACATAAATACAACTAGTGCAGCTGCCATCCTTCAAGACTCGGGTAAGAAGTTCCCAGCCTAGGCAAGTTCCAATAACCTGCTCTGTTCATACTAGGCATGTTGGAATCTGCCAAAGCCATTTCCTACTTTTCTTTCCAGGACCAGAGCACAATTGCCATCAGTACACAGTGTTCCTAGTTCTCACCCACCCAGGATGCATGGAAGTGGAGGAAAGGTTGGAACAACTGTGGGTTCTTTGACCCTGGATACTCTCAGGTGAACCCCAAAGGTTCCTTCTCTGGAATCCCAATCCCGACCACCCTAAGGGGTATCCAGGGTGATCGCTTGAGGAATGGCACTGAGTGAAATGCCAATTACCTTTGCCTCCATATGGGCTGCACAACACTTCCACACATACACTACCTCCTGGATGCTCCCCTTCCCTTTCCAGTCAGACATTAGGAATTCAAACTGTAGGATTAACACCTTGGACTATTAGCATGAAAATGTCCAGGTTCCTTTGTTCACATAGTTAGCCTTCACTAGTCTATCTAGAGTCTCCTATTACTGATCCTGTGCTTAAATGTGCTCAGTGTGTTCTCTTTAAGTTGCTAGATGGAAGTATTTAAAATCAACCCCTCCCATTATATCCTCCAAGAAAAGGGCATTATACACCTAAGAACCAATAGATGTCCCCTCACCCTCGGGAGATTCCTTTAGTCCACAGGGGGAACAATAGGCAAAAGGCACATTTTTATCAAGAAAAGTGCCTTTAATATGTTACCATGCTTGACATCAATAAGCTCTACCATTAGACAAGGAAGCCTTGAGGAATCACCTACTAAGGGAGGAAAATGAAGGGAACCTTCCCAACATAAGACAGACAAAAATAAATATAGGAAGGTTTTTGGAAGATCCTAATATATATTGAGATGTTTCAAAAAATACACCAGATATTTGACTTCACCTGGAAAATTATGCTATTAATCATCTAGAGCACAGGCAGTTCCCAGAAACCATCGTAACTGGGATTCACATAATGAGTATGATGTCTAGAAAACTATTATGAGGCCTTCAGGAAAATCCTGCTATTTTCATGGAGAGACTCAGGAAGGAAATTAGAAAACGCACCACCCTAAATTCTGAATCTATAGAGGACCAACTACTTTTAAGTATAAATTAATCATTCAATCAGTCCCAAATATTTAGAGGAAATTACAAAAATTGGCACGTAACCCTGATCAATCATTAGATGATCTTCTCTAGCATGTATCTTCCATTTTTAAAAATTTACTTGTATTGTAAACAAATGGGATACATGTTGTTTCTGTTTGTACATGGAGTAATAGTATACCATTTGTGTAATCATACATTTACATAGTGTAATAAAGTTTGAATCATTCTGTTATTTTTTCCTTTGCCCCACCGATCTCACCCATCTTTTCCCTCTATATAGTCCCTCCTTCCACATTTCTTGCCCCCTCACAACCCCCATTATGTGTCATCACCGCTTATCAGCAAGATCACTAGTCCATTGGTTTTTTCAGATTGACTTAACACACTTAGCATGATATTTTCCAATTTCATCCATTTGCCTTCAAATGCCATAATTTTATTATTCTTTGTATCTGAGTAATGTAATATAACATTGTGTGTGTGGATATACATACATATATATACATATATATACATATATATACATACATATATACACATATATATACATATATATACATATATATACACATATATATACATATATATACATATAATACATATATATGAATGTATATCACAGTTTCCTTATCCATTCATCAATTCAAGGACATCTAGGTTGGTTCCACAGTCGGGCTATTGTAAATTGGACAGCTATGAACATTGATGTGGCTGTATATCTGTAGTATGCTGATTTTAAGTCCTTTGGATATAGGCCAAGGAGTGGGATAGCTGGGTCAAATGATGGGTCCATGCCAAGTTTTCTAATGAACCTCCACACTACTTTCAAGAGTGGCTGCACTAATTTGCAGCCCCACCAGCAATGTATGAGTGTACCTTTTCCCCCACATCTTCTCCAACACCTATTGTTGCTTGTATTCTTGATAATTGCCATCCTAATTGGGGTGAAATGGAATATTAGTGTAGTTTTGATTTGCATTTATCTTATTACTGAAGATGGTGAACATTAATTCATATGTATGTTGATTGCTTGTAGATCTTCTTCTGTGAAGTTTCTGTTCATATCCTTAGCCCATTTGTTCATTGGGTTATTTGTATTCTTGGTTTACAGTTTTGAGTTCTTTATATATTCTAGAGATTAGTTCTCTATCTGAAGTATGAGTGGCAAAGATATTCTCCTACTCTTTAGGCTCTCTCTTTGCATTGCTGACAGTTTTCTTTGCTGAGAGAAACATTTTTAGAATGAATCCACCCTAGTTATTGATTCATGCTTTTATTTCTTGTGCTATGGGAGTCCTGTTAAGGAATTCTGATCCTTAGCAGACAAGTTGAAGATTTGGACCTACATTTCCTTCCATAAGATACAGGGTATCTGGTCTGATTCTGAGATCCTAGATCCATTGTGAGTTGAGTTTTGTGCAGGGTGAGTGATAGGGTTTTAGTTTCATTCTGTGGCATATTGATTTCCAGTTTTCCCAGTACTACGTGTTGAAGAGGCTATCTTTTCTCCATTGCATAGTTTTTGGCACCTTTGTCTAGTATGAGAAAATTGTATTTATTTGGGTTTGTGTCCATGTCCTCTGTTCTGTACCATTGATCTATCTGTCTATTTTGGTGCCAATACCATGCCATTTTTGTTACTATTGCTTTGTAGTATAGCTGAAGTTCTGGTATTATGATACCACCTATTTCTTTCTTTCTGCTAAGGATCACTTTAGCTATTCTGGGTTTCTTATTCTTCCAGATGAATTTCATGATTGCTTGCTCTATTTCTGTAAGGTACATCATTGGGATTTTAAGTGGAATTGCATTTAATCTGTATAGCACTTTTGGAAGTATGGCCATTTTGACAATATTGATTCTGCCTATCAAAGAACATGGGAGATCTTTCCATCTTCTATGGTCTTCCTCAATTTCTTTCTTCAATGTTTTATAGTTTTCATTGTAGAGATTCATTTTCCTCCTTGGTTAGATTGATTCCCAAGTGTCTTTTTTTTCTTTTGAGGCACTGCAAATGGAGTTGTTTTCCTCATTTCCCGTTCAGGTGTTTCATACCTTGCATATTTAAAAGCATTAGATGTATGCATGTTGATTTTATAGCCTGCTATTTTGCTGAATTCATTGATGAGGACTAGAAGTTCTCTGGAGGGGTTTTTTGGATCTTCTAAGTATAGAATCATGTCATCAGCAAATAGTGACAGCTTAATTTCCTCTTTTCTTATTCATATCCCTTTAATTTCTTTAGTCTCCCTAATTACTCTGGCTAGAGGTTTGAGGACAATGTTAAATAGAGGTGGTTAAAGAGGACATCCCTGTCTTGTTCCCATTTTTAAAGGGAATGGTTTCAGTTTTTCTCCATTAAGAATTATGTTGGCCAGGACATAGCATAAATAGACTTTAAAATGTTCAGGTATGTTCCTACTATCCCTATTTTTTCTAGTATTTTGAGCATGAAGGGGTGTTGTATCTTGTCAAACACTTTTTCTGTGTCAATTGAAATAACCATATGATTCTTATCCTTAAGTCTATTGACATGACGGATTATGTTTATTGATTTGCGAATGTTGAACCATCCTTGCATTCCAGAAATGAACCCACTTGATAATGGTGCAGGAATTTCTTAATATGTTTTTGCATATGGTTTGCCAATATTTTGTTAAGGATCTTTGCATCTATATTCCTCAAGGATATTGGTCTAAAATTTTCTTTCCTCGATGTGTCTTTGACTGGTTTGAGTATGAGGGTGATATTAGCTTCATAGAATGAGTTTGGCAGGGTACCCTCCTTTCCTATTTCCTGGAATACTTTTAGAAGTAGTGGAATGAGTTGTCCTTTGAAGGTCTTGTAGAACTCAGCTGAGAATCCCTCTGATCCTGGGCTTTTCTTGGATGGTAGGTTTTTAATGGCTTCTTCTATTTCATTGCTTGATATTGATGTGTTTAAATGTGTATCTCCTCCTGGTTTAGTTTGGGAGGAGCATCTGTCTCTAGAAATATGTCAATGTCTTTGGTAGTTTCTACTTTGTTGGAATACAGATTTTCAAAGTAGCTTCTCCTTATGTTCTGTATCTCAGTGGTGTCTGTCATGATATTTCCTTTCTCTCACGAATTTTAGTAATTTGAGTTTTCTCTCTCCTTCTCTTTGTTAGTGTAGCTAAGGGTTTGTCTATTTTGTTTACTTTTTCAAAGAACCAACTTTTTGTTTTGTCAATTGTTTGAATTGTTTCTTTTGTTTCAATTCCATTGATTTCAGCTCTGATTTTAATTATTTCCTGTCTTCTACTACTTTTGCTGTTATTCTGTTCTTCTTTTTCTAGGGCTTTGAGCTGTAATGTTAGGTCATTTAGTTGTTGACTTTCATTCTTCACTGGAATGCGCTCCATGCAATGAATTTTCCTCTTAGTACTGCTTTCATAGTGTCCCAGAGATGTTGATATGTTGTATCATCATTCTCATTGACCTCTAAAATTTTTTTGTCTCCTCTGTGATGTTTTCTATTTTCCATATTTCATTCAATAGCATATCATTTAGTCTCCAGTTGTTGGAGTAATTTCTGTTTTTTTTTATTTTGTCATTGACTTTTACTCTCAGTCTATTATGATCTGACAGAACACAAGGTAGTATCTCTATTTGTTTGCATTTCCGAAGGGCTGTTTATGGCATAATATATGGTCTATTTTCAAGAAGGTTCCATGAGCTGCTAAGAAAGTGAACTAATTCACTGATGGATGGAATATTCTATATATGTCTATAAAGTCTATGTTATTGATTATGTTATTGACTTCTATGGTTTCTTTGTTTGGATTTTGTTTGGAAGATCTATCTAGTGGTGACAGCGGTATGTGGAAGTCACCCAGAATTATTGTGTTGTGAACTATTTGATTCCTCAAATTGAGAAGGATTTGTTTGATGTACAGGGATGTACCATTGTTGGGGCATAAATATTTACTACCATTTTATCTTCCAGATTTATGTATCCCTTAAGCAGTGTGAAATGTCCTTCATTGTCCCTTCTGGCTAATTTTAGCTTGAAGCACACTTTGTCTGACATAAGGATAGAAACACCCGCTTTTTTACTGAGTCCATGTGTGTGGTAGGTTTTCTCCCATCCTTTCACCTTTAGTCTGTGGATGTCTTTTTCTATGATATGGGTCTCCTTCAGGCAGCATATTGTTGGGTCTTTCTTTTTAATCCATTTTGCCAGTCTATGTCTTTTGATTGATGAGTTTAGGCCATTAACATACAGCATTATTATTGAGCTATTAAATGCATTCCCAGTCATTTGGCTTATTTTTGGTTTTAAGTCAGCTTGATTTCTCCTTTGAGTGGTTTCTCTCTAAGGTAGTTCCTCCATTTGCTGACCTACATTATTTTATTCATTTCCTCCTCATGGAATATTTTGTTGAGAACAGTCTGTAGCTCAGGAGTTCTATTTGTAAACTCTTTTAACTTTTGTTTATCATGGAAGAATTTTATTTCATCTTCAAATCTGAAGGTTAGTTTTGCTGGGCATAGGATTCTTGGTTGACAACCATGTTCTCTCAGAACTTGAAATATGTTGTTCCAGGCCCTTTTAGCTTTTAGAGTCTGGGTTGAGAAATCAGCTGCTATCTGTCTTGGTCTGCCCCTAAATATAATCTGATGCTTTTCTCTCGGGGCCTTCAAAATCCTATCTTTATTTTGAATGTTAGGCATTTTCATTATAATGTGCCTTGGTGTGAATCTGTTGTGATTCTGTGCATTTGGTTTTCTGTAAGCCTCTTGTATTTGATTTTCCATTTCATTCTTCAGGTTTGGGAAATTTTCTGATATTATTTCATTGAATAGGTTGTTCATTCCTTTGTTTGTATCTCTGTGCTTTTCTCAATCCCAATAATTCTTAAATTTGTTCTTTTCATGATATCCCGTAGTTCTTGGAGATTCTGTTCATGATTTATTACCATCTTCTATATTTGGGCGACTTTATTTTCAAGATTAAATATTTTGTCTTCATTGTCTGAGGTTCTGTCTTCCAAGTGGTCTAGTCTGTTGGTAATGCTTTACATTGAGTTTTTTATTTGGTTTATTGTCTCCTTCATTTCAAGTATTTATATTTGTTTGTTTGTTTTTGAGAATCTCTATCTCTCTGTTGAAATGATCTTTTGCTTCCTTCAGTTGCTCTTTCAGCTTATTGGTATTATCATTCATTGCCTGCATTTACTCTCTTATCTCATCCTTTACTTCGTGAATCATCTTTTTTTTTCATAAATTTTTAAAAATTTTATTTGTAGATGGACACAATCTCTTTACCATATTTTTCATTTTACGTGGTGCTGCGGATTGAACTGTGTCTCACAAATGTGAGGCAAGTGCTCTACGCAATGAATGCAGCCTGCAAAATTTTTTTAAAATTTATTTTTATTGTAAATAAATGTGATACATGTTGTTTCTGTTTCTACATGGAGTAACAGCATACCATTTGCATATTCATAAATTTACATAGAGTAATGATGTTTGATTCATTCCATTATTTTTTCCTTCCCTCCACCCCTCCCACCTCTCTTTTCCCTCTATACAGTCCCTCCTTCCTCCATTCTTGTCCCACTCCCACCCCCCATTAAGTGTCATCATCCACTTATCAGTGAGACCATTCCTCTTTTGGATTTTTGAGATTGACTTATCTCACTTAACATGACATTCTCCAATTTTATCCATTTGCCTGCAAATGCCATAATTTTATTATTCTTTATAGCTGAGTAATATTTCATTGTATATATATACCACAGTATCTTTATTCATTCATCAATTGAAGGGCATCTAGGTTGGTTCCATAGTCTGGCTATTATGAATTGAGCTGCTATGAACAATTGATGTGGCTATATCTTTGTAGAATGCTGATTTTAAGTCCTTTGGATATAGGGTGAGGAGTGGGATAGCTGGGTCAAATGGTAGGTCCATTCAAAGTTTTCTAAGGAATCTCCACACTGCTTTCCAGAGTGGCTGCACGAATTTGGAGTCCCACCAGCAATGTATGAATGTACCTTTTCCCCACATCCTCTCCAACACCTATTATTCCTTGTGTTCTTGATAATCGCCATTCTAATTGGGGTGAGATGGAATCTTAGGGTAGTTTTGATTTGCATTTCTCTTATTACTATAGATGTTGAACATTTTTTCATATATCTGTTGATTGCTTGTACATCTTCTTCTGTGAAGTGTCTGTTCATTTCCTTAGCCCATTTGTTGATTGGGATATTTGTATTCTTGGTGTAGAGTTTTTTGTATTTATATATTCTGGAAATTAGTGCTCTATCTGAAGTATGAGAAGCAAAGATATTGTCCCACTCTGCAGGCTCTCTCTTCACATTGCTGATAGTTTCCTTTGCTGAGAGAAAGCTATTTAGTTTGAATCTGTCCCAGTTATTGATTCTTGCTTTTACTTCTTGTACTATGGGAGTCCTGTTAAGGAATTCTGATCCTAAGCCAACAAAGTGAAGATTTGGAACTACTTTTTCTTCTATAAGATGCAGGGTCTCTGGTCTGATTTCAAGGTCCTTGATCCATTGTGAGTTGAGTTTTGTGCAGGGTGAGAGATAGGGCTTTATTTTCATTCTGTTGAATATGGATTTCCAGTTTTCCCAGCACCATTTGTTGAAGAGGCTATCTTTTCTCCATTGCATAGTTTTGGCACCTTTGTCTAGTATTAGAAAATTGTACTTATTTGGGTGTATTTCCATGTCCTCTATTCTGTACCATTGATCTACCTGTCTATTTTGGTGCCAACACCATGTTGTTTTTGTTACTATTGCTTTGTAGTATAGTTGAAGTTCTGATATTGAGATACCCCCTGTTTCATTCTACCTGCTAAGGATTGCTTTAGCTATTCTGGGTTTCTTATTCTTCCAGATGAATTTCATGATTGCTTGCTCTATTTCTGTGAGGTACGTCATTGGGATTTTAATTGGAATTGCAATAAATCTGTGTAGCACTTTTGGAAGTATGGCCATTTTGACAATATTGATTCTGCCTATCCAAGAACATGGGAGATCTTTCCATCTTCTAAAGTCTTCCTTAATTTCTTTCTTCAGTGTTTTGTAGTTTTCATTGTAGAGATCTTTTCCTCTTTGGTTAGATTGAACCCAAGTATTTTATTGTTTTTGAGCCTATTGCAATGGAGTTGTTTTCGTCATTTCCCTTTCAGCTGTTTCATCGCTTGAGTATAAAAATGCTGTAGATTTATACGTGTTGATTTTATAGCCTGCTACTTTGCTGAATTCATTGATGAGGTCTAGAAGTTTTCTGGAGGAGGTTTTTGGATCCTCTAAATATAGATTCATGTCATAAACTAATAGTGACAGCTTAATTTCCTCTTTTCCTATTCATATCCTTTAATTTCTTTAGTCTGCCTAATTTCTCTGGCTAGATTTTCGAGGACAATTTTGAATAGAAGTGGAGAAAGAGGACATCCCTGTCTTGTTCCCGTTTTTAAAAGGAATGGTTTCAGTTTTTCTCCATTAAGAATGATGTTGGCCATGGGCTTAGCATAAATAGCCTTTACAATGCTCAGGTATATTCCTACTATCCTCATTTTTTCTAGTGTTTTCAGTATGAAGCGGTGTTGTATATTGTCAAATGCATTTTCTGCATCAATTGAAATAACCATGTGATTCTTATCCTTAAGTCTATTGACATGATGGTTTATGTTTATTGATTTACGAATGTTAAACTCTCCTTGCATTCCAGGAAAGAACCCCACTTTATCGTGGTGCCCAATTTTCTTAATATGTTTTTGAATATGTTTTGCCAATATTTTGTTAAAGATCTTAGCATCTATATTCATCAAGGATATTGGGCTAAAATTTTCTTTCCATGATGTGTCTTTTCATGGTTTGGGTATGTGGGTGATATTAGCTTCATAGAATGAGTTCAGTAGGGTACCCTCCTTTTCTGTTTCCTGGAATAGTTGGAGAAATATTGGAATGAGTTCTTCTTTGAAGGTCTTGTAGAACTTGGCTGAGAATCCATCTTGTCCTGGGCTTTTCTTGGATGGTAGATTTTTAATGGCTTCTTCTATTTCATTGATTGATATTGATTTTTTAAATACTGTATGTTCTCCTGGTTCAGTTTGGGAGGAGCATATGTCTCTAGAAATTTGTCCATGTCTTCGGTCCTTTCTATTTTGCTGGAATACAGATTTTCAAATAGCTTCTCATTATGTTCTGTATCTCAGTGGTGTCTGTTGTGATATTTCCTTTTACATCATGTATTTTAGTAATTTGTGTCTTCTCTCTCCTTTTCCTTGTTAGTGTGGCTAAGGGTTTATCTATTTTGTTTACTTTCTCAAAGAACCAACTTTTTGTTATGTCAATTTTTTGAGTAATTTCTTTTGTTTCAATTTTATTGATTTCAGCTTTGATTTTAATTATTTCCTGTCTTCTACTACTTTTGTTCTTATTTTTTTCTTCTTTTTCTAGGACTTTGAGCTATAATGTTAGGTCATTTAGTTGTTGACTTTCATTCTTCACTGGAATGTGCTCCTTGCAATGAATTTTCCTCTTAGTACTGCTTTCATAGTGTCCCAGAGATTTTGATATGTTGTATCATCATTCTCTTTGACCTCTAAGAATTTTTTTATCTCCTCCCTGATGTTTTTTTGTTATCCATGTTTCATTCAATAGCATATTATTTAGTCTCCAAGTGTTGGAGTAATATCCTTTTTTTACTTTGTCATTGATTTCTACTCTCAGTCCATTATGATCTGATAGAGCACAAGGCAGTATCTCAATTTTTTTGCATTTCCTAAGGTCTGCTTTGTGACATAACATATGGTCTATTTTCGAGCAGGTTCCATATGCTCCTGAGAATAAATTGTATCTGCTCATTGATGGATGGAATATTCTATATATGTCTATTAAGTCTAGGTTATTGATTGTGTTATTGACTTCTATGGTTTCTTTGGTTGGATTTTGTTTGGAAGATCTATCTAGTGGTGACAGTGGTGTGTTAAAGTTGCCCAGAATTATTGTGTTGTGGTCTACGTGATTCTTGAAATTGAGAAGGATTTGTTTGATGTACAGGGATGTACCATTGTTTGGGGCATAAATATTTACTATCGTTATGTCTTCCTGATTTATAGTTCCCTTAAGCAGTATGAAATTTCCTTGCTTATCCCTTCTAACTAACTTTGGTTTGAAGTCCACTTTATTTGATATAAGGATGGAAACACCCGCTTTTTTACTGAGTCCATGTGTGTGGTAGGTTTTTTCCCATCCTTTCACCTTTAGTCTGTGGATGTCTTTTTCTATGAGATGAGTCTCTTGCAGGCAGCATATTGTTGGGTCTTTCTTTTTAATCCATTCTGCCAGTCTATGTCTTTTGATTTTTGAGTTTAGGCCACTAACGTTCAGGGTTATTATTGAGAAATGATTTGTATTCCCAGTCATTTGGCTTATTTTTGGTTTTTAAGTTGGCTTGATTTCTCCTTTAAGTTGTTTTTCTCTAAGACAGTTCCTCCCTTTGCTGACCTCCATTGTTGTTTTTCATTTCCTCCTCATAAAATATTTTGTTGAGAACATTCTTTAGTGCAGGCTTTCTATTTGTAAATTCTTTACCTTTTGTTAATCATGGAAGAATTTTATTTCATCTTCAAATCTGAAGTTTCATTTTGCTGGGATAGGATTCTTGGTTGGCAACCGTGTTCTTTCAGAGCTTGAAATATGTTATTCCAGGCCCCTTTAGCTTTTAGAGTCTGGGTTGAGAAATCAGCTGCTATCCGTATTGGTCTCCCTCTATATGTAATTTCATGCTTTTCTCTCGCAGCCTTCAAAATCCTATCTTTATTTTGAATGTTAGGCATTTTCATTATAATGTGCCTTGATGTGGATCACTTGTGATTCTGTGCGTTTGGTGTTCTCTAAGCCTCTTGTATTTGATTTTCCATTTCATTCTTCAGGCTTGGGAAATTTTCTGATTTTATTTCATTGAATAAATTTTTCATTCCTTTGGTTTGTATCTCTGTGATTTCTCAATCCCAATAATTCTTAAATCTGGTCTTCTCATGATGTCCCATAGTTCTTGGAGATTCTGTTCATGATTTCTTACCATCATATCTGTTTTGGCAACTTTATTTTCAAGATTAAATATTTTGTCTTCATTGTCTAAGGTTCTGTCTTCCAAGTGGTCTAGTCTGTTGGTGATGCTTTCCATTGAGTTTTTTATTTGGTTTATTGTCTCCTTCATTTCAAACATTTCTTTTTTTTTTTTTTTGAGAATCTCTGTCTCTTTGTTGAAATGATCTTTTGCTTCCTGCAGGTGCTCTTCCAGCTTATTGGTATTATCATTCATTGGCTGCATTTGCTCTCATATCTCATCCTTTGCTTCACGAATCATCTTAATCATGTATAATCTGAAGTCCTTTTCTGACATTTCTTCTAACATACTGTCATTGGATTCTATTAACATAGAATCTAGATTTGTTTGGATCATTTTCTTCCCTTGTTTTTTCATGTTGTTCATTTATCTTCCCCTCTAGCACTGCAGATCTGGGGTATTGCAGATTTCCCCCTATAGGCTTATAGTGGCCCTATAGGTTTCCAAAACCCTTTCTTTATGGGGAGATCAATATTTGCAGTGCCCAAATCAGACACTATGCAATCCTAGACCAAATAGACCCTATGGGGACAATAACATCATGTAAATAAGAGAGAAAGCGACTCTGAGGGAATAGGTAAACAGAAGGAAAAGAAAGCAAGAAACATAAAGTAATAAAAACTTAAATATTTTTTAAAAAGGAGAAAAAAGAAAATCAACTGTATAATACTCATATACTAATGAAACTTCCCAGTGTTCAGTAGCCTGATGTATAAGAGGTACCTGACAATGAGCTTGAAGCCTCCAGCAGGCGTCTCAGGATGGGATTTGTCCCACAAGAAGATCAGAGCTACAGCTTCCAGGATTATCCAAGATGGCCACTCTGGCTTCCAAATGTGTTGGCAAATGGGGAGCTACAGCTTAGGGGTGGATGTGGTCAGCTGGAGGTCCTGGAGACAGGATGCAGTTGGTCTGTCTGTGGTCCTGGAGGTCAGGTGTGTTTGGTGTGGTTTTGGGATCCTGGAGTCCGGGTGCAATCAGTTGGTCTGGGTTCCCAATGATAGGGCACAGTTGGTCTCGGGGTCCTGGTGGCAGGGAGCAGTCAGTTGATGTGAGGGCCCCAGAGTCAGGGAGTGATCAGTTGGGCTGAGGGATCCTGGAGACAGGACTCAGTCAGTCTGGCCAGGGGTCCTACAGGGCCTGGCTGTTGTCTCAAAATGGTGGCAACCACATGTAATCAAACCTGCAGGTACTGTAACAGTGAACTTCCAGGCAGCAGCAGGCAGCTGGTTCTCCACTGGCAGTCTGCGGTCAATCTGCTGGCAGCTGTCATAGGATCGGGAGGTGAACCTCGAGCATTGGGTGATGGATAGGGGTAAGGCAGTTGATGGACAGGCAAGAGGCAGGCAAATGGCGGATGATAGACACCTGACAGTGAGCAATCTGCTCTCAACAGAGGCTTAGATATGCTGGCAGATTGCAGATGATCACAGCAGACAAATGGGGTATAGAGCAGTGGATCGATAAGCAGCAAAAACTGCCTCACCGAGAAACATATATCCTCTGCTTGAATCCAGCATTGCGAAGCGACAAGGCACACAGCCTCCCTCTACACCGCCATCTTGGATCCCCCGAGAATCATCTTAATCATTTATAATCTGAAATCCTTTTCTGACATTTCTCCTAACATACTGTCATTGGTTTCTATTAAAATAGAATCTAGATTTGTTTAGATCATTTTCTTCCCTTGTTTTTTCATGTCGTTCATGAATCTTCCCCTCTAGCTTTGCAGATCTGGGGTATTCCAGATTCCCCCCTGTAGGCTAATAGTGGCCCTATAAGTTTCCAAAACCATTTATTTAAGGGCAGATCCATATTAGCAGTGCACATTTCAGACACTATGCAATCCTAGACCGAATAGCCCCTATGAGGACAATAACAAAATTGCCACAATAAACAGAATAAGTTCAAATATTACCCAGTAAAACAAACAGATTTGCACTAAGGTCTGCAGTTTCTATTGGAGGACATCAAGAATGCAGAGGGGTGTAGGATGTAGCTGTTAATGGGATAAGAAAAGAATATACAGAATTTCTAGATAATAGAAAGTGAGAGGATGTAATCAAAAGTCATTGGATGTTAGCATGCAAAAAGGGAGAAAGACTCTGAGGGAACAAGTAAACAAAAGGTAAAGAGAGCCAAAAAAAGTAAAGAAATAAAAACAAATTTTTTCAATTAGTAGAAAAAAAGAAAATCTACAGTATAACAGTCATATAGTAATGAAACCTCCCAATCTTCAGTAACCTGATTCATGAGAGGTACCTGACAGTGAGCTTCAAGTCTCCAGCAGGCTTCTCAGAATGAGATTTGCCCCACCTAAAGATTGGATCTACAGCTTCCAGGATTATCCAAGATGGCTGCTCTGGCTTTCAAATGTGTTGGAAAATGGGGAGCTGCAGCTCATGGTGTGGATGGAGTCTGCTGGAGGTACTGGTGGCATGATGCTCTTGGTCAGACAGGGGTCCTGGAGGTCGGATGTGTTTGGTGTGGTTGTGGGATTCTGGAGGCCAGGTGCAATCAGTCTGTCTGGGGTCCTGGAGATAGGACGCAGTCAGTTGGTCTTAGGATCCTGGTGGCAGGGAGCAGTCAGTTGATAAGAGGGCCACAGAGACAGGGAGTGATAGGTCGGGCTGAGGCATCCTGCAGACAGGGCTCAGTCAATCTGGCCAGGGCCTGGCTCTTGTCTCAAAATGGTGACAGCCACGTGTAATGAAACCTGCAGGTACTGTAACAGTGTAACTCCATTTTTTAAAATAGAGATAAAAAAGGGAGCATAGAGACAAGAAAATGGGCTTATGAAAATCATTGAAATTGATAGAAACTTTTAATGTCTTGCAATAGCCCATGAAATTCACCCATTTTAGGAGTTAAAAAGCAAACTTCCTATTCCAAAACCTTAGAATAATTGAGCAGTCATTTCCCCCACCCTGTAGTTCTTACTCTGTATCTGAAATTCCAGCTGCTGTTTGGGTTACTAAGTTAGATTTAAAAGATGGTTTTTCCTATATGCTAGACTTTGAATAGCAATTTCTGTTTGCTTTTGAGGAACCAGATAATGTATCTCAACTAACCTAGACAGTGTTGCCTCAGGGTTTAGAAATAGCCCTCATCTGCTTTGGACAAACCTTAGCTAAGAACTTAATGAAATTCAGAGATAAAACATCTGTAATTGTTATGCAGTATGTGAATGACATCCTTTATGTTCTTCCTCCACCCAGGAGGAATATCAAAAGGTCATTGCAGAACTCCTAAACTTCTTTTCTAATAGGAATTATAGGATCTCAAAAAAAAAAAGCTTAATTATGCCATCAACAGGTTCGATACTACAGGAAAATAGTCACCATAGGACAATATTCTGCCCAGGAATATCAGAAAGGGGCCTTGCTTCAAACTCCTGTCCTCAGCTTACCTATGAAACAAGATTTAACCTGTTTGTTAATGAGGATGAAATAAATCCTGGATAGGCAGTCATAGGCAGCTCAATAGCCAATGGCATATCTCAGTGAGAATCTTAGCATAGTGGCTTCATTCTCAAAAGTAATGGAAAATAAGGTCTCATAATTTTCTTTGACATCCAGATAGAAATGGCTAAAATGCCCTAGGCACAAAGTTTCTGCTAAAACCTGTTAGCTCAGCTCCTTCCAGATCTCAGTCAAGGTTTACATTGAAAAGTAAATAGAGAAAGCCTGAAGGCTCAGTAGGAGACTGGTCTCAAACCCTTTCCCCCTAGAAAAGGGTAAAGGGGTCTTACTTGTACTCCAGAAAAGTAAATTTTATGGTACTTTACTAAAGTTATTAACACTGTATCATTTTTCCAGAACTCTTGATTTTAATTGAATTTTTTTTGAGCTCATGACTTTTTGATCAGTTCTATTTTTTTATTCAACTAGAGTTTTTGAACATCTGTTACATTGCAATAGAGAGTCACCTACAAACTTACAAGGCCTTTGATTTTGTGTTACTTGTATGTTGTGCTGTCTGACATCATGTTTTGTCTGTATCAAAATTGAGTGCTCCTAAATTAAAATTTAAAAATGAATCCAGATTCTTTTAATTCACGTGATTTAAAAAGGTTCAGTTTAAATTGGGTAAATTAATAAAAAGTAAAATGTAAAATGTCTTTGAAAATAGCCCGCAAGTCTCTAGGTGGTCGAACTAATGAAATGCTGATGTTAATAAAATGTCTAGTATCAATTGTTTCTAGGACTTATCTTCAACAGGGAAGAGATGGCAAATACTGTTCAGGACACTGGTCTGATAGCTTGATTTTTTTCAAAAATAAGTGAATTAGAGTTAACATGGGATTACTCATGTGTTTGTAGAGGCATCTGATTAATTTAAAAGTTAAAATGCTAATTGTTAAATAACATTGAGTACTTTTAACTCCTTAAATTCCATGGAGTAACATACTTAAACATTGTTGATATTTTCATAGGTTGGTAAATAAAAGGGTTTGAAATTACTTTGTGTCATCACAAAACTGAAAACAAGGTTACTCAGAGTTATGCCCTAACAGGTACAATTCTATATACAAAGAATTCCAAAAGTTTCAACCGTGTTTCAATTAGAGTACTATAAAGAACAAAATATTTAATCTTATTAAAATGGAGTCATTTATCTAAATTCAGAAATTTCTTAAGAGTTGTTTCAGAATATGAACAAAAAGGAGTCAACCATAGGAAGAAGAAAAAAAGAATTTCTATACATGGAAATATATTTAGTGAAGAACAAAATCTTTCTACGTAGGAGAGTGTTTATGTGGTGAAATACATGAGGGTCTAAGTAAGTGTTAAGAAAATCTGTGAAAGCAAAGGGCAAATTTCAACAAGTTTGCATGTAACTAATTTGGTTGTATGTATGTGAGACAGTTAAAGCTGTTTAAGGTTTTTCCTGAGGTGAAATACTAATGTTCTGATATAAACCAAAGTTTAATCTATATGGTAAAGTCACAAGGATTTATTAACAACACTAATTTACTCATAAGTTTGTGTCTATTAAGTTTTACTCTTTAGAACAATTAGTCTTAAAAATTGGGGTTTATACAATTATGGTTAAACAACTGTTAGAGTATTGTACTTTAAAGAGTCTAAATTTTCACTTTAAAAACTAAATTTGGTAATATAAAAGTGTCATGGTAATTTTGAAATGGTCACTCTTGTATATTAAATGTGTTAATATTTTACAGATATACAAGTTTTTAAAGCAGGGAATTTATGAAGCTGCTATTCTCCAGATTAAACTTATCTGTAGTGGTAATTTTAAACTTATAAAGAGTAAATTTTATTGGAGATTTATTACTATCATTTAATATTCTATTATAGGACCTGTTATCAATAGGTATATGTAAAATTTGCTACATTTTACATTGAGATAAGAAATTAATATAAATATATTTCTAGAAGTTAGAGCCTGAATTTTTCACAGGCTAATATTGTGAAACATGAAAACATTTTGCCACTTTGACACACAAAAGGAAAGTTAAAAGCTCACTCAGGCTTTGTTTAATTCATGTTTTAGATATAATGTTAAATTGTTTTAACTAATGTTCATATAGACTCAGGAATCAATATATGTAAACTTCTTAAAATGATATTTAAGAAAAAAAGCAAATATCAGCATTAGAATTAGAACACTTCAGTTAAGATTTGTAAAGAGCCATGCCTTACCTGAGATAAATCTCTGCCTCCCACGTTACTGAATGTTAAGAGTGGCTCCAATATAAGCCAGACTCCAACTTCTTTAAAATTATATTCAAAAGATTGGTTCTTGTTTTAAAATTTCTGTGATCTCAAACAGGGGATATAATGTATATCTCAGCCAAAATTTAAGATAGCTATTATACAAGCCAAATATATTTTTACTCTTGCTAATTTCATTTTGTCAAACTGTTACCTGTTACTGTTTTGCAGAAGTAGCTGCTTCAAGAACACACAACTTACGTACCTTGTGATGTTAAGCCACCACCCATAGAACAGATAGTGATAACTTCCAATACTAATACAGACTCCAGTTAAATAAAAGGGTAAATAGCTGTAAAGTTATAGACATTGAAGTTAAAGTCCAATAATCTTACTTTATGACTGGTGAGACTGGCTTGCTGGATGGTTAAGATCAAACATTGAGATTGAGATTAAATACAGAGGCCAAGATAAATCAGTATTTGAGTCTTTCCCTCAGTCAGCCTGAATCCAGGAAACAAGAGATCTTCTCTAAGGAGCTTTGCAACTCTGGGTCACATAACCTCCTGATCAGGGAGATCATGAAAAAAGCCACTAGAGGATGAAAAGCCAATCAGTGCACCTGCTGTAGAGGAGAGTCATGGAAAAAGGGATTCATTCCTAATGCTTCCAAGGGAAGCCACCTCATCACAGAGACCCTGCCTAACCAATGGCACTAAGCTGCTCTTCAGTTCTCTACAAGTGAACCCTGTGGGAACTCAGCTGACTCTTTAACAAAACAGGAAGAGGTCAATTTGACCAGCTTGATCTTAGACACCTAGCAGAACAGTTAAAACCAAAATATAGCCTATCTTGGGCATTTAAAAAAAATAATAGTTAAATGTATCTTAAGATGTACACTTTTGTTAACCCATTAGAATAAATAGTAGAAGCTACAAATGAAAGATTCTTAGGCAAATGTGCCTGATAACTATCGAGAAACTGCCAGTCAGAAATTTTTAGTCAGTTTACACAGGTAGGCTTAATCTATGTTTGCTGCTAGTATGACTATCTAGCCCTTAGTAACAGAAGTGTATGGTTCTCTACTTAACACAGGCTATACCAATAATGGGATATTTTACAAAAATCAGATGACATTAAGTGACTTTACTATATTTTCTGGGGACATCAATGACATTAAGAGGTAAATGTGTTTACATTCTTGATAACCTGGACAATGTTAAAATCCCCAAATAAAGGCCTTGTCCTCTCCAGCCTTTGTCAGGTCTTGTTATGGGAACAATTTCTCAGTTCTTCCACCTCCTCGTGAGAGTTTGACTTCTGTCATTCACAATTTTCATTGGCATGTTAAAGATGCTGCAACATTTACTTTGTACTAATCTCATTTCAGTATTCATGTCTTTTTGTTTTCTCTCATAGAAGCACCGATCCCCAGATGACTTTACAACCTGCTCTTCTCCAATCAGACTTCTACCTTGGACCCCTCGATTGACCCAATTTTTACTCCAAACTGTTTGCCCCATGTTGCCCCCTTCTGGCTCCAAAATATCCAGAAGGACTGCCACTCCCATTCCTTCCAGTAGTAAGGAGTTCCTAAAGCAAAATGGGGGGAATGAAGCCAGAATTAAGGATAGGCATTTAGTGTAGAAATAGGGGATCAGGTCAAATTAAGGAAATGAAGACCATGAAGGCCATCTGCCTCTGGGAGTTGGAGACTGCCCCTGGGAGAATGGAATGTTAAGGATATCCTGAGCTCATTGACTACCAAATTTACCTGCCTTTATTAAAGACTGTAAGCAAGGGACTGCTAATTAATCTCCCTTGGGCCTTTGACTGGCTGAATCGCTTTGGCCCTACCCCCTGACCCATCCGCTTCTCACTTTTTACATCTCACCTGCAAAACTAGTCCTAGTCACATAGGCATAAAGGAGAGGGCTGGACCTACTCTTTCTTCAGCAAGGAGGTCTATATGCAGCCTGGGAAGGTAAGCTGTTTTTATACTGACCATTCTGGAGTAGTGAGGGAATCCAAGGCTAAGGTCATAGAGGGTCTCTCCAAGAGAAATTGGGAGAGGGAGGCCCAAGAAAATTGGTTTGAAGCATGGTTCAATAGGTGCCCTTGGCTTGCTACCCTACTCTCTATCCTAGTAGGCCCCTTAGCTCTGCTTTTGCTTATTTTAACTTTTGGCCCCTTCATTTTAAATAAGTTAATAGTTTTGTTAAGGACCATGTAAGCACGGTCCAACTGATGTTGCTAAGGCAACAACACAAGAGAATCCCAGCCCCAGAGGATGATTTAACGTGATGCCTGAATGACCATGATTCCTCATTATGAAGAACTAAAGGGAGGAATGTTGAGAATAGGGTGATATCTGTGCAGCCATCTTGTATACACAAGCTATTTCATGACCTGTAAATCCCCCATGAAAGAGTGCACAAACACTAAGAAACTATCTTAATCACCAGGATGATGGAAGTTGTGGCAGTACACTGAAGAGTCTATACAGGACATACAGTACATGCTGGTCCCCTGGCTTATCAAGGCTATTAAGAGATATCTATGTGAGGAATTGTGCAGCTGCCTGGAAACCTTATTTATCAAGGACAGGGGCCTACCCCAACTCATCTTCTGCATAATTCACCTCTTCCCTCCTCCCTTCTTCCTCCAGGACCAGTTCAGTTTTGATGGGACCCATTGAGATTCAAATAAATTGGTGGGACCAAACCAAAAGACAACAAATATTTAGCTGTTCAAATGTTAATCAATTATGTACAGGTCTTTGTGTGTTAATGCTTGAAAATCCCTAAAATGGGGTGCTTTCTCATCCCTCTGGGACACTCCCCACTCAGCCATTGTGGTTGGGAGGCTGGTTGCGTCCAAGCTTGAGCTTGCAATAAAACCTCATTGTGTGTCTTGCATTACCTTTTGTGTGCTTTGACTCCCTGGGGATAGGTTGACATTGAACCCTAACAGAACTATGCATTGGTTGGGGTATATCTCAGTTGGTAGAGTGCTTGTTTCACATGGATAAAGCCCTGGGTTTAGCCCCCAGTCATCCCTGCACCCCACACACAAATGAAACTATGCAGGATGGGGATATAGCTTAATCATAGAATGTTTCTCTAGCACATGAGAGACCCTGGGATCAACTCTCAGTAGATTATGCTTTTTTTAGGTGCTCTTCACCAACAAAAGAATCTTTTCAATCCAAGTGTATAATTTGAAACCCCGAGTTAATCTCAAGCATATAATTGCTCCTAAAGAGTTTTATAAACAATGTTTCAAAAAGGGGTTTCAAGGAGATCTTGTGGATTTTATCATCTTTATGGTCCCACAGTCATGATAGAAGTTATATCCCCAATCTCTTTTAGCTTTTTTTTTATTAACTCCAGTTTTTTTTCATATCATGAAAATATTGTTTTAAAGTGATGTGTCAAGTTAGCATAGACATGCTGATTTGGAGGAATTTCAGCAAGATCCTTCAATTTACACATACTATCTTCTCTAGGAGTGTATAATTGTTTGTATTTGGATGACTCATCACAAAGAAAAAGTGCCTAAAATAAAGGAATGAAACGTATTCAACCACTGCCTTTGTTCCAGTGGTAAGCGGAATGCATTCCAAAAGAGCAAATGCAGTTCAAGCGTGATTGCTGAAAATATATGAGTACTGGATTCAAATGACTCTTTGGAGAACAGATCCTATGCATGTTCCCACTTTACCTCATAGGTCCTTCCCAGCAGTAGAAGAAATCATTCAATTCAAAATGCATCATTTGAAATTCAAAGGTAATTACCACCAAACGATTGCTGTTAAGAAGTTTCTTTTTCTTCAATTTATTTTTATTGTAAACAAATGGGATATATGTTGTTTCTCTGTTTGTATATGGATTAAAGGCATACCATTTGTGTAATCATATATTTATGTAGGGTAATGGTGTTTGATTCATTCCATTATTTTTCCATCCCCCACCCCTCCCTCCCCTCTTTTCTTCTATACAGTCCCTCCTTCCTCAATTCTTGCCACCCTCCAACCCCCATCATGTGTCATCATCTTCTTATCAGCAAGATCATTCGTCCTTTGGGTTTTTGAGATTGGCTTATCTCATTAGCATGATATTCTTCAATTTCATCTATTTGCCTGCAAATGCCATAATTTTATTATTCTTAATGGCTGAGTAATATTCCATTGTATACATATACCACAGTTTCTTTCTTAAAAACAATTTAAAAATGGATTTCAAAGAGATCTGAATATTTTATCATCCTTTTAGTCAGAATTTCCACCCAAAGAATGGGGCCTTTCTGTAGAACTTTTTTTTAACTCTAGTTTGTGTAGAAGCAGAGAACTGTGGTTTGAATATAATGTCTCTAAATAGATTTGATAGTCTGAGTAGGAAGAGTTCCAAAATATTCCTTCAATGAAAAGTACTCACTGTGTTCTCTATGAGTATATGATAGTTTGTATTTAGATGAATATTAACAATAAAATACTGCTTCACACAAAGGTATTCAATGATATTCCACCACTACCTTGGAACCAGTAGTATGAAGTAGTATATTCCAAAATGTCAAAATGATAGTGTGAATTCTATAATGTCAAAATGTTAGTGTGATTTCTAAAAATATACAAAAATGGATTCTAATGACTATTTGTGGAATAAATCTTCTGCATGATAACAATTTAATCACAGGTGTTAGTGCTTTGGGCTTTAAGATCTGTCTTCTTCATGTAGTATGTGTACTCTTCAGGAATACTGGTGGATATGTAGACTAAAAGATCTTAGAAAATCTAAGAGAATCTTACAGAGGAGCAAATCAGCAAACAGCTACAACTTGCAGTTGCTCACTCTGTTCTCAATGAGCATAAGTTGACTTGAATTGGATTTAATAAGCAGGAAATGTAAGAGCTTTCCAGCAGCCTAAAAAAAAAAACAAAAAAAAAAAAACAAAAAAACAGTTTAAATTTAGGGAGTGTCATTGAAATTGGAAGCACATTCCCAGCAGAAAATTGCAGTGGAAGAGTTTTCCTAAATAGTTTCACAAATGTATTTCAATGTCACTTTGAGAATTTGATCCTCCTTATACTCCTAATCAGAGGCCACATATAAGTGCTCCTAAATACATTTGTTCTCTTGTTTGACGATGTGTGTAATAGGACTGAAATGATAATTGAATGTGCCAGCTGAAAGAGCTTACAAATGCTACAAAGATTCAAGTTAGAGAAACTCACTGTACTCAATGATTATCTTGTGTTTTCCATTTGAATGAATGAGGTCAAAGTTTAATTGCTTCCCAGAAGCTTCAAAATGGTGTCCGTTCAAAGTCATCCTAAATTAGTTAATCATTATTGTATTCCAAAAGGGCAATAACAGTTGAAGAGTGATTGCTGAAAATGTATCACTATTGGATTTCATAGACTCCTGGAGGAAAAGATTCTAGCATCTTCCCAGTTAACACATTTTTTCAATCTACAAAACAAATTTTTAAATTGTATTATTTGAAATGGAATTCACCCCCCCCCCAAAAAAAAAAAAAAACTTGTGTCATAGATGTGCTTAAAAACATTTCTCAAGTGGATTTCAAGAAGATCTTTGATCATCCTTACAGTCCCCCTTTTCTCCCAGAACATGGGGATCCTCTCAAGGGAAGATTTCTTGCTCATCCACTTCGTGTATTTGCATTGAAATATGTTTGAAAGGGCTGTCTCAAAATCACATAGAATTCCTGAGGAGGAGCAGCTCTAGCACGTTGCTTCGACCTACACATTCGAAGTGTTCTTTAGCAGTATATGATAGCTTGTATATGGATGTATTTTCACAAACTATAAGTGTTTCCAGAAAGTAAAGAAAAGATTTCCATTCAAAGCCTAAGAATCAGTGGTCCCTGGAGATACATTTCAAATAGGCAACTGCCTTTGAATAGTGATGGCTGAAACAATTTTTCTAATGAATTTCAATCATTCCTTAGGAAACCAGTTCCTCTCGCTAGCCTAACTTTGATCCAAGTGGATGATTTTTGTTTTTTCAAGAGTTTTATTTTTCTATGACTTTGGGTATTCTTATGAGCAGTGGTTTAAATGAATATTCTAAATTGCTTGAGGCATGCAGAGGCACAAGATCAGCCAAAAGTTTCAACCTAGAGGCTCCTACTCACTCTGTTCTCAATGACAAGGTATTCATTTGCATTTGAATGAATAAGCTGGAAGTGTAACTGCTGACCAGCAATAGAAAATCAGTTTAAAATGCAATGTTAAGATTCATTTCTGGAGCCCATTTTCAGCAGAAAAGTGCAGCAGAACTATTTTCTTGAAATGTTTCAGAAATGCATTACCCTGAGACTTTGTAATTTTGATCACCCTACAGACCCAGGTGGCTCCAGATATCATTGCTTCTAGCTACAGGAGATCCCTTCTCAAACTAGTGTGTGTAATACAACTGAATATAGTTTTGAAAGTACTGAATGATAAGAGCTTAAAAGTGCTGAGGAGAAGCAGATCCACCAAGTTGCTTCAATGTAGAGGCATTCAAAGTTCTCAATGATTACCATATGTTTATTTGCATTTGATCAATTGGCTCAAAGTTCCTTTGCCTCCCAGTAATTTAAGAAATTGTTTTATTTCAAAGCCACTCTACCACTGTTAACCAGAATTTCATTCCAAAAAAGCACCTGAGGTTGAAGAATTATTCCTGGACATATTCCATTATGGAATCAATTCCCCTTTGGGCAAATAACCTATGCATTTTCCCAGGATACCCCATAGGTTCTTTCATCAATAGAAGTTAACCTTTCAATTGCAAGGGTATCATTTCAAACCCTGAGTTAACCCAAGCAGACAAGTGCTACTAAGGAGTCTGTTAAACAATGTTTAAAAAAGGGATTTCAGGGAGATGGTTTGGATTTTTTCATCATCAGGTCACACATTAATGTTACAAGTTGCAGTTCCAATCAATGTTAGCTTTCTTGTTAGTCTATGGTGTTTATTTCCTTGGAAATGTGGTGTTAATATGATGTGTCAAATGAGCATAGATATGCTGAGGTAGAGGAGGTCCATCAAGATCCTTCAATGTGACATACTCACTGTGTTCTCTAGTACTACAAATTTGTCTCTTTTTGGATGACTCATCACAAACAAGAAGTGGCTATTAACAAGGAAAGGAAAGGTATCCAATCACTGCCTTTGTTCTAGAGGTAAGCAGAATGCATTCCAAAAGGGTAACAGCAGTTGGAGCATGATTGCTAAAAATATTTTAGTATTGGATTCCAATAATTCTTTGGGGAACAGATCCTATGTATGTTCCCACTTTACCTCAGAGATACTTTCCAGCAATAGAAGGAATATATTATATTTCAAACTGAATCCTTTGAAATTGGGAGGAAATTTCCAGCAGACAACTGATGTTAAAGAGTTTTTAAAACAGAGTTCAAAAATGGATTTCAAAGAAATCTGCATATTTGATCATCATTTCAATCAGAATTTTAACCCAGGGAATGGGGCCCCTCTCTATAAGAACCTTCTTATTACCCCAGTTTGTGCAGTAGCAGAGAAATGTGGTGGTTTGAATATACTGCCTCTAAATACATTAGAAGGCTGAGGAGGAGGAGATTCAACATATTCCTTCAGCTCAACATAGTCACTGTGATCTCTAAGAGTACATGATAGTTTGTATTTGGATCAAGGAAAATAATGAAAACATGCTTAACACAAAAGTAATGAAAGGTATTAAATCACTGCCTTTGAACCAATAGTAAGAAGCAGTTATTCCAAAATGGCCACTGCAACTGAAGAGTGAGATCTGAAAATGATACAGTAATGGATTCCAATGACATTTTGTGGACATCCTCTGCATGACATCCTCTGCATGATACCAATTTCATCCCAGTGCTAGTGATTGTAACTTCATGAGCTGCCTTCTTGACGTACTGTGTGTACTCTTTATGAAGATTGGTGGATGTGTAGACTGAAGACAGCTTAGAAAGTCTGAAGAGGAGCAAGGTCAGTGAATAGCTGCAAGTTGCAGTTCTTCACTTTGTTCTCAATGAGAACAAGTTGGTATGAAATTGGATGAATAAGCATAAAATGTAAGTGCTTTTCTACAATAGAATAAACAGTTTAAATTCAATGATTATTACTATAATAGGAAGCATATTCCCAGCAGAGTAGTGCAGTGGAAGAGTTTTCTTAAAATGTTTCATAAATGTATTACAATGTGACTTTGTGAATTTTATCATCCTTTAAGTTCCACTTGGAGCCCACATATAAGTGCTCCTATCTACAGGTGCTCTCTTGTTTGACTATTTGTGTAATAAGTTTGAACAGATATTTGAAGGTGTTGGCTGAAAATAGTTCACAAATTCTGTGGTGCTTCAAGGTAGAGAACCTCACCATACCTATAATGAATATCTTGTGTTTTCCATTTAGATCAAATAACACAAAGCTTAATTGGTCACCAGGAGGTTTAAAATTGTTTCCATTCAAAGCCATATAAAATTTGTGTGTAGTCCAAAAAAGAAATGGCAGCTGAGGAGTGACTGCTGAAAATGTATCACTACTGGATTTCAAACACTCTTTGGGGAAGAGATGCTATGCATCTTCACAGTTAAACACTTCCAAGCTTTCCAGCTACAAAAAAAAAAAAAAAAAAAAAAAAAAAACTTGCCAAACTATATCATTTGAACTAGTAGTTTATTCCCAGGAGACAACTGCTGTTATAAAATTCCTTAAAAAGGATACTCAATTGAATGATCATATGATCTTTCAGTCCCGCTTTCCTCCCAGACAATGGGTTTTCTATCAAGGGGAAATTTCTTGTTAGTCAAGTTTGTATACTTTCATGGAACTTTGGTTTGAATGTGCTCTCAGAAGATCATGCAAAACCTGAGGAGGAGCAGCTCTAGCATGTTGCTTCAACCTACAACACCAAAGGGTTCTTTACAAGTACATGAGAGTTTCTGTTTGGATGAATTGCCACAAAGCATAAGTGCTTTCCAGCAAGGAAAGTAAAGGTTTTCATTCAAAGGTTTGGTACCGCTAGGCACTGGAGATAAATATCAAGTGGGCTACTGCAGTGGAATAGCGATGACTGAAACAATTTTGCTAATGGATTTCAGTCGTTCCTTCAGAAACAAGTTCCTCTAACTAATACAAACTTGATTACAATGGCTGATGCTTGAAGTTTCAAAAGCTTTATTTTTCCACCACTTTGTGTATTGTCATGAGCAGTGCTTTAAATGAGAGCTCTAAAAGTGCTTGAGCCCTGCAGAAGAGCAAGGTCAGCAAAAACTTCAACCTAGAGGCCCCTATTGGGTTTTAATATTGATCAATCCCCAAAGAGTCAAAGTGCACACATGGTGATACAAATCACACGAAAAGGTTTTATTACAAGCTCGAGCTTGGACCACAACCAGCCTCTCAGACCACTACCATGGTTGGGTGGTGAGATAAGATATCCCTTTGTTATCTGAGGGATAAGAAAGCACACTACTTAAGAAATTTCCAATCATTCACATACAAAGACCTGTACATTATTGCTTACATTTGAAAGGCTAACCATCTGTTCTCTTTAGGTTGGGTCCTGCCAATTTATTTGAATCTCATTGGGTCCTGCCAAAACTGAATGGTCCTGGAGGAAGAAAGGAGGAGGGATGGGGTGAACTATGCAGGAGTTGAGTCAGGGCTAGGCCCGTCCCATCCTTGATAGATGTTTCCTGGGCAGCTGCCCATTTCTCAGACAGATATCTCTTAACAGCCTTGATAAACCTTGGGGGCCCACTACATCCTGTTTGTCCTGTATTGGCTCTTGAGGGTAGCACCTGCATAAGCTTTCCTGGGGGTGTTTTATGGGTCAGTTCCAGAAATGGCTCGTTCATACAACATGGCTGCACAGTCATCACCTTGTTCTCATCATTCCTCCCTTCAGTTGTTCATAATGAGGAATCATGCTCATTCTGATGTCATGCATATTCATCCTCTGTAGCTGGTATTCTTCCATATTGCTGCCTTATCACCATCAGTTGGACCTTGCTTACACGGTCCTTAACAAAGTCCTTCCAGAGGAAGATGGCTTTCATGGTCTTCATTTCCTCGATTTGATCTGATCCCCTATTTCTACACTAGCTGCCTATCCCCAATTCTGGCTTCATTCCCCCTTTTTGCTTTAGGAACTCCTTACTGCTGTGAGGAAAGGGGGTGCCAAATGTTTTGGCTGCTTCAAAGCTGGAAGGAGGAAGTGTAGGGCAAGGAGTTTGGAGTTCCCTTTCAAATAGGGTTAATCGAGGGATCCAAGGTAGAAGTCTGGTTGGGGAAGAGCAGGGTGTAAAGTCATCTGGGGTTGGGTGCTTCTATGAGAGAAGAACAGAAAGACATGAGTATTGTGAAGATGACAGAATTCAATCTCTGACCAGGAGTTGGAAGAACTGAGAAGTTGTTCCTATAACAAGGCCTAACAAAGGCTGCAGAGCACAAGGTCTTTATTTGGGGACTTTAACATGGTCCCGGTTATCAGGAATGTAAACACAACATTTAATTCTTAATGTCATTGATATCCCCAGAAAATGTAATTAAGCTACTTAATGTTATCTGATTTTTGTAAAATATCCCTTTATTGGTATAGCCTGTGTTTAGTAAAGATCTCTATACTTCTGTTACTTAGGGATAGAAAATCATACTAGTAGCAAATAGAATTAAGCTTACCTGTGTAAACTGACTAAAAATTTCTGAGTCTGGCAGTTTTTCTTGATAGTAGTCATGCACATTTGCCTAAGAATCTCTCTTTTGTAGCTTCCAGTCTTTATTCTAGTGGGCTAACACAAGTGTACATCTTAAGTTGCATTTAACTATTATTTCTTTTAAATGCCCAAGAATGACTATATTTTGGTTTTAATTGTTCTGCTAGGTGTCTAAGATCAAGCTGGGCAAATTGACCTGTTCCTGTCTTGTTAAAGAGTCAGCTGAGTTCCCAAAGGGTCACTCATAGAGAACTTAAGAGCAGCTTCTTAGCTCCATTAGTGCCCTGGGTTATGCAGGATTTCCTCAATGAGGTGGCTTCCTTGAAAGCACCAGGGATGTCTCCCTTTTTCCATGACCCTCCTCTACTGGCCTCTGTTAGGGTCTGATATTGACTGATCCCCGATATCGACTGATCCCCAGAGAATCAAAGTCCACACACTATAATGCAAGACACACAACAAGGTTTTATTGCAAGCTTGAGCCCGGACTGCAACCAGCCTCTCACACCATTGCAATGGCTGAGTAGGAAGCAGCCCCGAGGAATGAGAAAGCCCTCTATTTAAGAGATTTCCAAGCATTCACACACAAAGACCTGTACATTATTGGTCAGCATTTGAACAGCTAAACATTAGTCCTCCTCTGGTTGGGTCCTGCCAATCTCTTTGATTCTCATTGGGTCCCACCGGAACTGAACGGTCCTAGAAGAAGAAGGGAGGGGGGGTGAACTATGCAGGAGATGAGTTGGGGTACGTCCCCCTGTCCTTGATAGATAAGATTTCCAGGCAGCTGCACATACCTCAGACAAATATCTTTTAACAACCTTGATAAGCACGGGAGCCCAGCAGTCCTGTTTGTCCTGTATTGACTCTTGAGCATTTAGTCACAACTGCCTGCATTCTGGTGATTAAGACAGTTAGCTGCACAGATATCACCCTATTCTCAACAATCCGCCCTTCAATTGTTCATAATGAGGAATCATGCTCATTTGGTTGTCACGCATATTCATCTTCTGGGGCCTGTACTCTCTCATATTGTTGTCTTAGCACCATTAGTTGGACCGTGATTACGTGGTCCTTAACAAAACTATTAACTTATTAAAATGCAGGGGCCAAAAGTTATAATAAGCAAAAGCAGAGCTAAGGGGCCTGCTAGGGTAGAGATTAGGGTAGCAAGCCAAGGGGACCTATTGAACAATGCTTCAAATCAATTTTCTTTTCTTTTTTTTTTTTTTTTTTTTTTTTTTTTGTAGTGCTGTGGATTGAATCCAGGGTCTTATGCATGCAAGGCAAGCACTTTACTTGACTGAGCTATCTCCCCAGCCCCAAATCAATTTTTTTGGGTCTCCCTATCTCATTTCTCTTGGTGACACCCTCTCTGACCTTAGCCATGGATTCCCTCACTACTCCAGAATAATTAGCATAAAACCAACATTCTTCTTCCAGGGCTGCACATAGACCTCCTGGCTTACAGTCTTTAAAGGCAGGTAAATTTGGTAATCAATGAGTTTAGGAGATCCTTAACATTTTATTCTCCCAGGGGCAGTCTCCAACTTCCAGAGGCAGATGGCTTTCATGGCCTTCATTTCCTCAATTTGACCCGATCCCTATACTAACTGCCTGTCCCCAATTCTGGCTTCATTCCCCCCTCTAATTTTAGGAACTTCTTCCTTGCTGCTTTAGGGAAAGGGGGTGACGACCATTCTGACTGCTTCGAGCTGGAAGGGGGCAGTGTGGGGCAAGCATTTTGGAGTTCCCTTTCAAAAATCCGGTCATTTAAGGGGTCCAAGGTAGAAGTCTGGTTGGGGAAGAGCAGGGTGTAAAGTCATCTGGGGGTGGGTGCGTCTATGAGAGAAGAACAGAAAGACATGAGTATTGAAATGAGTTTGGTACAGAGTAAATGTTGCAACATCTGGAACATGCCAATGAATATCATAAAGATGTCAGAAGTTAATAATTCCTCACCAGGGGGTGAAAGAACTGAGAAATTGTTCCCAAAACAAGGCCTAGCAAAGGCTGGAGAGGTCAAGGCCTTTATTTGGGGCCTTTAACATTGTCCAGGTTATCAGGAATGTAAACACAACATTTAATTCTTAATGTCATTGATGTCCCCAGAAAATATAGTGAAGCTACTTAATGTCATCTGATTTTTGTAAAATATCCCTTTATTGGTATAGCCTGTATTAAGTAGAGATCTCTATACTTCTGTTATTTAGGGCTAGATAATCATACTAGCAAACATTCATTAAGCATACCCGCATCTGTAGGCCTTAAACTGACTAAAATCTTCTGACTCTGGCAGTTTCTCTTGATACTTATCAGGCACATTTGCTTAAGAAATTTTCTTTTGTAGCTCCCACTCTTAATTTTTGTGGGATAACACAAGTGTACATCTTCAGTTACATTTAACTATTATTTCTTTTAAATGCCCAAGAAGGGCTATCTTTTGTTTTAACTGTTTTGCTAGGTGTCTAAGATCAAGCTGGTCACCGTGATCTGTTTCTGTCTGTTAAAGAGTCACTTGAGTCCCCACAGGAGTCACTCAAAGAGAACTTAAGAGCAGCTCCTTAGCTCAGTTAGTGCTGTTCTTTAAGAAGGGTCTCCTTGATGAAGTGGTTTCCCTTGGAAGTATGAGGTATGTCTCCCTTTTCCAATGACCCTATTCTGCAGCAGGGCACTGATTGGATTTTTATGCTCCAGTGGTCTTATCAATCTCCCTGAACAGGAGGTTGTGTGACCCAGATTTGCAAAGCTCCTTAGAGAAGTTCTCTTGTTCCCTGGATTCAGGCTGACTGACGGCAAGACCCCAATACTGGCTTTACTTGGCCTCTGTATTTAATCTCAATCTCTAAGTTTTATCTTAACCAACCAGCAAGTCAGTCTCACCAGTCATAAAGTAAGAGTACTGGGCTTTAGCTTCAAGGTTTATAACCTTACAATTATTTACCCTTTTATTAAATATTACCACATACTATCTGTTGTAGGTGATGGCCTATTATCACAAGTTATCTAGGTTGTATGATCTGGAAGCAGCTACTTCTGCAAAACAGTAACAGGCAACAGTTTTACAAAATGAAATTAGCAAGAGTCAAAACATATCTAGCATGTATATTAGCTATCCTGAATTTTGGCTGAGTTCTACATTATATACCCTGTTTGAGATCACAGTAATCTTTACAACAAACATCAAACTTTTGGATACAACTTTAAATGAGTTAAAGTCTGGCTTACTTTGGAGCCATTCTAAAATGCAGCAGGGTGAGGCAGAGCTGTATTTCAGGTAAGGCAGGGCTCTTCACAAATCTTAAGTAAATTGTTCTAATCCTGAAGATAATTTTTGTCCCTTTTGCCATACCAGCATAACCAAATTTTCAAGTTCAGTGAAGGGCAAAGGAGTATTAGAAAATATTTGTTTATAAACCCAGATTTTGAAGATTAAGCTGAGATCAGATGGAGCTCTGTTCTCTGATGGAAATGCAGATCTAAAGAGTTATGTTAGCAATGTTTAAAGAAGTCTTATTATTAGGTTAAAGACTATGTAAACATTATTCTTTGTTTTCAGGAGAGCTTCAGAGACTAGAACATCTACGTAACTTTTTTTTTTCACAACTGCAAATGCAATGTTAGGAGCTTTTTGTAGCTCTCAAGGAAGTCAACTGTCCAAAGTTACTGAAAAGTGGGCAGGAACTAGATAAGGGAGCTGATGAAACACTGTTTACCTAGCAAAATGATTTCTTTCTGCCCAAGAGCTGTGTGCCTGAGATCAATGTAAGAGCTGATAGGATTCCTGTACAGAGCCTCCCCAGGGAGGATACTGCCACAGCATTTAGGAATCTTTTGCTCCTACACAGGAACACTCGCAGGCACAAGGCATACTACAGTCATGAGGTCAGAGACCCCAATCTCAGTCATTGTTGTCCCATTTTTGCTATTGCACATTACACTCTTTCTTAAATGTCATTTTAAGAAGTTTACATATACTGATTCCTGAGTCTATATGAACATTAGTTAACACAATCTAACATGATATCCAAAACAGGAATCAAAGAAGGCTGAGAGAGCTTTTAACATTTCTTTAGCGTGACGAAGTGCTTTCATGTTCTATGATATGAACCTTTAAACAAATCACTAACTCTTCAAAGTACATTTACATTTAAATTTTTATCTCAGTAAAAGAAATAATGAGTTTTACATATATCTTATTGGTATATGTAATATTGATATATATATAATAGGTCCCATAATAGAACATTAAATGATAGAAATAAATCCCCAATTAAATGTACTCTTTAAGCTTAAAATTACCATTACAGCAAGTTTATTCTGGAGAATAGCAGTTTGATAAATTTCCTACTTTAAAGATGTATATCTGGAAAATATGAACACATTTAATATACAAAGAGTGATCATTTCACAATTACCATATCTTTATATTAATCAAATTTAGTTTTGAAAGAAATATTTAGAATCTAACGTAGTACAATACTCTAACAGTTGCTTAACCATAATTGTATAAACCTCAATTTTCAAGACTAATTGTCCTAAAGAATGAAAATTAACAAATATAATATTAAGAGTAAATTAGTGTCTCTAAGAAATCCTTGTCAAATTAACATATAAATTAAACTTCAGTTTATATCAGTACAGTAGTATTTGACTTTAAGAAAAACCTTAAGCAGCTTTAACTGATTGTCTCACATACTTGTAACCAACTTAGTTACATGCAAACTTGTTGACATTTGCCCTTTACTTACACAGACTTTCTTAGCACTTACTTATATCCTCATGTATTTCATCACACACTTTCTTATCCAGAAAGATTTTTTTCTTCACTAAATATAATTCACTTTTTAGAGCCTTTTATTTTTTCTTTCCTATCTGTTGACCCCTTTTTGTTCACATTCTGAAAGAACGCTTATGAAATTTCTGAATTTAGATAAAGTACTCCATTTTAACATGATAAAATAGTTTGTTGTTTATAGTACTCTAACTGAAACACAGTGAGAGGGGAGATGGTAACTCTAAATCCAAATCTAAGAGCTCCTTGGAGCTTTGCAGAACTGGAGGGGGATAAGGGGGAAATGGTAAGTGGTAAGTGAGTGGAATGCTCACCCTCCAGGTTGGGGTTTTACCTGTTAGGACATAACTTTTAATAACCTTGTTTTTAGTAATGACACAAAGCATTTTTAAACCCTTTTTAATTTACCAACCTATGAAAACACCAATAATGTTTAAGTATGTGACTCCATGGAATTTAAGGACTTAAGAGTACTTAATGTTATTTAACAATTAGCATTTTAACTTTGCAAATTAATCAGATATCGCTAACAAACACATTTGAGTAGTTCCATACATGTTAAATTTCATTTACTTATTTTGTAAAAAAAAAAAAAAAAAAGATATCAGACAAGTGTCCTGAACAGTATTTGCCATCTCTTTCCTGTTGAAGAAAAGTCCTAGAAACAATTGATATTAGACATTTTGTAGCATCAACATTTCATTAGTTTGACCACCTAGAGACTTGCAAGTTATTTCTAAAGACATTTTACTTTTATTAATTTACCCAATTTAAATTAAACCCTTTTAAATCACATAAATAAAAGTATTTGGATCCATTTTTAAAATTTTAATTTTATGCACACTTATTATCTATGTCAAATTTGTCAGGTACATACATAGACAATATGACCTTAAACAATTACATATACACATAACACAAAAGCATAGGCCTTATACTTTTTATCTCCATTGCAATGTAACAGATGTTTAAAAATAACTCTAGAGTTTGATAAAAATAGAACTGATAAAAAATCATTAACCTAGGTATGTAGGGTCAAAATTATGAACTCAAAAATATAGCATTAAAGAAAAATGAAACAGAACAAGAATCCTAGAAAATGAGTTAGTTCTGTGCAGCCCAGGAGTTTAAAATGGACACCTTTTTTTTTTTCCAGTCTCAGATTGCTCCCCCACTGAGACTGCTGCAGTTTACATTCCAATGCAGGCTTGAGCAAGGCCAGGCAGGGGAAATTGCCTATGACATTTTAACCCTTTTTTTTCCTTGTTGAGAAATTAGGTTAGGTTTGAATGCAGAAAATCATGAAACATTATTTCCCACTACTTTTGAAAAATGGGGCTGCTATATCATACTCTTTACTGTCATGGGTACTTCAAGGGTACAGAGGGGGAGGGGCAGATTGCAGGAGGCCTTTGTTATTATTAGTGTCTGTCTCCTCCTCCTCAGAAGTTACAGTGTTTGAAGTGAAGGCCTGGGGGATCATTTTCTTGTCTTTTGGTTTCACCTTAAGCCTGCTCTGCAAGCTGGAAGCTGCTGTTCTCTCTGCCTAGGGAGACTGGAGTAAACAAATCTCTCAGGAGCAATAAGAACGACTGTAAAGTAGCCTTCAATGAGTATCCCTAAGCCTAAAATAGGGGAACTGAGGGAGGACAAAGGGAGCCTATCTTGTGACAAACGAAGAGGTGTTTAGGATCCGATATATTTTGATGTTTCATGGGGGAACTTCTGTGAATCATTACATCATAGCCATGATGTAATGGTGTCTCCGGTAAAAATTTCCAGAGGGAGACCTGGGGGCACATAACTCAAGCCAGCTCCCGTGCCTTTACTTGGAGGGTCTAATGGGAGGGGTTGATTTTAAATGCCTCTCTCTTGCAACTTAAAGAGAACACAGTGAGCACATCTAAGCACAGGAACAGTAAGAGAGAGTCTCTAGATAGACTAGTGAATGCTAATTAGGTGAACAAAGGGAACCTGGGCATTTCCATACTGAGTCCCAGGTCTTAATCCTACAGTTTGAATTCCTAATGTCTGACCAGCAAGGGAAGGGGAGCATCCAGGAGGGAGTGGATATGTGGGAGTGTTGTGTAGCCCATTTTATTCTCCAAAAATGAAGAGACAGAAAGCTGCACCTCAAACAGATGTGGAGTGCATGAAGAGAGAAGCTTACTTACCTCACTTGGTGTAGATCTTGGTGAAGATTGGCTACTCTGTGGAGCAGAGTGTACCAAACTCACCCTCCTTTAGGTGGTCCACACCAAAGTTCTGTCCTCTGGCCCAGACCTCTGAGAAGTGACTCAGGAGGAAAGTATTAGGAGTTACCTGACCCTGTCCCATAATAATGAGGACAAAAGGATGAAACAGACTGAAAAGAACAAGAGGGGCAATACACACAGTAAAAAAAAAATTTCATAAGACTCTCCAACATCCACCAGCCTGTCAACCACACCAATCTCACAGGCACAATGCCCTTCTCATTCACACTGTCAAAATCAGACCAAGTATCCTTACCAAACAGTTACCCAAACGGTGTCCACTGGGGACGCTGGTGTGACTCCTGGTCATTGGGGGTGTCTCCCACAACTTTCCACAATGGTACCTTCAGGGTCTCTTGCAATCCTTTCCTTCCACCAAACGAGAATTCTCACCCAAACTCTAACAAGGACTTATGTCCCACAGGAGGTGGTCAATCCTCCTTCCGTGGCAAATTTCCTTAGAAACCTTGGTACCATGGGCCCTTTGTCTCTCCTGGGGTGGAGTTGGATGAGTCTAACCCAAATGAGTCCCCAAATGTTAGGGTCCAATATCGACTGGACTCTGATATCGAATGATCCCCAGAGAATCAAAGATAATGCAAGACACACAACAAGGTTTTATTGCAAGCTTGAGCCTGGACTGCAACCAGCCTCTCAGACCATTACAATGGCTGAGTAGGAAGTGGCCCTGAGGGGTGAGAAAGCCCTCTATTTAGGAGATTTCCAAGCATTCACACACAAAGACCTCTACGTTATTGGTTAACATTTGAACAGCTAAACATTAGTCCTCCTCTGGTTGGGTCCCACCAATCTATTTGATTCTCATTGGGTCCCACCAGAACTGAAAGGTCCTAGAGGAAGAAGGGAGGAGGGAAGAGGTGAACTATGCAGGAGATGAGTTGGGGCTAGGTCCCTCTGTCCTTGATAGATAAGGTTTCCAGGCAGCTGCACATTCCTCAGACAAATATCTCTTAACAACCTTGATAAGCATGGGCGCCCAACAGTCATGTTTGTCCTGTATTGCCTCTTGAGGGTGCAGTCGCAACTGCCTGCATCCTGGTGATTAAGAAAGTTAGCTGCACAGATATCACCCTGTTCTCAACAGCCTCATCAATCTGCTTGATCAGAAGGTTGTGTGACCCACCCAGAGTTGCAAAGCTCCTTATAGAAGTCCTCTTGTTCCCAGTGTTCAGGCTGACTTTGAGGGCAAGATACTGGTTTTTTTCCCCCCCCTTGGCCTCTGTATTTAATCTCAATCTCAATGTTTGATCTTAACCACCCAGCAAGCCAGTCTCACCAGTCATAAAGCAAGAGTACTGGGCTTTAACTTCAATGTCTATAACTTTAGAGTTATTTAACCTTTTATTTAACTGGAGTCTGTATTACTATTGGAAGTTACCACTACCTGTTCTATAGGTGATGGCTTATTATCACAAGGTACCTAGGTTGTGTGTTCTTGAAGCAACTTCTTCTGTAAAACAGTAACAGGTAACAGTTTGACAAAATGAAATTAGCAAGAGTAAAAATATATTCAGCTTGTATAATAGCTATTTTAAACTCTTGCTGAGCTATGCATTATATTCCCTGTTTGAGATCACAGTAATTTTACAGGAAAAAACAATTTTTTGAATATAACTTTATAGAAGCTGGTGTCTGGCTAATTTTGGACTCACTCTAACATGCAGTAAGGTGGGAGGCAGAGCCTTATCTCAGGTAAGGCATGGCTCTTTACAAATCTTAAGTGAAGTGTTCTAATTCTGATGCTGATATTTGCTTCTTTCTTAAATATTATTTTAAGTTTAAATATATTGATTCCTGGGTCTATGTGAACTTTAATTAACAATTTAACATTATATGTCAAACATGAATTAAGGAAAGCCTGAGAGAGCTTTTATCTTTCCTTTTGTGTGGCAAAGTGGCAAAATGTTTTCATGTTTCACAATATTAACCTTTAAACAAATCAGGCTTTAACTTTTAGAAATACATTTACATTTGAAATTCTTTATCTCAGTGTAAAAAGTAACAAAATTTACATATACCATATTAATAACAGATCCTATAATAGAACATTAAATGATAGAAATAAATCCCCAATAAAATTTACTCTTTATAAGTTTAAAATTACCATTACCAACAAGTTTAATCTGGAGAATTAGCAGATTGATACATTCCCTGCTTTAAAAACTTGTATACCTGGAAAATATGAACACATTTAATATACAAAGAGTGACCATTTTGCAATTACCTTAGCAATTTCATATTACCAAATTTAGTTGTTAAAGAAAAATTTAGACTCTGTAACATAGTACAATACTCTAACAGTTGGTTAGCCATAATTTTATAAATCCCAATTTTTAAAGACTGTCTTAAAGAATAAAACTTAATAGACACAAAGTGAAGAGTAAATTTGTGTTTCTATGAAATTCTTATCATTTTACCATATAGATTAAACTTTGTTTTATATCAGAACATTAGTATTTCACCTTAGGAAAAACCTTAAACAGCTTTACCTGTCTCACATACATATGACTATCTTAGTTACATGCAAACTTGTTGAAATTTGCCCTTTACTTACACAGATTTTCTTAGCACTTACTTAGACTCTCATGTATTTCATCACATAAATAATTTTTCACCCAGAAAGATTTTGTTCTTCACTAAATTTCCGTATCTTGAACTTTTTATTTTCTCTTTCCTGTTTGTTGACACCTTTTTGTTCACATTATAAAACAACACTTAAGAAATTTCTGAATTTAGATAAATTACTCCATCTTTATAAGATTAAATATTTTATTATTTATAGTACTCTAATGGAAACACAGTTGAAACTTTTGGAACCCTTTGTATATAGAATTTTGCCTGTTAGAACATAACTCTTAGTAACCCTTTTTTTAGTTTAGTGATGACAAAAAGCAATTTTAAACCCTTTTATTTACCAACCTATGAAAACACCAGCAATGTTTAAGTATGTTACCCCATGTAATTTCAGGAATTAAAGAGTACTCAATTCTATTTAACAATTAGCATTTTAACTTTGTAAATTAATCAGATGTCTCTAACATATTTGAGTATTCCCATATATGTTAACTCTAATTCACTTTTTTTTTGTAAAAAACAAGATATCAGACAAGTGTCTTGAACAGCATTTGCCATCTCTTTCCTGTTGAAAGTCCTAGAAACAATTGATTTTAGACATTTTATTAACATCATCATTTCATTAGTTCGACCACCTAGAGACTTGCGAGTTATTTTCAAAGACATTTTATATTTTACTTTTTATTAGTTTACCCAATTTAAACTGAACCCTTTTGAATCACGTGAATTAAAAGTATATGCATCCATTTTTAATATTTTAGTTTTGGGATAGTTCAATTTTGATACAGACAAAACATGACATCAGACAGCACAACATACAAATAACACAAAATCAAAGATCTTGTTACTTTATAGGTGACTCTCCATTGCAATGTAACAGATGTTCAAAAACTGGTTGATTAAAAATCTAGGACTGATCAAAAGTCATGAGCACAAAAAATATTCAATTAAATAAACAAGATTTCTGAAAAAAAATGATACAGCCTTTAATTACTTTAGTAAAGTACCATAAAATTTACTTTTCTAGAGTTCAGGTAAGACACTTTTTACCTTTTTTTAGGGGGAAAGGATTTGAGACCAGTCTCCTACTGAGCCTTCAGGCTTTCTCTATTTACATTTCAATGTAAACATTGACTGAGATCTGGAAGGAGCTAAGCTAACAGGTTTTAGCAGAAACTTTGTGTCTAGGGCATTTTAGCCATTTCTATCTGGACAGGCTTGGATGTCAAAGAAAATTATGAGACCTTATTTTCCATTACTTTTGAGAATGAAGCTACTATGCTAAGCGCCTCACTGAGATGCCATTGGCTATTGAGCTGCCTATGACTGCCTATCCAGAATTTATTTTTCCCTCTATGACAAACAGGTTAACTCTTGCTTCATAGATAAGCTGAGGACAGGAGCTTGAAGCAAATCCCCTTTCCTGGGGCAGAATATTATCCTATGGTGGCTATTTTCCAGTAGTATTGAATCTGTTTATGGCATAATTAAGCTTTATTTTTTGAGATCTTATAATTCTTATCAGCTAACAAATTTAGGATTTCTGCAATGGCCTTTTGATATTCCTCCTAGGTGAGGCAAACAAAGAATGCCATTTACATACTGGAGAACAATTATAGATGCTTTATTTCTGAACTTTGTTAATTCCTTAGCTAAGGTTTGTTCGAACAGGTGAGGACTATCTCTAAATCCTGAGGCAACATGTCTAGGTTAGTTGAGATACATTATCTAGTTCCTCAAAGACAAACAGATATTGCTATTCAGAGTCTAGAATATACAGGAAAAGCCATCTTTTAAATCTAACTTAGTAAACCAAGCAACAGCTGGAATTTTAGATAACAGAGTAAGAACTACAGGGTGGGGGGAAATTACTGCTTCATTATTCTAAGGTTTTGGACTAGGCAGTTTGCTTTTTAACTCCTAAAATGCGTAATATTTATGGGCTATTGCAAGGCATTAAAAGTTTCTGTCATTTTGAATGATCTTTTTTTATGATAATCTAATTTTAATTGACTTAAAATGAATTAAAATCTTATTTAGAATTTTACCCACACAAACATTACCATGGTTTTTAAATGAAGAGAGCATTTTAAGGGGTGCACTGAAGGTGTAAATTGAAAGAGAGTAGGAAAAGGGTAGAATTAACAATTGAGCTCAAGGCAGAAAATCCAGATCAGTTTGCCTCCTGGACACTAACAGAAGCATCCAGTGGGCCCTCGGCTCCCTCTTTGTGGCTTTGCCTCCCACCTGAGTGCACAGTCATCAGTCATTTGCAGTCACTTGTCTTCTTCTACATTATTACGATATTCAACTACTTCTTTAGCAACACCAGCATCGCTGCTTCCAATTCCTTTGATATGATGCTGTGGACACAAAAACTTCAAGTACAGTGAGAAGAATACCAGATCCAACATCAGTCCTGGCTCCGTCAACTGGTGGGCAGCCTTGGACACACATGTTCTTTCCTGTGCCTCAGTTTCCTCATCTGTCCAGTGGAACCAGTGTCCTTAAGTTCAGTTATGTCTGTGTGTGTATTCACCTACATCCTGTGACCACAGCCAGAACTCATCCCAACCCAACAGTCTCAGCTTCTGTCTTGGCCACAGGCTTTCCCATGATTTTCTTAAAGCAGGCTTTTTTGATGTTTACATCTTATTAAGGATCAACTTGTTCAAATCATTTCTCAGTTTCTTCTTGTGAGAAAAAGAATGTCCAGAGGTCTATTTTCAGAATACAGTATTTAGTCTTAAGTGTTAGATTGAGATATAAGAAAGGCAGCCAGAGGGGGAATAGCAGAAAAGAAAGTTGCAAAATTGCTGCAGAGCCCATGGATGTGGCAGATCCAAAATTCATCACCTGAACATCCCCGTGACAAACAGGTGAGAGAAGGGTTTAGTCTAACCAACAAAGATAGAAACCCCTCTGTTAAACCAGAGTAACTTAGCTAAGTAAGAGCTAAATACATGTCAGAATGCACACACCACAAGAATGCTTTCCCGCCAAAAGATAACACAGTGAGGGAGGAACAACTCAAATTATATTTCTATAAATATGTAAATTAGCCAAATGCATAAATTGTACCCCTAAATTTATTTTATCAGGTCAAGGGTCAGAGCTGCATTAGGGATAAAAGCAGGTGGACTGCCCACCCAGGTGTGACTGCTCTGCAGACCTTATTTGGTAGCACACCCTTCTGCAGAAGTACTTTGCTTTTACTTTGCTGGGCTACTTCTGAGCACAAGTCTGATTCCTCATGACACCTGGCATGTCAAACATTCTCAGATCTGAAAAGTTGGGTGTTGTAATTCATGTCATTCTTTTTCTGATGACTGTGAATACAAAATACACAGCTCCTAACCTTTGATGAGCTGAATGTGGGTGTGCTGACCAGAAGTGAGCAACAGGGAACAGGCACAGCTCCCCTTCCTCATATTCTGTGTGATTACACCCTGGCTCAGGCCCAGGCAGCCTTCAGGAATGTGAGGTCCACTGGAAAACCTCTGGATCAATTGCAACCACTGCAACAGCAGCCACCTATTTCTTCCCTAGCTTTCTTCACAGGTCCTTCAATGCTGGAAATTCTTGGTAGGGAGATAGCCCTTAGCTGGGGAGCTTTCACAATTTGGTGTCCAAGAAACTGAATCTTTTCACAGCACTGATGGCTTGGATGTGAAACTCTGTACTTGATCTTTATGTTTGTGATTTTTGTGGCATCAATTATGTTGGTCACTTGATAAAAAGACTGTCTGCAGAATGGCAGCATCTCTAAATAAGTAAATTGCCTGGGGTTTGGAGGTGGAAGTGGGAGAGTACTAGTAATGGGACAGGGAGGACAGAGACATCACCCAGCCCTATCAGCTCCTCACAGCTCCTCACAGCATGGCTAGTCCCCAGCCCAGTTACCAGGGCACAGAACTAGCTGGTGCTGTGTCTAGAATTGCACCTTGTCTCCAACAAATCCCTTTCTTCTTTCATCCTGTAGACTTACTGGGAAGGGAAGTGACACACTTGAAAGAGCCTGTCCTGCTGAGGATAATCATTAAGAATGTTATTTCATGTTGAATATGGTGAGAGGATATTCAAAAGTGCATTGCTGAATATCCTCAAGGATCCCAAAGTCTAGCTCTTGTCAGAAAGGCCAGGCTGGGGCACGGAGGGGTGGATGGAGCTCATGCCGGCAGCTCTGCTGTGCCATCAGAGTTCCAGTACTCCAGGGCTGCCACTCAACCTCCTTGAATGATCTTTAATAAGCCCTTTTTCTTGTGTTTATGCTCCCTTTTTTTTTTATTTTCATTTTTCATTTCTATTAAAAAATGGAAGATGAAAGCTGGAAAAGATCATCTAAGGATTGGTCAGGGTCACATGCCAATTTTTGTAATTTTCTCTAACTGTTGGGTACTGACTGAATGATAAACTCATAATTTAAAAGTAGTGGCCCTTTATGGATTCAGGATTCAGGGTGGTGTGTTTTGTTAGTTACTTCCTGAGTCTCTCCATGAAAATAGCAGGGTTTTAAAAACCTGTATCTCACTACCTGGCTTTGCCAAAGTTATTTCTGTCTTTCTTTGGCAAAGTGCTAGGGTCCTAGTTTGCCCTCTGCTAGAGACCCTGGGAGGATTCAGACTTAAGGGCATTACTGCTTTCCTCCCTGCCACTATAAACTCCTAATTATGAAAATGATGACATAAGTAAAAAGTGTGCCTTTTGCCCATCTTTTTGCCCTGAAGAATAATGGAATCTCTGGAGTGGGAGGGGACATCTGTTGGTTGTTAGGCATATAATGCCCTTTGCTTGGAGGGTCTCATGGGAGGGGTTTATTTATATGCCTCCCTCTTTCACCATAAAGAGAACACAGTGAGCACATTTCATCACAGGAACAGTAATGGGGAGACACTAGATATCTAGACTAGTGAAGGCTAACTATGCAAACAAAGGAAACCTGGGCATTTTCATACCAATCATCCCAGGCCTTAATCCTACAGTTTGAATTCCTAACATCTGACCAGCAAGGGAAGGGGAGCATCCAGGAGGGAGTGGATGTGAGGGAGCATTGTGCACTGTACAGCCCATATGGAGGCAAAGGTAATTGGCACTTTCCCTCATCTACCTATCACCCTGGATACCCCTCAGGGTGATCAGGAGGTGGAGTCCAGATAAAGAACCTTTAAGGTCCACCTGAGAGTAGCCCAGGCCAGAAAACCCTGCAGTTGTTCCAACACTTTCTCTGTCTCCATGCATCCTGGGTAGATTAGGAATAGGGACTGTGTACTGGCAACAATTGTGCTCCAGGCCTGAACAGAAAAGTAGGAAAAGGTTTTGGCAGATTCCAACATGCCTGGTCTGTACAGAGCAGGTGATTGAAAACTGCCTAGGCCAGAAAACTCTCACCCAAGTCTTGAGGATGGCGGCTGCACTAACTACCTTTAAGTAGCTGACAGGTGCCCATTTTGCCCTCCAAAAATATAGAGACAGAAAGATGAATTTCAAAGAGATGTGGGGTGCATGGAGAGAGAAGCTTACTTATCTCGGCGTAAAGCTCGGGGAGGTTGGCCATTCCACGGAGCAGAGTATAGCAAACATACCTTTTTTGAGGTGGTCCACACCAAAGTTTCATCCTCTGGCACAGACCTCTGAGAAATGACTGAGGAGGAAATTCTTAGGAGTTACCTGAGACGGTCCCATAATAATGAGAAAAGAACCAAGCAGACTGAAAAGAATACGGGAAGCAATAAATGCAGTAAAACAAATTTTCACAGGACTCTCCAACATTAACCGGCCGACAACCACACCACTCTCAAAGGTGCAATGCTTTTTTCATTCACACTACCAGAATCAGACAAAGGATCCTTTACCAAATAGCTGCCCAGACAGTGTCCACTTGGGATATTGGCATGACTCCTGTTTGTCGGGGACGTCTCCCATGACTTCCAACAGCGGAACCTCCAGGGTTACTCACAAAACTTTCTTTTCACCAAATTAGAATTCACAACCAAACTCAAATGGTGACCTGTGTCCCACCAAATGGGGGAGGCCAATCTTCCTTCCATGTCAAATCTCCTTAGAAACCTTGGCACTGTGGGCCATTTGTCTCTCTTGGAGTGGAGTTGGATGATCCTATCCTGGACAAGCCCCCAAATATTGGGGTTCAATATCCACCAATCCCCAGAGAATCAAAGTGCACACGCGATAATGCAAGAAACACAATGAGGTTTTATGGCAAGCGCAAACTTGGACTGCAACCAGCCTCTAAGACCACTACAATGGGTGAGTCCGGAGTGGCCCTGAGGGGTGAGAAAGCACTCTGTTTAACAGATTTTCAAGCATTCACACACAAAGACCTGTATATTATTGGTTAACATTTGAACAGCTAAGCATTTCTCCTCTTTGGTGGGGTCCCGCCAATCAATTTGAATCTCCTTGGGTCCTGCCAGAAGTGAACAGTCCTAAAGGAAGAAGGAAGGAGGAAAGGGGTGAACTATGCAGGAGATGAGCTGGGGCTAGCCCCCCACACCATTCTTGATAGATAAGGTTCCTGGACAGCTGCCCATTTCGTGGACAGATATCTCTTAACAGCCTTGATAAACCCTGTTTATCTTGTATTGACTCTTGAGTGTAGCACCTGCACACCCTTTCCTGGGGGGTTTTACAGGCCAGTTCCAGAAATGACTTGTTCATACAACGTGGCTGCACAAATGTAACCTTGTTCTCAACAACAAGTGAGGACCATCTGTAAATCCTCAGGCAACACTGTCTAGGTTAGTTGAGACACATTATCTAGATCCTCAAAGACAAACAGAAATTGCTATTCAGAGTCTAGCATATACAGGAAAAACCGTCTTTTAAATCTAACTTAGTAACCCAAGCAGCAGCTGGAATTTCAGATAACAGAGTAAGAACTACAGGGTGGGGGGAAATTACTGCTTCATTATTCTAAGGTTTTGGACTAAACAGTTTGCTTTTTAACTCCTAAAAAGGGTGAATTGCATGGGCTATTGCAAGGCATTAAAAGTTTCTATCCTTTTGAATGATCTTTAATAAGCCCTTTTTCTTGTCTTTATGCTCCCATTTCTTTCTTGGAGGGTCTCACAGGAGGGGTTGCTTTTAAATGTCTCCCTTTTGCAGCTTAGAGAGAGCACAGTGAGCACATTTAAACACAGGAACAGTAATAAGGAGACTCTAGGTAGACTAGTACAGGCTAACTATGTGAACAAAGGTAACCTGGGCATTTTCATGCTAATCGTCCCAGATCTTAATCCTATAGTTTAAATTTCTAATGTCTGACCCACAAGGGAAGGGGAACATTCAGGAGGGAATGGATGTGCTGGGGAGTGCTATATAGACCATACAGAGGCAAAGGTAATTGGCGCTTTCCCTCAGTGCCATTCGTCAACAGATTAACCTGAATACCACTTAGGGTGGTTTGGAGGGGGAGTCCAGAGGAGGAACCTTTGGAGTCTGCCCCAGAGTAGCTCGGGCCAGAGAACCTCGTAGTTGTTCCAACCTTTCATCCACTTCCATGCATCCTGGGTGGGTCAGGACTAGAGATACTGTGTACTGGCAGCAATTGTGTTCTGGGTCTGGACAGAAAAGGAGGAAATAACTTTGGCAGATTCCAACATGCCTGGTCTGTACAGAGCAGGTGATTGAGAACTGCCTAGGCTGGGAACATCTCACCTGAGTCTGAGGATGATGGCTGCACTAACTACCTTTGAGTAGCTGATGGGCACCCATTTTATCCCCCAAAAACAAAGAGACAGAAAGATGCACTTCAAACAGATGTGGGGTGCATGGAGAGAGAAGCTTACTTACCTCACTCAGCACGGATCTTGGTGAAGATTGGCCACTCTGAAGAGCAGAGTGTAGCAAACATACCCTTCTTTAGGTGGTCCACACCAAAATTCCATCCTCTGGCTTGGACCTCTCAGGAGGAAAGTCTTAGGAGTTACCTGAGGCTGTCCCATAATAATGAGGAGAAAAGGATGAAGCAGACCAAAAAGAACAAGGGAGTCAATGCACACAGTAAAACAAATTTTCACAGGACCCTCCAACATTCACTAGCTGGCAACCACACCACTCTCACAGTTGCAATGCCCTTCTCATTCACACTACCAGAATCAGACACAGGATCCTTTACTGAATAGCCGCCCAGTCAGCATCCATTGGGGACATCAGCATGACTCCTGATTGTTGGGGATGTCTCCCACAACTTCCAACTGTGGAACCTCCAGGGTCGATTGCAACCCTTTCCTTCCACCAAATGAGAATTCTCAACCAAACTCAAATGAGGACCTGTGTCCCACTAAATGGAGGTGTCCACTACTCCTTCCCTGGCAAATCTCCTTAGAAACCTCAGTACTGTGGGCCATTTGCCCTTACTGGGGCAGAGTCAGATGGTCTTATCCTGGACAAGCCCCCAAATATTAGGTTTCAATATCCACTGATCCCCAAAGAATCAAAGTGCACACACAGTAATGCAAATCACACAACAAGGTTTTATTGCAAGCTCGAGCTTGGACCACAACCAGCCTCTCAGAGCTCTACCATGGCTGGGTGGGGAGCAGCCCTGAGGAATGAGAAAGCACTCTACTTGAGAAATTTCCAATCATTCACATATAAAGACCTGTACATTATTGGTTAACATTCGAACAGCTAAACATTTGTTTTCTTTTAGTTGGGTCCTGCCAATTTATTTGAATCTCATTGGATTCTGCCAAAACTGAATGGTCCTGGAGGAAGAAGGGAGGAGGAACAGGGTGAACTCTGCAGAAAATGAGTCGGGTCTAGGACCCTCCACCATCCTTGATAGATAAAGTTTCTAGGCAGTTGCCCATTTCTCAGACAGATGTCTCTTAACAGCCTTGATAAAACCCCGGGGACCCAGTATGTCCTGTTTGTCCTCTATTGGCTCTTGAGGGTAGCACCTACATAAGCTTTCCTAGGGGTGTTTTATGGGCCAGTTCCTGAAGAGGTTTGTTCATACAACATGGCTGCACAGATGTCACCATGTTCTCAAAACCCCTACTCACTCTGTTCTCAATGAGAAGTTGTTTGTCTGCATTTGCAGGAATAAGCAGGAAGTATAACTGCTATTCAGCAACAGAAAAAAATATTTACAATTCAGCTTTAACATTGAATTCTGGAGCCCATTTCCAGCCAAATACTGCAGTAGAATTATTATCCTAGAGAGTATCACAAATGTATTACCATGAAACTATGATTTTGATCATACAGATAGTCCCAGGTGACTCCAGATATTATTACTTCCATCTACAAGAGCTCTCTTATTAGTGTGTTTAATACAACTGTAAATTGTTTTGAATGTGAATGATAAGAGCTTAAAAGTTGTGAGAAGGAGAAGATTCAGGAAATTGAGTCAATGTAGAGGCAATCATTGTTCTCAATGAATACCCTGTGTTTATTTTCACTTGATCTATTAGTTCAAAGTTCTCTTTCCTCTCAGCAAGTTAAAAAAGGATTTCCTTTCAATGCCACCCTACCACTGTTAACTAGCATTTATTCCACAAAAGTAAATGCAGTTGAAGAGTTATTGCTGACCCTATTTTAGTACTGAATCATTTACCCTTTGGGGAACATATCCTCCATATTGTTCCAGGTTACTGCATGTGTGCTTTTCACCAACAGAAGAAAACTTTCAATTGCAAGGGTATCATTTGAAACCCAAAGTTAATCCCAAGCAGAAAAGTGCTCCTATAGAGTTTCTTAAACATTGTTTCAAAAAGGATTTTCAAGGAGATCTTGAAAATTATATCATCACTAGGGTCACACATTGGTGTTAGGAAGTGCAACTTCAAAATATGTTAGCTTCCTTATTAGTCCAGTTTATTTATTAGCATGGAAATGTGGTGTCATAAGATGTGTCAAATAAGCATAGACATACTGAGGTTGAGGTTCAGCAAGATCCTTCAATGTACACACACTCACTGTGTTTGTTAAGAGTACATATTTAACTGTATTTGGATGACTCATCACAAAGCAAAAGTGCCTAACAAGAAGAAAATGAAAGGTATCCAACCACTGTCTTTGATCCATTGGTAAGCAGAATGCATTCCAAAAGGGCAACTGCACTTTAAGTGTGATTGCATAAAATATTTTAGTACTAGATTCAAATGACCCCTTGGGGAACAGGTCCTATGCATGTTCTCACTTTACCTCAGAGGTCCTTTCCAGTAATTGAAAAACATTTCAATTCAAAGTGAATCATTTGAAATTGGAGGTAACTCCCTGCAAACAACTGCTGTCAAAAGTTTCTTAAAAAGATTTCAGGAGGTTTTCAAGATGGCGGACGAGAGGGTAGCTGCATTTCATTTTGCTGTAGGACTCATGATTCAAAAGAGAAGATATTGAGAGACTTGGGACCAATTCAAAGCAGCTGGGTGACTCTCTCCCATTGGGGAGGTGTCCCAGAAATGGTGGTAGTCCCAGAAGGCAGGGAACTTTGTGAAGTAGAGCTGCCCAGTGAGACACCCCTCTCCCCACTGAAGCAGTGAACTCAGACAACTGGGAGCATCGTAGAGAAGCCGGCTCAGCACAGTGCTTGGACTCGGAGCAACCACTGGGGCTCTGGGTGTTGGACCAGAGGAGGGGCTGCGAGGAGAGCTGTTTGGACTCAGAGCGACAACCCCTGAACACCGGGGCCTGCCTGGAGGAGAAGGAGGAGGAAAAGGAGGAGCAGCACAGTGAGGTGCTTGGACTTGGAGCAACTGCACAAGAGCTGCAGGCAGTTGCCAGAGGAAGAGCTGCTTGGCGAGCTGGTTGGACTCAGAGCAACCACTCCTGAACACCAAGGCCTGCCCAGAGGAGGAGGAGGAGTATGGCCACTTGGATTTGGAGTGACTATACCAGAGCTATGGGCACTTGCTGGAGGAGGAGCTGCGTGGCGAGCTGTTTGGACTCAAAGTGACTATTCCTGAACACCGGGGCCTGCCTGGAGGAGGAGGAGGAGGAGCGCGGTGAGTTGCTTGGACTTGCAGTGACTGCATTGGAGCTACAGGTGGCTGCTCAGAGGAGTAGGTGAGTGGTGAGTTGTTTGGACTCAAAGTGACTGCTCATGAACACGAGAGGGCTGCCTGGAGGAGGAGTGCAGTGGGTCGATTGGTCTCGAGTGGCCTCACCAGAGCTCCAAGCAACTGCCCGGAGGAGGCGTGCAGCGGGTCACGTGGACTCAGAGCGACTCAGAGTGACTCAGAGTGACCGCTCCTGAACACCGCAGGGGGCTACCTGGAGGAGGAGGAGGAACGGGGTGGGTCACTTGGACTCGGAGTGACTGCCCAGGGCTCTGGGCAGTTGGAGGGAGGAGGAGGATCTTGGTGAGTTGCTTGGACTCCTAGTGACCACACTGGAACACCTGGTGGCTGTCTGGAGGAAGAGGCATGCGGCGGGTCTCTGGGACTCGGAGCAATTGTACGGGGCTCCAGGTGGCTGCTCAGAAGAGGGGCCGCATAGCCAGGTGACTAGGTGCAGAACAGGGTCCCAGGACCTAGGAAGGTTCTTGGTGGAAGAGCTGCACAGAGACATGCTTAGGGGCGGAGCAAAGGTTGAGGACAGGAGGCATTTTCTCCAAGGAGAGGCAGCCTAAGGAGACTCACTGCGAAGGGTGAGGCTCCCAGGCCCAGGAGATAGGTCCAGGCCCCTGGGAACGTTGCAGAGGAAGGAAGCCCAGCCCAGGTGGTAGCTGTAGATTGGGGGGAACTTCTAGGAGGGGAACCAACCAGTGAGACCTCCCCACCAGGTGAGTCTTCCCTGTCAGGTGAGGTTTTCTCACAAGGATGGTAAAACCAGAGACACAGGCCCAAACAGTCCTTGCCCCAGCCCACAGCCTAGTTCCCCTTTGGATGACCATTGGTCAACAAGTGGAGGCACTTCTACTCACTAGCAGGAAATATACACCACTTGAAGGCCACCACCCCTAGAGAGGCAGTTTCCTTATGGAGCACCGTGCTATCAACTTCCCCCAAGACTTCAACCTACTGAAGGCTAAGAGGGGATATACTAGAAATCTTCAGGGACATTATAAGTCAATAGAGGAAATCAGCAATATCTCAGCGGTCCACTGATATCTGAACAATATGAGAAAACAAGGGAAGAAAATGCCCCAAACAAATCTAGAAGTTACACCAATAAAACCCAATGACAGCATGGCAGAAGAAATGACAGAAAAGTAGTTCAGAATGTACATAATTAAAATGATCAGGGAAGCAAATGATGAGATGAAAGAGCAAATGCAGGCATTGAATGATTGCACCTATCAACAGTTAAAAGAGCAAATACAGGAAGCAAAAGTTCATTTCAATAAAGAGTTAGAGATATTGAAAAAAAATGGAAATCCTTGAAATGAAGGAAAAAATAAACCAAATTAAGAACTCCATAGAAAGCATATCCAGTAGGATAGAACACCCGGAAGACGGATCTCAGACATTGAAGACAAAATATTTAACCTTGAAAACAAAGTTGAACAAACAGAGAAGATGGTAAGAAATCATGAACAGAATCTACAAGAATTATGGGAAATCATTAAAAGGCCAAATTTAAGAATTATTGGGATTGAGTAAGGCTTAGAGAAACAAACCAAAGGAATGAACAATCTATTCAAGGAAATAATATCAGAAAAATTCCCAAATCTGAAGAATGAAATGGAAAATCAAGTTCAAGAGGCTTATAGGACTCCAAATAGACAAAATTACAACAGACCTACACCAAGGCACATTATAATGAAAATACCTAACATACAAAATAAAGACAGAATTTTAAAGGCTGTGAGAGAAAAGAACCAATTTAGAATCAGGGGGAAACCAACATGGATATCAGCAAATTTTTTAATCCAGATCCTAAAAGCTAGAAGGGCCTGGAACAACATTTTTCAAGCTCTGAAAGAAAATGGATGACAACCAAGAATCTTACACCCAGTAAAACTTACCTTCAAATTTGATGATGACATAAAATCCTTCCATGATAAACAAAAGCTAAAATAATTTACAAAAAGAAAGCCAATATTACAGAACATTCTCAGCAAAATATTCCATGAGCAAGAGATGAAAAACAAAGAAGCAAATCAGCAAAGGGAGGAATTATCATAAAGGAATTGTCAAATAAAGGAGGAACCAAGTTGTGTCAAATAAATAAATAAATAAATAAATAAATAAATAAATAAATAAATAAATTGTAAAAATGAACCCAATAACTGGGAAACCAAATCATATCTCAATAATAACCCTGAAAGTTTATGGCCTGAATTTATCAATCAAAGACATGGCCTGGCAGATTGGATTAAAAAGAAAGATCCAACAATATGTTGCCTGCAAGAGACTCACCTCATAGAAAAAGATACTCATAGACTAAAGGTGAAAGGATGGGGAAAAACATACCATGCACAGGGACTCAGCAAAAAAGCTGGAGTATCCATCCTCATTTCAGATAATGTGACTTCAAGCCAAAGTTAGTCAGAAGGGATAAAGAAGGACATTTCGTAATGCTTAAGGGAAGCATAAATCAGCAAGACATAACAATCATAAACATCTATGCCCCGAAGAGTGGCTCATCTATGTATGTCAAACAAATCCTTCTCAATTTCAGAAACCAAATAGACCATAACACAATAATACTCGGTGATTTTAACACACCTTTCTAACCACTGGACAGATCTTCCAAACAAAAATTGAATAAAGAAACCATAGATCTCAATAATACAATCAGTAATTTAGACTTAACTGACATTTATAGAATATACCATCCAACCAAGAGTGAATACACTTTCTTCTCAGCAGCACATGGATCCTTCTCTAAAATAGACCTTATATTATGCCACAAAGCTAATGTTAGCAAATACAAGAGGATAGAGACACTACCTTGTATCCTTTCAGATCATAATGGATAGAAGTTAGAAGTAAATGAAAGAGCAAAAAACAGAAACTACTCCAACACCTGGAGATTAAACAATATGCTATTATATGATGAATGGATAACAGAAGATATTAGGAAGGAAATTAAAAAATTCTTAGAGGTAAATAAGAATGAAGAAAGATCATATCAAAATCTCTGGGACACTATGAAAGCAGTACTTAGAGGGAAATTTATTTCATGGAGCACATTTAATAAAAGAAGTAAAACTCAACAAATAAACGACCTAATACTACAGCTCAAAGCCCTAGAAAAAGAAGAACAGTCCAGCACCAAAAGTAGTAGAAGACAGGAAAGAGTTAAATTCAGAGCTGAAATCAATGAAATTGAAACAAAAGAAACAATACAAAAAAAGGACAATATAAATAGTTGGTTCTTTGAAAAAAAAAAACAAAATTGATAAACCTTTAGTCACACTAACAAAGAGAAGACAAGAGAAAACAAAATCACTAAAATTCAAAATGAACAAGAAAATATCACAATAGACACGATTGAAATACAAAACATAATTAGAAGCTATTTTGAAAATCTATACTCGAACAAAACAGAAAATTTCAAAGACATCAACAAGTTTCTAGAGACATATGAATTGCCTAAACTGAATGAGAAGGACATACACAATTCAAATAGACCAATTTTAAGTAATGAAATAGAAGAGGTCATCAAAAGCCTACCAATAAAGGAAAGTACAGGACCACATGGGTTCTCAGCCAAGTTCTAGAAACCTTTAGAGAAGAGCTTTTTCCAATACTTCTCAAAGTATTCCATAAAATAGAAGAGGAGGGAACCCTCCCAAACTCATTCTATGAAGCCAATATCACCCTGATACATAAACCAGTCGGAGACACATTGAGGAAAGAAAATTTCAGACCAATATCCTTAATGAATATCGACGCAAAAATTCTTAACAAAATTTTAGCAAATCACATACAAAAACATATTAAAAAGATATTGCACCATGATCAAGTGGGTTTCATCCCAGGGATGCAAGGTTGGTTCAACATCAGGAAATCAATAAATGTCATTCACCATATCAAAAGACTTAAAGTCAAGAATCACATGATTATTTCAATAGATGCAGAAAAAGCATTTGATAAAATACAGCACCCCTTCATGCTCAAAACACTAGAAAAAATAGGAATAGTGAGAACATTCCTTAACATTGTAAAGGCCATTTATTCTATGCCCATGGCTAATATCATTCTAGGTGAGAAACTGAAAGCATCTCCCCTAAAAAGTGGAACAAGTCAGGGATGCCCCCTTTCACCACATCTATTCAATATCATCCTTGAATCTCTAGCCAGAGCAATTAGACAGACCAAAGAAATTAAAGGGATACGAATAGGAAAAGAAGAACTCATACTATCCCTATTTGCTGATGATATGATTATATACTTAGAGGAACCAGGAAATTCCACCAGAAAACTTTTAGAACTCATAAGTGAATTCAGTAAAGTAGCGGGATATAAGATTAATGCACATAAATCTAATGCATTTTTAAACATGTTATGAATCTTTGGAAAGAATAATCAAGAGATCTCCCCCATTCACAATAGTCCCCCCCCAAAAAATAAAATACTCGGGAATCATTCTCAGAAAAGAGGTGAAAGACTGCTACAATGAGAACTACAATACACTAAAGAAAGAAAATAAAGAAAAATGGAAAGATGGAAAAATCGTCCATGTTCTTGGATAGGAAGAATTAATTTTGTCAAAATGGCCATACTACCTAAAGTGCTATACAGATTCAATGCAATTCCAATTAAAATCCCAATGATGTACCTTACAGAAATAGAACAAGCAATTATGAAATACATCTGGAAGAATAAAAAACCCAGAATTGCTAAAGCAATCCTTAGCAGGAAGAGTGAAACAGGGTATCGCAATACCAGATCTTCAACTCTACTAAGAAGCAATAGTAACAAAAATGGAATGGTATTGGTACCAAAATAGAAAGGTAGATCAATGGTACAGAATAGAGGACATGGACACAAACCCATATAAATACAATTTTCTCATACTAGACAATGGGGCCAAAAATATTCAATGAAGAAAAGATAACCTCTTCAACAAATGGTGCTGGGAGAATTGGAAATCCATATGAAACAGAATGAAACTAAACCCTTATCTCTCACCATGCACGAAATTAAACTCAAAATGGTTTAAGGACCTCGGAATCAGACCAGAGACCCTGCATCTTATACAAGAAAAAGTAGGTCCAGATCTTCAACATGTCCTCTTAGGACCAGACTTCCTCAACAGGACTCCCATAGCACAAGAAATAAAAGCAAGAATCAATAACTGGGATAGATTCAAACTAAAAAGCTTTCTCTCAGCAAATGAAACTATCAGGAAGGCGAAGAAAGAGCCTACTGAGTGGGAGAAAATCTTTGCCAATCATACTTCAGATAGAGCACTAATCTCCAGAATCTATAAAGAACTCAAAAAACTCTACACCAAGATTGCAAATAATCCAATCGACAAATGGGCTAAGGAAATGAATAGACACTTCACAGAAGAAGATCTACAAGCAATCAACAAACATATGGCAAAATGTTTAACATCTCTAGTAATAAGAGAAATGCAAAACAAAACCACCCTAAGATTCCATCTCACCCCAATTAGAATAGTGATTATCAAGAATACAAGCAGCAACAGGTGTTGGGGAGGATGTGGGGAGAAAGGTACACTCATACTTTGCTGGTGGGGCTGCAAATTAGTGCAGCCACTCTGGAAAGCAGTGTGGAGATTTCTTAGAAAACTTGGAATGGAACCACCATTTGACCCATCTCCTTGGCCAATACCCAAAGGACTTAAAATCAGCATACTACAGAGATACAGCCACATCGATGTTCATAGCTGCTCAATTCACAATAGCCAGATTGTGGAACCAACCTAGATGTCCTTCAATTGATGAATGGATAAAGAAACCGTGGTATATATATATACAATGGAATATTACTCAGCCATAGAGAATGATAAAATTATGGCATTTGTAGGCAAATGGATGAAATTGGAGAATATCATGCTAAGTGAGATAAGCCAATCTCAAAAAACCAAAGGTAGAATGATATTGCTAATAAGTGGATGAGGACACATAATGGGGGGAGGGAGGGTTAGTGTTAGGGTTAGATTTAGGGTTAGGGAGGGGGGCAAGAATGGAGGAAGGAAGGACTGTATAGAGGGAAAAGAGCAGTGGGAGGGGTTGGGGGAAGGGAAAAAATAACAGAATGGATCAAACAACATTACCCTATGTTAATTTGTGATTACACGAATGGTATGCCTTTATGCCATGTACAAACAGAGAAACAACATGTATCCCATTTGTTTACAATAAAAAAGGCAAAAAAAGTGCTTGCATTCACACTATTCATGTAATCATAGAAATGAAAATTTGTACCCCATTTGTCTACAATGAATCAAAATGCAGTCTGTAAAAATAAAAAAAATTTTAATAAATAAAAAAATTACTAAGGCTGAGGGTTGGGCTCAGTAATGGATTACTTGCTTAACATGCATGAGAACCTCGGATCAATCTGTGACATGGCAAAAAATACAAAATAAAAAGTAATAAACAAAAAAGATTTCAAAAAAGGATTTCAAAGAAATCTGTATATTTGATTATCATTTCAGTTAGAATTTCTTCCCAGATAATGGGGTCACTCTCTACCACAGCTTTTTTCTTACCCCAGCTTGTGATGTAGAGGAAACTGTGGTTTGAATGTACTGTCCTTAAGCAAAGTAGAAGGACTGAGGAGGTGGAATTCCAACATTTTCCTTCAAAACAACACACTCACTGTACTCTCTAGGAGTATATGATAGTTTGAATTTACATGAAGAAAAACAATTAAAACCTCTTAGGACAAAAGTATTGAAAGGTATCCAATCGCTGCCTTGGAACATGTAGTAAGAAGCAGTACATTCCAAAATGCACACTGCCATTGAATAGTGAGTTCTGAAAATGATACAATTAGGGATTCCAATGACTCTTCGAGAAGCATATGCTCTGCTTGATAAAAATTTTATTCCAGATGTTATTGCTTGTAGATTCATGAGCTGTCTACTTGATGTTGTTTGTGCACTCTTCATGAAGATTGGTGGATGTGTAGGCTGAAGAGATTTTAGAAAGGCTGAGGAGGAGCAAGGTCAGCAAACACTGCAAGTTGCAGTTGTGCACTCTGTTCTCAATGAAAACAAGTTGTTTTAAATTTGGATTTCCTTTAAGAAGAAAATGTAAGTGCTTTCCAGCAACAGAATTCAGAGTTTATATTCAATGATTTTCACTGTAACCTGAAGTAAATTCCCAGCAGAGAAGTGCCATGGAGGAGTTTCCCTAAAATATTTCATAAATTGATTTCAAAGTGACTTTGTGAATTTGAACATCCTTCCAGTCCCACTTGGAACCCACATGTAAGTGCTCCTAAATACCAGTGCTCTCTTGTTTGACTATTTTGTGTAATAGGACTGAACTGATAGTTGAATGTACTGCCTGAAAAGAGATTACAAATGCTGGGGTGCCACAAGGTTGAGAATCTTACTGTACCTAATGAGTGCCTTGTATTTTCCACTTGAATAAATAAAGAAAAGCTTCATTGCTCACCAGGAAATTAAAAAGTGTTTCCTTTTGAAGACATCCTAAATTTTTAACCATCCTTGTATTCCAGAAGTGCAACTGCAGTTGAGAGTGATTGCTGAAAATATATCATTATTAGATTTCAAAGACCTTTGGGTACAGATCCTATGCATCTTCCCATTTGAACATTTATATATTTCCAGCTAGAAAAAAAAAAAAAAAACTTTCAAAGGGTATCATTTGAAATAAGGTGTTCATTCCCAGCACAAAACTGCTATTGTAGAATTCCTTAAAAAATGATTCTCAAAAGAATTTCAGGAAGATCTTTTGCATTTGATAATCCTTACAGTCATTCATTCTTCCAAGGAAATGGATTCCTATCAAGGGGAAGTTTCCTTTTAGTCCAGTTTGTGTATCTTCATGGAACTTTGGTTTGAATGTGCTGTCTCAAAAGAGCATAGAATTCCTGAGGTGTAGCATTTGTGGCATGTTGCTTCAATGTACACCCTCAAAGTGTTCTTTCCAAGTACATAACAGTTTATATTTGGATGAATTATCACAAAGCATAAATGTTTTCCAGCAAGAAGAGAAAAGATGTTTATTCAAAGTTTTGCTCACCACTAGTCACGGGAGATACATTTCAAACATGCCACTGCAGTTCAATAGTGATGGTTGAAAAAATTTTCTAGCGGATTTCAATAATTCCTTCAGAAAAAGTTTCTCTCCCTCACCCAATATTGATCCCAGTGGCTAATGCTTGAAGTTTCAAGAGATTTATTTTTTCTCCACTTGGTATATTGTCAGAAACAGCGAATTAAATGAGTAGTCTAAAAGTGCTTGAGGCATGCAGAGGAGCAAGGTCACCAAAAAATTTAACCTAGAGATCCATACTCACTCTGATATCAATGAGAATGTGTTCATTTGCATTTGAATAAATAAGCAGGAAGTGTAACTGCTGTCCAGCTACAGAAAAATTGCTCAAAATTTCACTTTAATATTGAATTATGGAGCCCATATCTAGCAGAAAACTGCAGTCAAAGTATTTTCTTAAAATGCTTCACAAATGGATTACCATGAGACTGTGATTTTCATCATCCTTATGGTCCCAGGTGGCTCCGTGATATCATTGCTTCCATCTACAAGTAGTCTCTTCTTAGAATAGTTGGGGGTAATACAACTGAAAATAGGTTCGAATATGCTGAATGGTAAGAGCTTAAATGCACTGAGGAGAAGCATATCTAGCAAGTTGATTCAATGTATATACATTCATTGTTCTCAATGAGTACAATGCGTTCATTTGCATTTGATCGATTTGCTCAAACTTTCTTTGCCTCCCAGGAAGTGAAGAAATGGGTTTTTTCAAAGTCACAATACCACTGTTAACCAGCATTTGATTCCATAAAAACAACTGTAGTTGGAGTGTTACTGCTGAACATATTTGAGTACTAAATCAATGACTCTTTGAGTAACATATCCTATGAGTTGTCTCAGGTTACCCCTTAGATGCTTCTCACCAATTGAAGTATCCTTTAAATTCCAAGGGTATCATTTGAAATTCCATGATGATCCCAAGCAGATAAGTGCTGCTAAAAATTTCTTAACCAATGTTCCAAAAAGGGTTTTCATGGAGATCTGGTGGATTTTTTCATCATTAGGGTCACACATTGATGTAAGAAGATGCCCCTCCAAACTATGTTAGCTTTTTAGTTAGTAAACTTTGTTCATTATCATGGAAATATTGTTTTAAGGTGATGTGCCAAATTAGCATAGATGTGCTGAGGTGGAGGAGTTCCAGCAAGATCCTTCAATGTACACATACTCACTGTATTCTCTAGGAGTATATAATTGTTGTAGTTGGATGACTTAAAACAAAGTAAAAGTGCCTAAAAGCAAGAAAATGAAGGGTATCAAATCACTGTTTCAGTGTTAAGTGAAATGTATTTCAAAAGGACAATTGCAGTTCAAGCCTGACTGCTTAAAATATTTTAGTACTGAATTCAAATGACTATTTGGGAATATATCCTATGCATGTTCCCACTTTACCTCATAGGTACTTTTAGCAATAGAAGAAAGCTTTCAATTCAAAATGAATCATTTGAAATTGGGAGATAATTCCCAGCACACAACTTATGTTAAAGAGTTTCTTAAAAAGAGCTCAGAAATAGATTTCAAAGAAATCTGTATATTTTATCATTGTTTGAGTCAGAATTTAAGCCCAGAGAATGGGGCATCTCTCTACAAGAGTGTTCTTGTTACCCCAGTTTGTGTACTAGCAGAAAATAATGATTTGAGTGTACTGTCTCTAAATAGATTAAAGGGTTGAGGAGGAGTTGTTCCAACATTTTTCTTCAACACAACTTACTCGCTGTGTTCTCTAGGAGTATATGATAGTTTGCATTAGGATGAAGGAAAACAAAGAAAATGTGATTAACACAAACATATTGAAAGTTATCCAATCACTGCCTTGAAACCAATAAGAAGCACTACATTCCAAAATGGACACTGTCACTGAATAGTAGGTTCTGAAAATGATAAACTGATGTATTCCAATGACTCTTTGTGCAACACATCCTCGGCATGATACCAATTTCAACCGAGGTGTTCCTGCTTGTAGCTTCATGAGCTGTGTTCTTGATGTATTTTGTGTACTCTTCATGAAGATTGGTGGATACATAAGCTGAAGAGAGCTTAGAAAGTCTCAAGAGCAACAACATCAGCAAACAGCTGCAAGTTGCAATTGCTCAATCTGTTCTCAATGAGAACAAGTTGGTTTGAATTTGGATGAATAAGGAGGAAATGTAAGTGCTTTCTAACAGTTTAAATTCACACATTATCACTGTAATCGGAAGCACATTCCCAGCAAAAAACTGCAGTGGAAGAGTTTTTCTAAAATGTTTTACAAGTGTATTTCAATTTGACTTTGTGAATTTGATCATCCTTCCTATCCCACTTGAAGCCCACATGTAACTACTCCTAACTACCAGTGCTCCTTTGTTTCACTCTTTTGTGTAATAAGACTGAACTTATATTCGAATGTTCTGGTTGAAATGAGTTTGCAAATACTGCAGTGCTTCAAGGTGCTGAAACTCACTGTACTCAATGAGTACCTTGTGTTTTACATTTGGATCAATTAACAAAAAAGCTTCACTGCTCAATATGAAGTTAAAAATTGTTTCCTTTCCAAATCATCCTAAATTGGTTAACTGTCTTTTTATTCCAAAAGGACAACTGCAGTTGAAGAGTGATTCCTGAAAATGTATCACTACTGGATTTCAAAGTCTCTTTGGGGAACAGATCCTATGTATCTTCCATTTATTAAACACTTACATGCTGTCCAGCTACAAAATAACTTTTCAAAGCTTATGATTTGAAACCAAGAGTTCATTCCAAGCAGAGAACTGCAGTTACAGAATTTCTTAAAAAGTTTCTCAAATGAATTTCAGAAGATCTTTTGGATTTGCTAATTCTTACAGTCCCTCTTTTCTCCCAGATAATGTGGTTTCTATCAAGGGGAATTTTCTTGTTAGTCCAGTTTGTATATTTGCTTGGTACTTTGGTTTGAACATGCTGTCTCAAAAGAGCATAGAAGTTCTGAGGAGGAGCAGCTGTGGCAAGTTGCTTCAACCAACATGCTCAAAGGGTTTTTTACACATACATGACAGTTTTTTTTTTTTTTTTTAAATAAAATGTCAGAAAGTGTAAGTGCTTTCCAGCAAGAAAAGATTTCTATTCAAAGGTTTGGTACCAGTAGTCACTGGAGATACATTTCAAATAGGCAACTGCAGTTGAATAGTGATGGCTGAAACAATTTTGCTAATGGATTTCAGTCATTCTTTTGAAAGCCAGTTCCTCTGCCTTACACAATGTTGAACACAGCAGCTGATGCTTGAAATTTCAAAGGCTTTATTTATCCACCACTTTGTGTATTGTCATGAGCAGTGCTGTAAATGAGTGGTCTTAAAGTACTTGAGGCATCCTTTGGAGCAAGGTCAGCAAAAACATCAACATAGAGGCCTCTACTCGCTCTGTTCTCAATAAGAAGATGGTCATTTGCATTTGAATGATTAGGCATGAAGAGTAACTGCTGTTCAGCAACAGAAAAAATGCTTAAAATTCAACTTTAACATTAAATTTTGGAGCCCATTTTCAGCAGAACTGCAGCAGAATCATTTTCTTAAAATCTTTCACAAATGGATTACCATGAGACTTTGTAATTTGGATCACCCCTACAGTCTCACGTGGCTCCAAATATCATTGCTTCCATCTATAGGATCTCTTTTCTTAGACTGGTGTGTGCAATACAACTGAAAATAGTTTTGAATCTGCTGAATTATAAGAGTTTAAAACTACTGAGGAGGATCAGATCCACCAAGTAGATTCAATGTAGAGGTTAATCATTGTTTTCAATGAGTACCATGTGTTCATTTGCCTTAGATTAATTAGCTCAAAGTTATTTGCCTCCCAGCTAGTTAAGAAATGATTTCCTTTCAAAGCCACCCTACCACTGTTAACCAGCATTTGATTCCAAAAAAGCAACTACAGTTGAGGAGTTATTGCTGAACATATTTCAGTACTGAATCAATGACCCTTTGAGGAACATATCCTATGCATTGTCCAGGTTCCCACATAGGCTTTTTTCACCAACAGAAGAAACCTTTTAATTTCAAGATTATCATTTGAAATCATGAGTTAATCCCAATCACTCAAGTGCTGCAACATTGTTTCTTAATCAATGATTCAAAAAGGAATTTTAAGGAGATCTTGTGGATATTATCATTGTTAGAGACACACATTGGTATTAGCAGGTGCAACTCCAATCCATGAAAACTTTCTTTGCTTTCTTTATTTTTTTAATTTATATTTATTGTAAACAAATGGGATACATGTTGTTTCTGTTTGTACATGGAGTAACAGCATACCATTTGCATAATCATACATTCACATAGGGTAATGAGGTTTGATTCATCTGTTATTTTTCCTTCCCCCCACCCCTCCCACCACTCTTTTGCCTCTATACAGTCCCTCCTTCCTCTTTCTTGCCACCCTCATCATCTGCTTATCATTGAGATCATTCGTCTTTTGAATTTTTGAGATTGGCTTATCTCAATTAGCATGATATTCTCCAATTTCATCCATTTGCCTGCAAATGCCATAATTTTATTATTTTTTAGAGCTGAGTAATATTCCATTGTATATATATACCACAGTATCTTTATTCATTCATCAATTGAAGGGCATCTAGGTTGGTTCCACAGTCCGGCTATTGTTAATTGAGCAGCTACGAATATTGATGTGGCTGTATCTCTGTAGTATGCTGATTTTAAGTCCTTTGGGTATAGGCTGAGGAGTGGGATAACTGGGTCAAATGGTGGTTCCATTCCAAGTTTTCTAAAAATCTCCACACTGCTTTCCAGAGTGGCTGCACTAATTTGCAGCCCCACCAGCAATGTGTGAGTGTACCATTTTCCCCACATCCTCTCCAAACCTATTATTGCTTGTATTCTTGATAATCACCATTCTAAATGGGGTGAGATGGAATTTTAGTGTAGTTTTGATTTGAATTTCTCTTATTACTAAAGATGGTGAACATCTTTTCATATGTTTGTTGATTGCTTGTAGATCTTCTTCTGTGAAGTGTCTGTACATTTCCTTAGCCCATTTGTTGATTGGGTTATTTGTATTCTTCGTGTAGACTTTTTTGAGTTTTTTATATATTCTGGAAATTAATGCTCTATCTGAAGTATGAGTGGCAAAGATGTTCTACCACTCTGTAGGCTCTCTCTTCACATTGCTGATAGTTTCCTTTGCTGAGAGAAAGCTATTACTTTGAATCTGTCCCAGTTGTTGATTCTTGCTTTTATTTCTTTTGCTATGGGATTCCTGTTAAGGAAGTCTGATTCTAAGCCAAAAAGTTGAAGATTTGGAACTACTTTTTCTTCTATAAAATGCAGGGCCTCTTGTCCGATTTCAAGGTCCTTGATCCATTGTGAGTTGAGTTTTGTGCAGGGTGAGAGATATGGGTTTATATTCATTCTTTTTCATATGGATTTCCAGTTTTCCCAGTACCATTTGTTGAAGAGGCTATCTTTTCTCTGTTGCATATTTTTTGAACCTTTGTGTAGTATTAGAAAACTCTATTTATTTGGGTGTGTTTCCATTTCCTCTATTCTGTACCATTGATCTACCTGTCTATTTTGGTGCCTATACCATGCCGTTTTTGTTACTATTGATTTGTAGTATAGTTGAAGTTCAGGTATTGTGATACCCCCTGTTTCATTCTTCCTGCTAAGAATTGCTTTAGCTATTCTGGTTTTCTTATTCTTCCAGATGTATTTTGTGATTACTTGTTCTATTTCTGTAAGGTATATCATTGGGATTTTAATTGGAATTGCATTGAATCTATATAGCACTTTTGGTGATATGGCCATTTTGACAATATTAATTCTGCCTATCCAAGAACATGGCAGATCTTTCCATCTTCTATAGTCTTCCTCAATTCCTTTCTTCAATGTTTTGTAGTTTCATTTTAGAGATCATTTACCTCTTTGGTTAGATTGATTCCCGAGTATTTTATTTTTTTGAGGCTATTCCAAATGGAGTTGTTTTCCTCATTTCCCTTTCAACTGTTTCATCACTTGCATATAAAAATGCTTTACATTTATGTGTACTGATCTTAGAGCCTGCTATTTTGCTGCATTCATTAATGAGGTTTAGCAGTTTTCTGGAGAAGATTTTTGGATACTCTTAATTTGGAATCTTGTCATCAGCAAATAGTGACAAGTAAATTCCTCTTTACTATTCATATCCCTTTAATTACTTTGGTCTGCCTAATTGCTCTGGGTAGATTTTCGAGGACAATGTTGTATAGAAGTGGTGAAGGAGGACATCCCTCTCTTGTTCCCAATTTTAAAGGGAATGGTTTCAGTTTTTCTCCTTTTAGAATGATGATGGCCATGGGCTTAGCATAAATAGCCTTTACAATGTTCAGGCATGTTCCAACTATCCCTATTTTTTCTAGTGTTTTGAGCATGAAGGGGTGTTGTATTTTGTTGAACACTTTTTCTGCATCAGTTGAAATAACCATTCTTATCCCTAAGTCTATTGACATAATGGATTACGTTTATTGATTTATGGATGTTAAGCCATCCTTGCATTCCAAGGTTGAACCCCACTTGATCGTGGTGCACAATTTTCTTAATATGTTTTTTGGGTACAGTTTGCGAATATTTTGTTAAGAATATTTACATCTATGTTCCTCAAGGATATTCATCTAAAATTTTCTTTCCATGATGTGTCTTTGCCTGATTTGGGTATGAGGGTGATATTAGCTTCATAGAATGTGTTTGGTAGGGTACCCTCATTTTCTATTGAAATGAGTTGTTCTTTGAAGGTCTTGTATAACTCAGCTGAGAATCTGTCTGGTTGAGAATCCATTCGTGGATGGTAGGTTTTTAATGGCTTCTTTTATTTCATTGCTTGATATTGATCTGTTTAAATTGTGCATGTCCTCCTGGTTCAGTTTGGGAGGAGCATATGTCTCTAGAATTTGTCAATGTCTTTGGTAGTGTCTATTTTATTGGAATTCAGATTTTCAAAGTAGCTTCTCATTATGTTCTGTATCTCAGTGGTGTCTGTCATGATATTTCCTTTTTCATCATGAATTTTAGTAATTTGAGTATTCTCTCTCCTTCTCTTTGTTAGTGTGTCTAAAGGTTTGTCTATTTTGTTTACTTTCTCAAAGAACCATATTTTGTTTTGTCAATTTTTAAAATTGTTTCTTTTGTTTCAATTTCATTGATTTCAGCTCTGATTTTAATTATTTGTTGTCTTCTACTACTACTTTTGCTGTTATTCTGTTCTTCTTTTTCTAGGGCTTTGAGCTGTAATATTCAGTCATTTTGTTGTTGATTTTTCATTCTTTTCTGGAATGTGCTCCATGCAATGAATTTTCTTCTTAGTACCAATTTCATAGTGTCCCAGAGATTTTGATATGTTGTATCATCGTTCTCACTGACATCTAAGAATGTTTTTATCTCCTCCCTGATGTTTTCTGTTATCCATGTTTCATTAAATAGCATATTATTTAGTCTCCCGGTGTTGGAGTAATTTCTGTTTTTTATGTTGTCATTGATTTCTACTCTCAGTCCATTATGATCTGATAGAACACAACACAGTATCTCTATTTCTTTGCATTTCCTAAGGGCTGCTTTGTGGCATAACATATTGTCTATTTTGGAGAAGGTTCCATGTGCTCCTGAGAAGAAAGTGAATGTGCTTGTTGATGGATGGAATATTCTATATATGTATAGTAAGTCTAGGTTATTGATTTTGTTATTGTGTTCTATGGTTTCTTTGTTCAATTTTTGATTGGAGATCTATCTAGTGGTGACAGCTTTGAATTAAATCACCCAGAAATATTGTGTTGTGGTCTATGTGATTCCTGAAGTTGAGAATGATTTGTATGATGTACAGGGATGCACCATTGTTTGGAGCATAAATATTTACTATCGTTATATCTTCCTGATTTATGATTCCCTTAAGCAGTATGAAATGTCCTTCTTTATCCCATCTGACTAACTTTGGCTTGAAGTCCACTTTATATGATATAAGGATGGAGACCCCTGTCTTTTTACTGAGTCCATGTGTGTGGTAGGTTTTTTCCCCATCCTTTCACCTTTAGTCTGTGGATGTCTTATTCTATGAGATGAGTCTCTTGCAGACAGCATATTGTTTGGGTCTTTCCTTTTATTCCGTTCTGCCAGTCTATGTCTTTTGGTCAATGAGTTTTGGCCATTAATGTTCAGGACTATTATTGAGATATGATTTGTATTCCCAGTCATTTGGCTTATTTTTGGTTTTTAAGTTGGCTTGGTTTCTCCTTTGAGTGTTTTTTTTTTTTTTTTCTCTAAGGTAGTTCCTCTCTTTGCTGACCTACATTTTTTTTTTTTTTTTTTCATTTTCTCCTCATGGTATATTTTGTATAGAACAATCTGGAGCACAGGATTTCTATTTGTAAATTCTTTTAACTTTTGTTTATCATGGAAGTATTTTAATTTATCTTCAATTCTGAAGGTTAGTTTTGCTGGGTATAGGATTTTTGGTTGGCAAACATGTTCTTTCAGAGCTTGAAATACATTGTTCCAGACACTTCCAGCTTTTAGAGTCTGGGTTGAGAAGTCAGCTGCTATCCATATTGGTCTCCCCCTATATTTAATCTGAGGCTTTCTCTCACAGCCTTCAAAATTCTATCTTTATTTTGAATGTTAGGCATTTTCATTATAATGTGCCTTGGTGTGGATCACTTGTGATTCTGTGCATTTGGTGTTCTGTAAGCCTCTTGTATTTGATTTTCCATTTCATTCTTCAGGTTTGGGAAATTTTCTGACATTATTTTATTGAATAGGTTGTTCATTCCTTTGGTTTGTATCTATATGCCTTCCTCCATTCCAATAATTCTTAAATTTGGTCTTTTCATGATGTCCCATAATTCTTGGAGACTCTGTTCATGATTTCTTACCATCTTCTCTGTTTGGGCAACTTTATTTTCAAGATTAAATATTTTGTCTTTATTGTCTGAGGTTCTGTTTTCCAAGTGGTCTAGTCTTTTGGTGATGCTTTCCATTGAGTTTTTTATTTGGTTTATTGTTTCCTTCATTTCAAAGAAGATTTCTGGTTGGTTTTTTTTTTTTTTTTTTTTTTTTTTTGAGAATCCATACCTCTTTGTAGAAATGATCTTTTGCTTCCTGCAGGTGCAGCATATTGGTATTATCATCCGCTGCCTGCATTTGTCTCTTATCTCATCCTCTGTTTCATGAATCATCTTAATCACTTATCATCTGAAGTCTTTTTCTGACATTTCTCTTAACATACTGTCATTGGATTGTATTAATATAGAATCTAGATTTGTTTGGATCATTTTCTTCCCTTGTTTTTTTCATTTTGTTCATGTATCTTCCCCTCTAGCAGTGCAGATCTGTGGTATTGCAAATTTCCCCCTATAGGCTTATAGTCACCCTATAGGTTTCTGAAGTCATTTCTTTAAGGGGAGATCAATATTAGCAGTGCTCAATTCAGACAGTATGCAATCCTAGACCAAATAGCCCCTATGAAGACAATAAAAAATTTGTCATAATAAACAGAATGAGTTCAAATATTATCTTCAGTAAAACAAACAGATTTGCAATAAGTTCTGCAGTTTCAAATTGAGGACAAAGAGGATGCAGAGGGATGTAGAATGTGGCTGTTAATTGGAAAAGAAAAGAATATACAGAAGTTCTAAATAATAGAATGGGTGAGAGTGTAATAAAAAGAAATTGGATGTTAGCATGCTAGAAAGGGAAAAAAAAGACCCTGAGGGAACAGGTAAAGAAAAGGAAAAGATAGCAAGAAAAGTAAAGAAATAAAAATTTAATTTTTTCAATAAGGAGAAAAAAGAAAACCTATAGTATAACAGTCATATATTAATGAAACCTCCCAGAGTTCATTAACCTGATGCATGAGAGGTACCTGACAATGAGCTTCAAGCCTCCAGCGGCGGCCTCAGAATGGGTTTTTCCCCACCTAAATATTGTAGCTAGGGCTTCCAGGATTATCCAAGATGGCCGCTCTGGCTTCAAAACATGTTGGCAAATGGGGAGCTGCAGTTCATGGTGTGGATGTGGTCCACTGGATGTCCTGGAGGTGGGGGTGCAGTTGGTCATGCAGGGGTCCTGGAGGTCAGGTGTGTTTTGTGTGGTTGTAGGATCCTGACAGCCAGGTGCAATCAGTCAGTCTGGGGTCCCGGTTATAGGATGCAGTCAGTTGGTCTGGGGTCCTGGTGGCAGGGAGCAGTCAGTTGATGTGAGGGTTCTAGAGGCAAGGAATGATCTGTCGGTCTGAGGGATCCTGGAGACGGGGCTCAGTCAGTCCTGCCAAGGGTCCTACGGGGCCTGGCTATTGTCTCAAAGTGGCAGCTGCCATGTGTAACCAAACCTGCAGGTACTGTTACAGAGAACTTCCAGGCAACAGCAGGCAGCTGGTGCTCCACTGGTGGTCTGTGGTCAGTCTGCTGGCATCTGTCAGAAGATTGGGAGGTGAACCTTGGATGGTGGGTGATGGGTAGGTGAAAGGCAGGCAATGGACAGGCAAGAGGCAGGCAAATGGTGGATGATAGGTGCCTGAGAGTGAGCAATCTGCACTCAAAAAAGTCATCGATATGCTGGCAGACTGCAGGTGATCACACTAGAAAAATGGGGTAAACAGCAGGGGATTGATAAGCAGCAAAAACTGCCTCACCAAGAAACAGATATCCTCTGCTTAAAACTGGAGTATGAAGCGACAAGGAATGCAGCCTCCCTCTAGTCCACCATCTTGGATCTCCATCCCCTTGTATCTTAACAGTTAAACACTTTAATGATTTCAAGCTACCAAAAATTTTTTTCCAAGTGTATCTTTTGAAACCTGAAATTCATTCCCAGTAGACAAGTATTATTAGAGAATTTTGTAAAAAGTTTTGTCAATTGGACTTCAAGATAGTCATTGTATTTGATCATCCTTACATTCCTTCTTTCCCTGCAGATAATGGGGTTCCTTTGAAGGGCAGATTTCTGGTTAGCCCAGTTTGTGTATTTTCATGTAACTTGGTTTGAATATGTTTTCTCAAATTAGCACAGAAATCCTGAGGAGGAGCAGCTTGAGCTCATGGCTTCAGTATATACCCTCAAAGGGTTCCTTATGAGTACATGATAGGTTCTTATGGATGAATTTTCACAAACCATAAGTGCTTTCCAACAAGAAGAGAAAAGGTTCTTATACAAAGTTTTGTTACCATTAGTAACTGGAGATACTTTTCAAATGAGCCATTGCAGTTGAATAGTGATGGCTGAAATAATTTTTTTTTTTTTTTTTTTTTTTTAGTGCTGGCAATTGAACCCAGGGCCTTGTGCTTGCAAGGCAAGCACTCTACCAAGTGAGCTATATCCCCAGCCCTGAAATAATTTTACTAAAATATTTCAGTCATTCCTTCAGAAAAGAATCTTCTCCTTCCCCACCCAACATTGATCCCAATGGCTGATGTTTGAAGTTTCAAGAGATTTATTTTTTTACCACTTTGTGTATTGTGAAGAACAGACATTTAAATGAGTATTCTAAAAGTCATTGAGGTCTGCAGAGGAGCAAGTTCATCAAAATTTCAACCTACAGGTTGCTACTCACTCTGTTCTCAGTGAAAAGTTGTTCCTTTGCATTTAAATAAATAAGAAGGAAGTGTAACTGCTATCCAGCTACGGAAAAAATGCTTAAAGTTGCACTTTAACATTGAATTCTGTAGCCCACTTACAGTTGAAAACTACAGTGGAAGTGTTTTCTTAAAATGTTTCACAAATGGATTACCATGAGACTGTGATTTTGATCATCCTTACAGTCCCAGGTGGCTCCCAGATATCATTGCTTCCATCTAAAAGTGATCTCTTCTTAGACAAGTGTGTGTAATACATCTGAAAATAGTTTTGATTGTGCTGAATGATAAGAGCTTAAAAGGGCTGAGGAGAAGACCAGCAAGTTGATTCATTGTAGATGCATTCATTGTTCTCAAAGAGTACCAAGTGTTTATTTGTATTTGATCAATTAGCTTAAAGTTCTTTTCTCTCCAACAAGTTAAGAAGTGGTATCCTTTCCAAGTCACCGTACCACTGTTAACCAGCATTTGATTACAAATAAGCAATTGCACTTGAAAGGGTTATTGCTAAACACATTTCAATACTGAATCAGTGACCCTTTGAGGAACTTATCCAATGCATTTTCCCATGTTACTCCTTAGGTCCTTTTCACCCACAGAAGAAATCTTTCAATTCCAAGGGTATCATTGGAAAACCCGAGTTAATCCCAAGCATACAAGTGCTGCTAAAGACTTTCTTAAACAATGTTTCAAAAAGCGATTTCAAGGAGAATGTGTGGATTTTATCATCGTTAGGGTCCCATATTGATGTTAACAGGTGTAGCTCCCATATCTATTAGTTTTCTTGTTAGGCCAGTTTGTTTATTAATATTGAAATGTGGTTTTAAAGTGATGTGTCAAATTAGCATAGACATGCTGAGGTGGAGGAGTTCCAGCAAGATTCTTCAATGTACACACAATTACTGTGTTCTGTAGGAGTATACAGTTGTTTGTATTTAGATGACTCATCATAAAGCAAAAGTGCCTAACAGCAAGGAAATGAAAGGTATCCAATCACTGCCTTTGTTTCAAAGGCAACTGCAGTGCAAGCATGATTGCTGAAAATATTTTAGTATTGGATTCAAATGACACAGTGGGAAACATATCCTATGCATGTTCCCACATTACTTCTTAGGTATTTTCCAAAAATAGCAGAAATATTTGAAATCAAAGTGAATCATTTGAAATTTGGTGGAAATTCCCAGTAGATAACTACTGTTAATGAGTTTCTTAAAGAGTTCAAAAACAGATTTCAAAGACTTCTGTATATTTGTTCATTGTTTCAGTCATAATTTTCACCCAGAGAATGGAGCATCTCTCTATGAAAGTTTTTAAGTTACCCCAGTTTGTGTAGTAGCAGGGAACACTGGTTTGAATGTACTGTCTCTAAACAGATTAGAAGGGCTGAGGAGGAGGAATTCCAGCATTTTCCTTTAACACAATGTACTCACTGTGTTCTTTAGGAATATATTATAGATTTTATTTGGATGGAGGAACACAAATAAAAATGTGCTTAACACAAAGTTATTTAAAGGTATCCAATCACTGCCATTGAACCAGTAGTATGAATTCCTATATTCCATCATGGCCACTGCCATTGAAGGGTGATTTCTTAAAATGATACAGAAAAGGATAACAATGACACTTTGTGGAACAGATACTCTGCATGGTACCAATTTCTTCTCAGGTGTTAGCATTTGGAGCTTCATGAATTTTTACTTCATTTAATTTGTGTACTCTCCATGTAGATTGGTGGATGTGTACACTTAATAGAGCTTAAAAAGCATGAAGAGGAGAAATACCAGCAAACAGCTGCAAGTTACACTTGCTCACTCTGTTCTCCATGAAAGAATAAGTTGATTTGGATTTGTTTGAATAAAGAGGAAATGTAAGTGCTTTCCAGCAACAGAATAAACACTTTAAATTCAAATAGTATCATTGTATTCAGAAACACATTCCAAGCAGGAAAGTGCAGTGGAAGAGTTTCCTAAAATGTTTTACAAATGGATTTCAATGTGACTTTGTGAATTTGAACATCCTCCAGTCCCACTTAGAGCCAACCTGTTAGTGCTCCTAACAACCATTGCTCCCTTGTTTGACTCTTTTGTGTAATAGGACTGAAAGAATATTTGAATGTGCTGACTGAAAAGACCTTACAAATGCTGTGATGCTCCAAGGTAGAGAACTTCACTGTACACATAAGTACCTTGTGTTTTCCATTTGGATCAATTAACACAAAGCTTCATTGTTCAATAGGAAGTTAAAAATTCTTTCCTTTTCAAACCATATTAAGTTGGTTAACCATCATTGTATTCCAGGGGAACTGCAGGTGAAGAATGACTGTTGAAAAGGTATCACTACTGGATATCAAAGACTCTTTGGAGAACAAATTCTATGCATCTTCCAGTTACACACTTAAATGCTTTCCAGCTACAAAAAAAAAAAAAAAAACAAAAAAAAAACAAAAAACAAAAAACAAAAAACCTTCAAAGAGTATCATTTGAAACAGGGACTTCATTCCCAGCAGACAACTGCTGTTATAAAATTTCTTAAAAACATTTATTAAAAGGATTTCAAGGTCTTTTGGATTTGATCATCCTTACAGTCCCTCATTTCTCACAGATATTGAGGTTCCTATCAAGGGGAGATTTCTTGTTAGTCAACATAGTGCATTTGCCTGGAACTTTGGTAAGATGGTGCTGTCTAAAATAGTACAGAAGTCCTGAGGGGAGCAGCTCTAGCATGTTGCTTCAACTTAAACCCTCAAAATGTTCCTTATGAGTATATGATAGTTTCTGTTAGGTTGAATTTGAGCGACTATATGAGGAATAGTGGAGCCACTGAGGCGAAAGGCAGCGCACCACATGGCAACAAATCAAACAGGGGCAGGAAATCTCCACTGACCCTTAACTCAACCTATCACTCAGCATAGCCCCCCACAAGTTCCAGCCTGTAAAATCCCCAAGCACCCAAAGCCATGTGCTATTTTCTCTGACTCCCTACCCTGACCTCTCCCACGGGGCTCTGGGAATATAGCTCAAGAGTCAAATTCCAATAAAGCTTGCTATGGCAGTTTTCTCTCCAATTTTATTGGGCCACTAGTCCTGGCCCCAAGCTTACATTTTCTATATGGATGAATTTTCACACATTTTTGTAAGAAGATGCAGCTCCAATTTCTGTTAGCTTTTTTATTCATCCAGTTTTTGATTATCATGGAAATATTGTTTAAAAGTGATGTGTCAAATTAGCATAGACATGCTGAGTTGGAGGAGTTCCAGAAATTTCCTTCAATGTACACATACTCGCTGTGTTCTCTAGGAGTATATAATTGTTGTATTTGGATGACTCATCACAAAGTAAAAGTGAGGAACAGCATGAAAATGAAAGGTATCCAGTCACTCCCTTTGTTCCAGTGATAAGCAGAATGCATTTCAAAAGGGCAATTGAAGTTCAAAACTGATTGTTGAAAATATTTTAGTACTGGATGCAAGTGACTCTTTGGGGAACATATCCTATGCATGTTCCCACTTTACCTCATAGGTATTTTTTGCAATAGAATAAATTCTTCACTTAAAAGTGATTCATTTGAAGTTGGAAATAATTCTCAGCAGAAAACTGATGTTAGAGTTTCTCAAAAAGTATTCAAAAACGGATTTCAAAGATATCTGCATATTTGATCATTGAGTCAGAATTTCATCTCAGAGAATGGTTTCTGTCTCTACCAGAGCTTTATGTTTACCCATTTGTGTAGTAGCAGGGAACTATGGTCTAAATGTACTGCCTCTAAACAGATTAGAAGGGCTGAGGAGGAGGAGTTCCAACATTTTCCTTCAAAACAACATACTCACTGTGTTCTCTAGGAGTATATGATAGTTTGTATTTGGATGAAGGAAAATAAAGAAAATGTGCTTAACACAAAGTTATTGAAAGATATCCAATCACTGCCTTTGAACCAGTAGTAGGAAGCAGTACATTCCAAATGGCCACTGCCATTGAAGGGTGCATTCTGAAAATGATACACTAATGGATTCCAATGACTCTTTGTGGAGCACATCCTCTGCATGATAAAAATTTCATCCCAGGTGTTAGTGCTTGTAGCTTCATGAGCTGTCTTTCTGATGTAGTTTGTGTATTCATAAATATTGGTGGATATGTTGCCTAGAGAGAGCTTAGAAAATCTGAAGAGGAGCAAGATCAGCAAACAGCGCAAGTTGTAGTTGCTCATTGTGTTCTCAATGAGAACAAGTTGGTTTGAATTTGGATAAATAAGAAGGAAACATAAGTGCTTTCCTGCAACAGAATCAAGTTTAAATTGAAAGATTATCACTGTTATAGGAAAAACATTCCCAGCATAACAGTGCATTGGAAGGGTTTTTCTAAAATGTTTCACAAAAGGATTTTGTTGTGACTTTGTGAATTTGATCAACTTCCGTCCCACATGGAGCCCACATATATGTGTTCCTAACTACCAGTGCTCTATTGTTTAACTCTTTTGTGTAATATGACTGAACTGATATTTGAATGTGCTGGCTGAAAGAGCTTAAAAATGCTGTGGTGCTTCAAGGGAAAAAACCTGTCTGTATCCAATGAGCAATTTGTGTTTTACATATGGATCAATTAATACAGAGCTTGATTGCTCAGCAGGAAGTTAAAAATTGTTTCATTTCCAAGCCATCATAAATTTAACTGTCATTGTATTCCAAAAGGGCAATAAAATGCTCAAGTGGAAGAGTCCCCCAAAGACCACTAGGGAGCCAGAGTCCAATAGGAGGGCAAAAGGACCATTTATTAGCATACTCGAGTCTGGACCATCATCCAACACACTGACACATTGGGCAGAGAAGAAGCAGCCCCGACCATTACAAGTGTTCCTTTTTATAGGAGAAAACCACAAGTAGTGATTTGGAAACCACAAGCGGGGAGTTTCATGCCTTAGCATTTCAGGTTTGGGTAAAGGTCTGTGGGGTGTACCTGACCTTGTTGGAGATAGGTCAGGGGTGGGCATGATCTCAGAACAGGAACTTCTGAGTTCATAGGAACTTTCGTCTTGTACTATGATTGGTCTGGGAGTGGACTGTTTGTTCTTTGGGGTTTTGGGGGCCCAACTGAGATGGAGGCTCTTCCCTAAGATGGAGTCAGGTGGGTTCAATTGAGTCCCCTCATTTTCCCCTCAGACTAGAACCTAAGAGTCCCAATCATGGGACTCCAGTAAGGTCTATAGTCTCTGAGTCTAGGGGCTGATCGTGAGAATGCATAACCATCATTTGAATGGCCCCCAGCCATTCTTTCATGAACTACACTAATCTGTTCAGAATGCATGGTCCCAATGTTAGGAACAAGAGTAAAATAATAAGCAGCCCAAGTAAAGTAGAAATCAAGGTGATCAACCAAGGGGAGGAATTAAACCATGATTCAAACCAGCCCTTTTGTGCCTCCCTTTCCTTCTTTCATTTTGCTAGTTCTTCTCTAACTTTAGCCATGGATTCTTTAACTACTATTGAATGGTCAACATAAAAGCAACATTCTTCACCTAGGGCTGCACATAATCCTCCTTGCTGTAGGAAAATCAAATCTAATGCCCTCCTCTTTTGCATCACTACTTCAGCTAGGGAAATGAGGGACTCTTGAAAGTGGGAAATGTAGTTTTCTAGTCTCTCAATATCTAGATCAATAGCCACTCTTAAACTAGAGTAATGTTGGTTTTGATTTATTAAGGAAGCTGTTCCTGTTCTGGCTCCTATGAGTCCCACATCCAGAAACATACTTAGGGTTAGGGCTGTAAGAGATTCCCTGTTGGACTGCTGGGGGTCCCCTCTTAGTCGTCTATAGAAACCCTCATCTGAATGATACAACAGCCTGCGAACTAGCCGAACGAGAATGCAAAAAACCTGGGAGTTATTGATCACCTTTGTGTGGGCACATGGTGTGAGGCCTGTAGAACAGTCCCACAAAGTGTCCTGCTGGGGAATTAGGTATTGACTTGAGTTGCCCAGTGGCACACTTTGCATAAGAACTGGTGAGATTCAGGGATATGACCTATAGAGAGCCCTTTTCCAGTGACTTGTTTTAAGGTTAGGGTACCTTTTGATTGCCAGCAACATTCAGCAGAGCTGGGGAAAGGGGTGTAATTTCCTAGAGTTGCTATGTCTTCATAGTAAGGTGGGGCTGTATCATAGCACAGTCAACAGAATTTAGTCATATTTGGTTTAGATAGGACTAAGTAGGATTGTTTCTGAAGAGTTAACAGGGGATCATCAAGGGCCTCTGCCAGAAAAGTGACAGACTCTGGTGGTGAGGTCTTGGTGCCAGAAAATGTGGTTGAAGAATGCATTAGGCATGTTTTGGGGGTGCTACTTTGCTGAACAGATTATCTGCTTGGGTTAAGTACCTGGTTGAGACCCAGTGCTGTTTTTCTCAGGGGTCTCTGAATTAGCTTGGTAGTGAAAATTAGTCCAGCATTGTACCCAGGTTTTTCCAGCCTCCCAGTTTGCCTTCTTTCCCATGGTGGTAAACTTTATGATTAACAGTTGCAGCGTCCCCCTGGGGTATCTAATGGGAATGCAGAATAACCTGATTGGTCTTTGATATAGCATGGCCCACAATTTACCCTTTTACTGTCCTGTTGACCATAACCTCATCCCACTTCTTGCATGTTTCCACCCCTTTCCACTGAGATCAGGGCTCCAGTGATTGGGTGAGCCCATGTGATCCATCCGTAGATCCATCCGTAGACCCCCATACTTTACAGTAGGCACTTTCAGGACCTCTGCACTTGCAATTTTCTTTCTGTCTTATGAGTGAGCAAAGCAGACGTAGAACCTTAGGCTTCTGGTATTGCTATGACCCCTGGGGGGTCTTACCTCCATATCCCAGGAAGGGTTTCTGTTCTGAGGGGTCCCATGCTTCCCCCAGAAGGTCACATAAGTCCACATGGAAGTCAGGGAACCAAGTTCCTTGGGGGACTAAGTTGAGGAGGTGACATTGGCTACTTCACCAGTTTCCATGTTGATGATCATCCAGGTTTGGTTCCAAGGGAGGTGGGGATTTCCTTGAGCAAGCACAGTACTTACAGTTAGAAAGCAAAGGGTTACTGCCTGAAATGTTTTAAGTGCAGCTTGAGAGGATTTTCAGGGTTTCTGGATACCATCCATTTTTCACCTTTGTGGCTTTACTCAAGTGCAAAGGGGTCCACAAAACTGGTGTGGGTATAGTGGATCCAGGTGGCTATTCCACCCACTTTGATGGTGGTGGGTGTGACAAGCAGGATAACATAGGGTTCCTTCCACCTTGGTAACAGGGATCCTTGTTGGTGTCTCTTGATGTAGATGCAATCACCTGGGAAAAACCTATGGTGTTCAGGAGTATTTCTAGACTCATAGAGTGCCCTGAGTTTAGGTAGGCCAAATATCTTTGTGTACCCTATTTTGCATAGTGTCCAGAAGATCTCAGTCATCCATTTCTGCAATTAGATTTGACTTCAAGTTTGGAATAATGGAAGGAGGTGTCCCAAACATGATTTCATAAGGACTCAATCCCATCTGGTATGGGGAGTATCTTACTCTATATAAAGCAAAGGGGAGGAGAGTCACCCAGTTTGCACTGGTCTCAATGGTTAATTTATTTAAGGTCTCTTTAAGGGTTCTGTTCATCCTTTCTACTTGTCCTGAACTCTGTGGTCTATTGGCACAATGCAGTTCCAATCACACCCCAGGAACTTGGCTAGGTTCTGACTCACCTGTGATATGAATACTGGTTATCTGACTCCATCAAGTGGGAAAATCATATCTGGGTAAAATGTCTTCTAGAAGCTTCTTGGCAACCACCTGTGCTTGGTGGGGAATGCTTCAGTCCATCCTGAAAAGGTATCTATAAACACTAGTAAATACTTATAACCATATCTGCCAGGTGTTACCTCAGTGAAATCCACTTCCCAATAGGCCCCAGGATTTTTGCCTCTGAACTGTACTCCAGGGTTTTTCAGATTTGTCACTGCATTAGTAAGCTGGCATGCCTTACAGTTGGAGATGATGTTATTGATTTTCTGTTGACTGTCCTTAATTTTTACTTTGGAATGTCTAATTAAGTCTTGCATCCTCCTCACTCCCATGTGAGAAGAGCGGTGTATTTTTTTAAGTCTATTTCCTATCTTTTCAGGTAGAATTAATTTGTGATTGCCTGATCTCCACCATCCATTGAGGTTCTGAGCCATAGGAAAGGTTTTGATCCAGGCTAAGTCCTCTTGAGAGTAATCTGGATGTTCAAGCTCACTGGGTGCTTCTGGATCTACTAGTACTTGGGTCAGCAATACTGAGTCAGTTTGAAGAGGTACTCTTCAGGCAGTTTTGTCTGCCAGGATGTTGCCCCTGGGGATGGGCCCAGTTCCTTTTTGATGTCCAGAGCAGTGGATAATAGCCAGTTTGGTGGGCATCCATAGAGTTTTCAGTAAACCTAAGACTTTATCTTTATTTTTATTGCTTTTCCCTCAGCAGTCAATAAGCCTCGCTCCCTGTAGATGGCTCCATGCACATGAGCGGTAGCGAAGGTGGAGCGACTGTCCATATATACATTGACATTTTGTCCTTGATCCAGTTCTAGGGCTTTAGTCAGGGCAATTAATTCTGTCTTTTGTGCAGAAGTCCCGGATTGTAGGGGTTCTGCCCATATAACCTCTGTCTCTGTTCTTACGGTGACTCCAGCATACCTGTTTCCATCCTGGATGAAGCTTCCATCAGTATACCAGATTGCATCAGCGCTGGGCAACAGGGTGTCCTGTAGGTCCGACCGTACACTGTGGGCATGTGCCAGAATCTCAGTACAGTTGTATAGTGGTGCCTCTAAAACCAAGTCAGGCAGCAGATTGGCAGGATTCAGAGCTGTTGGTACTTAAAATGTGACTTTAGGAGGCTTTAATAGCAAAGCCTGATAATGAGTCATTCTGGAATTGCTCAGCCATCAGTCAAGTGGTTGTTTGAGCACAACTTCAAGGGCATGTGGGGTTATTATAGTTAGATTCTGTCCTAGTGTCAGTTTGTTGGCATCTTTGACCAACAGTGCTACTGCCACTCTGATCCAGAGACAGGGCAGCCAGTCTGCTGCAATGGGATCCAATTTTTTTGATAAATAGGCCACCAGCCATCACCAGGGACCTATTGTTTGAGTTAGGACCCATTTTGCAATGCCCTGGCTTTTATCCACATACAGACAGAAGGGTTTAGTTATGTCTGGGAGCCCTAGGGCAAGGGCTGATAGCAAACTCTGTTCAAGCCCCTCAAAGGCCTTTTGATAGTCTAGTGTTCACTGGAACTGACCTTCCTTGGTGGCTTCATATAAGGATTTAGCAATTTCCACGAATCCTGGGATCCATAGTCTACAAATGCTTGCTGATCCTAGAAATTCTCTCACTGTCTGGTGTTAGTAGGAGTAGGAATCTTTAAGACAGTCTCTTTTTGTGCATCAGAGAACCAGCACTGCCCCTCCTTTATGATGTATCCAAGATATGATACCTGGGGCTTGCAGAGCTGGGCCTTCTTAGCAGAGGTGCAGTATCCCAAAACTTTCAGGAGTTTTAGGAGTTGTTCTGTCCCTTCCACACAGGCATCTTGACTTGCTGCTGTGATTAAAAGGTCATCAACATACTGCAACAGGTTTATTTCTGGGTTATTGGTATGGTACTCACCCATGTCCTCATAGAGGACTTCATCAAAGATGGTGGATGAATTTTTGAAGCCTTGCAGGAGCCTCGTTCAGGTCAATTGTCCACTGACTCCTATCTCTGGGTCATGCCATTCAAAGGTAAAGTAGTCCTGGCTTTTTGGGGCTAGCAGCAGATTGAAGATAACATCCTTTAGATCTAATACTGTGTACCACTCATGATCAGGGGAAAGCGTGCTAAGCAGGGTATATGAATTTGGCACCGTAGGGTGTATGTCCATTACTCTTTTGTTAACTTCCCATAAATCTCGTACCGGGGAATAGTCCTGGGCATGTGGCTTTTTGGTTGGGAGTAGGGGAGTGTTCCGGGCTGATTGTGTGGGCCTGAGGACTACCAAACTTAGCAACCTCCAGATAAGGGGTGTGATCTCCTCTTTTGCTTCAAGGGGCATGGGATACTGATGAACCTTAACTGGGTTTGACCCTGATTTGAGTTCCACAAATACTGGGGGACAGCTTTAAGCCAGACACATGCCCCATATTTTGGCCCATGCTGAGGGAAATTTTGGAGCCAATTTTCCAATTGGGGGTCTAGTTCCAGACCTGTTTGGTGCATCCTATACTCTTTAGTAGGATTGCTAGTTACAAGTATGTGGAGGGGTTCCCCTTTGCCATCAAGCAGTTGGGCCCCCTTCTGAGAAGCAAATTTGGGCTTTAATTTTGTTAGCAAATCTCATCCCAACAAGGGGTGGGCAGTCTGGGATCACTAGAAATGAATGGGCTACTCATCCTTTTCCTAGGTCCACAGTCCTTTGGGTAGTCCATGAATAAGGCTTGACTCCTGTGGCTCCTTGGACCCAGGTTGTTTTGCTCATTATAGGTCCATTATCCCAGAGCCGAACCCAGTTTTGAGCTCCAGTGTCAATCATAAAGTCAATTGGTTTCCCCTCCACTTTTAAGGTTATTCTGGGCTTGGGGAGAAGGACCAAACCCCATCCCCCCAGTCACAGTCCACATCTGGAGTACTGAGCACTTTGGTCCCACTACGTCCTGCCTTCTGGGGACACTCTTTAGCTCCAATGACCTTCCTCTTTACAATAAGCACATTGGGGACTTTATTACCTTTAATTTGCTTGTTATCTTCTTCTTTGGCTACCAGTTGTCGTAGCTGCTGCTGGCGTTCCTCTGGCTCTGCGGTTGCAGCTAGCAGGATGTTGGCGAGGTGTCGATTCCTCTGCCGCTCCTTTTTGATTTTTTCCTCCACACTGACCCTTCCATTAAACATTTTTTTTCTGCCACTACAACTAGATTCCTTATAATCTTTTCTCCCAACATTCCAGTTTCTGCAGCTTCTTTTTAATATGTGGAGCTGACTGATTAATGAAAGCTAAGGTTACTGCCACTGCGCTGTCCAGTGAATCTGGATCAAAATGAGTTTATCTCCTAAAAGCTTCCTGCAACCTTTTTAGAAAGGCAGCTGTGCTTTCTTCAGGTCTATGCTCTATATGATAAACCTTACTCAAATTTGTGGGCCGACGTGCAGCCACCTTGAGACCCGCCAACAGAGTCCCACAATACACCAGGAGGTTCTCCTTACCTTCCACTGTATTATAATCCCAGTTTGGGTGGGTCAAGGGGAAAGCTGCATTGATGAGAGTCTGATTGGTACTTGGCTCTCCATTAGGTCCTCGGACTAGCTTTCAGGCCTCCATTTGGATGCAGTCCCTTTCTTCTGTGGTGAAGAGAACCTGTAAGAGTTGCTGACAATCATCCCAGGTGAAATGGTGGGTGAAAAGGACAGTTTCAAAAAGGTTAATCAACTGTTTGGGGTCTTCAGAAAATGGCACATTTCGAGCCTTCCAATTATAAAGATCACTAGTGGCAAAGGGCCAATAGTGCTATGGTTGGTTACCATTTTGTTTGGGTGGTCCTACTGCCCAGAGAGGGAGGATTGTTGACCCTGACCCAGTCTTGGGAGTTTCTCCCCTATGACTTCTGGTCCTGAGGGCTGGCCTCCCTCTGGTATTTTTTGGTAGAACTGTAGGAGAGGGTTTTAGGGGGGCCAAAGAGGCTGCTGGCAGCAGTAAGTGTCTAGGAGCATAAGGGGGAAGGGCAAAGATGTCTTCCTCTAGAGTGAATCCTTGGAAAACTTCAGGCTTAGTAGCAGAAGGGGTTCTGGCAGAGGGGTCTGTCTTGGTGACCACCAGGACCCTAACCTGTTGAGGTAAGAAAGGTTTAAGCCAGGGAGGAGGGTTTTCAATGAGGTTCCGCCAAATTACAATGTAAGGCACTTGGTTTGGGTGACCTGTGCAAGGCTTGACAATGATGTCTTCAGTGTCCTTGATGATAATCAGGTGGAAGGTGCTTTCTGGAGGCCACCCAACATCAAGAGTTGGCCATTGTGTCCTGCAAAAGGTAATGAGTTTAGACTTTTTAACCAAGAAAGAAAGGTTACATGCTCTGGTTTCCACATCCTTATAATGAGGTATTATTAAGTCCAATGGAGAAGAGGCTGATTGTCCCATAATGTCCTTCACAGTCACACACACAGATACTAATAACAAAGACAACAGATGACACTTAGAACACAGGCAGCAAATTTGCCTCTCTTAGATGTAAAAATGAACAAAATCCAAAATGACAGCTTGGGGCGGCCATGGGGGAACAACCAGCAGTATTACAGAAAAGACCAAAGTTGAGGCTCATCATCCTCAATTAAACAGATGTGAGGCTGTCTGTCTCCACTCAAATAGATGTGAGGCCCTCTGTCCTTACTCAAACAAATGTGAGGCTCTCCATCCTCACCTTTGGGGACTGGAACGTCTTCCAGTCTCTTGTGACCATGGTTGTCCAGCACGTACACTCTAACCATTTACTGTCGCACAGATTACAGATCACAGATGGGTGCCCAGGAAATGAAAATAAAGGAAAACACTTAAAACATTTACAAACTGCTTGAGAATCTTCTGGGCCAGGGTCCATGGGGTCAAGGGGTGTCAAGGTCTTAAGCCCCCTTGCTCTTTTCGACCAGAGACAATGGAAGGGGACACTCCCCAACAAGGTCAGACCAGAATAGGTAGGGCCGACTGACCGCCTGCTCCCAGCCCTCCTGGCGGAGGACAGTCAGATGTGTCAGGGAGACCAGTCACAGCAGGAACTCATTTATTGAGAAAATCACACAGCCTTTATGTAGGGTGGGGGCTAGGCGGGAACCAATCAGTTTAAAGGTCAGCAAGGCATGGGATGTTCACGCAGGCAAGAGTCCCATAGGACTATATGGCAAGTACGAGCTGACCACGTTCACGGAACTGTTGTTAACCAATCCCTGACGGTGGTCTGATTTATCCTCATTAACTATTGAAACTGCCTTTGAGGCCTTGATCTTGCTCACTCGCCAGGGAGTAAGGAGTCAGCCTGAGTTAGTTAACGTGTCATTTGTCCCAACAGAGGGGAATTGAGGATGAGTCCCCAGATGAAATTCCCAAGTTGATGAGTTCCCCAAAGTCCACCAGGGAGCCAGAGTCCAATGCAAGCACAAAAGGTCCATTTATTAGTAGACTTGAGTTTGGACCATCATCCAATGCACTGACTCAGCAGGCAGAGGAGGAGCAGCCCTGACCATTACAAGGGTTTCTTTTTTATAGGAAAAATCCATAAGCAGGCAGTTGGGGGTCATAGGCGGGGGGGTTATTCCTTCGCATTTTGGGATTAGGTAAGGGTATGTGGGGTGTACCTGTCCTTGTTGGGGATGGGTCAGGGGGTGGGAATGATCTCAGAAAAGGAACTTTTGAGTTTGTAGGGATTTTACTCCTGCACTATGATTGGTCTGGGAGTAAGCTGTTTTGTTCTTTTGGGGGTTGGGGGCCTGACTGAGATGGAGGCTCTTCCCTAAGATGGAGTCAGATTGGTTCAATTGAGTCCCTTCCTTGAGATAATAATCTTTTGAGCATTTGTGAGCCATATATGGCACCATCAGCAATCTCACCCACAATGGTAACCAGTGAGTGTGGATGTCATTTTCAGTCCCTCTGATAAGGTCAGCAGAACTTTCTGGGTAGCGTTTGTAATGGTCTACCATTCTCTCCATGCTCCTGGCCAATGTGATAAGTCACCAGAAAAACACAACCCACTTGATTCCATTCAGAAGCTGAGACTAGTTTCCTTCCCTTCCTGATATGCTGAGAACAGGTGGATATTTGTGGCACTTTGGGACCAGGAGCATCAGTGGGGGATAGAGAGCATCAGTATCTGGACACATCTGCAGCATGCTGGTCAAAAAATCAGTGAGAAAACAGGAGATTTCCTCATAAGTTGAGAGGAAGAGCCTCAGATGAGGCCTGAAGCTGAATGACCTTGCAAGAAGGAGAGGGAGACCAAGTCCAGTGTGACACCTGGAATGATGGGCTCAATGGAGGTGAGATGAGATGAAAAGCACTGGTCCACACCCTGGGGTGAACCCAATTCCTGACCACAGCTGTGCCTGATCTCTGGCCCCACTGCCACACACACATGGCTCCCTGTACTTGTCACTCCTTCCCTCTGCTCCACCCTGCACCATGCTCAGCTTCCACCATCCCTGTGGCAGTGTTCCTACATCTGCTGTGTGACCTCACCTGTCTCACAGCCCAGCAGGAGGTCTTTGCTGCACTGCCTGCCCAACATGCTCTGCTGCTCCTGGTCCCCAGCACTGCATCAGCTCCATCCACATACTCCCTCCCACATCCCACAATACTGGCAATTTGATGCTACAGATGGGTTGAGGCCCCAAAGGACTGGGATAAAAACAGCCCCCCCAGGGGTAGAAGATAGGCAATTTCAAATGTCTGGACCAACCTATGGAGCTTTGCTCTGAGCTATGTGCCATGGCTGTTCTTGCCTCCTGACTGTCCTCCTGCTGCCTTGTGATGCTACTGCAGTTGCCATGGCTTTGGATTTAAAGAAACTGTGAGTGTCAGCTGCTCCTGCCCTTCTGGGATACTGTCCTTTTCCCTCCAGCTCCATTGTAAACTGTTCCATCCATGGGCAGCCCTGCATGTCCTCACTAACAACTGGAATGAAAATTTCATGCTGATGTGGTCTGAAGGTCCTTGTTTAAAAGCCAGAGGAAAAAAATTATCCTATTCGTACTGAAGGCTGAGAAAAGAGAGACAGAGAAATTGGGTGTATAGCCTGGCCCAGAGTCTGGAATCATGTTGGAAATATCTGACATGTAGGTCCTGGTCACCAAAGAAGGTAGAAAAAAAAAAAAAAAAAAAACACTCAGACTAATCAGCTAAGTCAGCAGGGTAAGAACTTTTCTTTTGCATGCAGAAGGGTACATGGCAATCAAAACTGAAAGCACACATACTGAGAAGGTCATCTGCTGGTCTCTTTATTCCTGATACAAGTAGTACTTGTCTGCTGCCCACTGGTCAGAGTGACCACACATTTTTGGTCATGAACACATACTGAGGAAGGGAAGGTTGAGAAGTACAGATGTAGAAAGGCATCTATTGTAGGAAAAGGGAAGTCAGAAAGTGAGGGGTTACCATGGAGATTTTTCTGGTTTGACAGAAAAGACTGAGACTTGTTCTTTCTCAATATTCAGGTCAGGAGGATGGTGGTTGAGGGTGCACTTTGGTAAACACCTGTCCTTATTATGGTAGAGGTTTGGTTTTGCTGATAGAAATCACAGCTGTCTTGAGAGGTCAAGGAAGAACTGTGTCACAGGGGTCCTGGGTGGCAAAGGAAGCACTTGAATCAACCCTCACCTCACAGTCAAGGGCTCAAGACCCTGAAGTTGATGCTGAGTGGGCAGGAGGCGGGTGGAAGGCAAAGGGGCAGATGAGAGTAGTAACTCTGGGACTGAGTCATGGCTCGCTGCCCTTGGCAGAGGCTGGGTACTGTCCCATGGCTGCCCACTCCTACATGGTGCACTTCAAGGCCTGGGTCTTCTCTCAGTCCACCTCAACATAGTTGTCCTCTTCAGAGGCAACAGATTACCTGGATGTCTGAGGAGAAAGTGGCTGAGTTACTAGCCAGTTAAGGAGGGTAGAAACAAGGCAGTCCCAGCTGAAAGGGACAGGAGGTGGCCTAACTCCCTCAGGAGTTCTCCTGAGCATGGGATTCAGCCTGACCTCCAGCACACTGTCCCCATCTTGGAGGGGACAGGCCCTTTGTGTCACCTGAGGTTCCTGCTATGGCAACCCAGGCTATTTCCTGGGTGTTTGTATGAACCTTACCTCCATGTATACCCCTATCATCCACCAGGAGGAAGTTCAGGGTGTAGGAACTGTTTGTACTCCCCAGATGTGGAAATGAGCCCAAGCCTGTCTCTCCACTACTCATCCTCAGGGAGGAGACAAGGAGTGTGGGCCACAGTTTTATGTGGGTCCCATGAAGAGCCCTTAACTCTGCAAGACACAGCTCCATCCTCCAGTTGAGACTGGCTGGACTCTTCTCTAGGCCCTTGTATCTGAAAACCTGCCCCACAGTGAGTGCTTCTCAGACCAAGATGCAGAAGCCTTGGGCTCCAACTGTTCCTGACTCCATAACCCTGAGCTAGTTGGGCTTCTGCAGTCATGTCAGGCTATGCAGAGAGAGTCACCCTGTGCCCTGAGGTGTTTACCAGCTAAAGTAAGTTCAAGTTTCCATGGCTGAGTTGCAGGGAATGAGGCAGAAAGCTGATTTCCCTGAAGCCATTTTCCCCCAGGCACTTTGTGGAGGGTACTCTGGGAGCTTAGGTGAAAATAAAGGGCTACACAACCAACACTAACGTGGCTCTTCTCAGGGACTGGGTTGCTGGTACCACAGAAAGGAGGGTTTAATGTTAGGCTGCTGTCCCTGGGCTCTGCTATCACAAGAAAAAATGCAGTCAGCGAACACAGTGGTACAAGCACTGCCCATCCACAAGGCTCCCAGTGTGGCTCTGCAGGAGCAGTGTCTACAGTTTAAAACATGGATAGTTTGGTTCAGAGAGGTGTAGTGACCTACCCATGGTGACACAGGTATGTAACTGAGGTCTCACATCTGCTTCTTGCCTGCTGCCTTAAAGACAGAAAGGCAGCAGGTTGTCTGTGGGCATTGTCTCTAAGGTTTGTGTGGCCGTTCTAAATCAGGTCTGTAGATAGTCCTACCTGTGGCTGGAGTTGTGGTCACACTGGAGCAGCCTGGACTCCTCTAATGACCCCCTAATATTCTCCTGCAGTTCCATGGAATGATACAGGTGGAGCCCATATTCTGTGACCAGGTGCTGGGTAGCTCTGCCCTGTAAGCCAGGATTTCAGGACATGCCCTGCCTGTGTTCACCACATACTGTGGACTGCACCTTGTGCCTCTCTTCTTCCAAAACCACCCTGTGAAGGCAGTGGTTCTGCCACCTGCACCACAGTCAGGAGTCTTTGAGACTTCTCTGGGAAGCATGCCTTCCCTGCAGCTAATGATGAGGCCCTGTGCTCAGGACAAAATTTCAGCCAGAGTCTATCCCAAGGGAGGAAGGAAGTCTGGGTAAAGGCAAGGAAACAGAACCACTGGGAGCAAGGAGTGGGCCTTAGGGAGCTCACGACAAAGATGAGCATTCCCTCACTGTGTCCTGGGTGCAGGCTGGTGGTGCTCTGTGTGGTGAGGCACAGGTTCTGAGAGGAGCTGGAGACCTCAGTGCAGCTGCTGTGAAAGGATGAGGAATCATAGGTGCATGCTCTGACCTCCAGCTGGCCTCAGCTTTATGCCATCCCCAGAGTAAGATCTAATCAAGGAGGGAACTGTCCCCCTTCACCAACCATGGTACCCAGCCTCAGGAGGCCTATGAGCCAATAGCAGCAGTGGTTCCTGTCCAACCCTCCTGACCCCCAGATCAGAAAGAGTCCAGTCATCTCTCTCTTATCCCAACCCTCCAAACATGGATGCTCACATGGCCCTGGGCAACTGGGAGGATAGCTGGCCAATGACGCTGCCACATGGATCCAGGAGGACTGAATTTGCTGGAACAGAAGGAACTCAGTGACAGCACACAAGTGCAGACACACAGCATGATCATGGAGGAAATTCATGGCCTCCTCAGCTTCACATGGGGAAACTGAGGCAAAGTCTCACACTGTTCTTCATGTTTCCAAATATGTTTTACCTACTTTAATTGTAACCATATGTCCTGGATCCAAAATGGGACACATGTTCTGTCCACAGATTTTTCTTTCCAGGCTTAAGATATTATGAAGGAAATCAGGAGGCTGCCTCTGAAGTGGAGCTCATCACTGGTAACACTCCCCACTACTCCTGGGCAGTCTGATAGGACACTGTGGAGGGATGTGGCTACACAGGCCCTGCAGCTTGAGTTTCACACACTGGGATTTAGTCTCTGTTAGTCAGACCCAATGCTCTTTCTATCACTGTTCCTCACCTGGAGCCCTGACATGGGTCTTGGTGTACAGAACGAAGCAGTGCAGATCTGGGCCTCAGAGTTCTTCCTCTTGGCCCACACAGGGCCAGATATGACAGCAGTAAACACCTCAAGTGCCCCAGTTTCTGCCCTGGTGCTCTCCTTCCAACATCTAGGGACAGGCAGTTCCCCATTTCCCAAATAAGAAAAAAGACATACCCAATATCTTTACTCAGAGCCCAGGATCTATCTGATACCTAATAAAGCAAACAGAGCCTGGATATTGTCCACAGAAAGGACAGGTAAAGAGAGACCTTACATTTGTGACCAGGCTTGAGGCTGTAGTCCACAGCAGGAGGCTCGATCTCACTTCCTCTGACAAGGTCTTTGTGTAAAGAAAGGGCTGCAGGTGAGCAGGTAGGAGGGCTCCCTGAGTTCCTGGGGTTATGGATATTCTGGGCATTCCCACCTGCTCTTTCCATAGCCAGCAGGATGGAAGGAAGTGTACTCATGGGCCTGTATTTATCATCAGGACAAGCCTCATTTAGATGGCCAGCATCTGTTTCTTCTGGCTAAAAAGAGGACAATGAAGGAAAGAGCCATCAATGATCAGATGAAATAAGAAGTGTGTATATATCTGTATTCAAGTCAAGTCAGGCACCACTGTGTGGGCCAGACTGTGACTATGGAGCTGGCAGAGACCAGGCAGGAAGGCAGTGGAAGAGAATCCACTATCTCAGGGGTAAATCTAGCATAAAATGCTCATGGTGGCTGGGTCATCCCCACCCATTGTTGTAATGGGTAAGGACAGTCCTGACTACAGGCTGCATGGGTTGGATGTGCCTCCAGCATCACTGCCAGGTCAGTATTTCAGACCTGATTGGGAGAAGTATCATGTGGGCAGTTCCAAACCTGGAATGTGGGCCTGGGTCCATGATGCATGTCCAGAAGCTTTCAGTTCAGGTCAGAATTTGCAGTGGCAGCAAATACCTTACCTGCCTGCTCATCCCTGGCTCCACAACCAGGCACACAGCTGAGAGTTTTCTAAGCTGCATTTCACAGTCCTCAGTTCACCAGTCAGACAGCTGACACATAGCCTGGGCACTTGTGCTGACCCCCCATCTGCTAGCACCTGACTCAGCCCATGCTACACTATTCTTCTTGGTGAGACTCTGTGGGTGAGGCTGCTGCAGGGAACACCACCACCCAGGCTTCCCAGATCTGATAATCAGGTGAGTCATGGAGCTTGTGCACCATTCCACCTCAGCACATTCATTTCTTCCAGACTAGAGATCCTGCATTGACCTGGGGTCCTGAATTGAGGTAAGAGACAAGGAAGGATCCTTCTAGGGAGTTGCCATCACTGAAGATTCACTGATAGCTCATGGGGTGGTGCCCTAAACTAGTCCAAAGGGTCTAGAGACAGTCAAAATCCACCTACCTAGTGAAAGCTGGCTCCCAGGCTCCTGGATGCAGCAGATGTTTCTGCATTCAGTGTTTCCCTTGGTGGGGGGTACTTGCAGGCTTCAGGGAAGAAAGCTGTGGCTAAGGATGTCAGTCCCACATGGCATAAGCTGATACTGCATGGACATTTCCCATGCCCTCCACAATCACTCTGGGTCTTATGAGTCCTCCAGAAAACATGCTCTGGTTCTCCAGCACAGGGTTTAATTCTGACAAATACTTCCCAGCTCAAAGAGAGCTTGAAATTCCCTCCTAGGCACAGGGATTTTCCCATATGATGTCTACAGAGTCCCCTTGACTTCAGACTTCTCTCATTTACCTCCCTTTCTCCCTACCTTCCTGGTCACCCAGCCTGACCAGCACAGTGGGCAATGCCAACTTGATGCCTGAGCAGCCCCCACAAGCCACAATAAAAATGTGGACACTGGTTTATATATGTGGGTTTTATATTTCTAATTGAAAGTGAGTTCTGGAAGACAGGAGCATGTTCTCAAGAAACTGCTTCAGGGAAGATGAGCATAGTGCTCCAAACCAGATGCCAGGACCCTGCAGCTGAGTCATCTCTGCCTCAGAGGATGCTGTTTCTGTCTTCTAATCTAAGACATCACATGAAAGGGAGATGCAGCTCTGTCCTGCCCAACTTCCTAAGCAGGAGAATGGATGAAAGAAGGTTGTGAAGATTCTGGGGTGTAGTGCCAATGGGAAGGACTGACACTTTTCCTGCATCAACCAGATGAGGGGCCACAGAGCTGGAATACACTCAGGGAAAAACAGTGACAGTGGAATGAAGGACCTTAAATGGCATTTCAGGCTTCAACAGTAGAGATGCCAATGTGCCTTAGAAAATAGCCTTAATTTCATGTTTTTTTTTTTTTTTTCCAGTAGTCTGTTCATACCTCTAGGTTTGTCTGCAATTTGGACTGAGGCAGATTTTCTTTTAAGTATTTGGTTTGATATGTAAGTGAACAAAATGCTATGGTTTAGGCAAAAATGAAGCCTCTGACACACTGTACTGTTGTTAACCAGGAGGGTCCATCTCTCTCAGTGAGCAGGGACTTCTCCAAGAAACATCTGGGGTGGCAGAAGAGCCCTGCATCCCAAAGGTCAGTGACAAAGGTGGCTTAATATCTGGCTTGGGTGGGCCTGGGTGATGAGGGCCAGCAAACTCTAAGGACTGTGTTTTATCTCCCTCTCCCCTGGCCTGAGCTGGACTTGACCCTGATCTTGGTGATGGTGGCTGCTATCCACTGCTTGGAAGTCTCTGTGGCAGGGCATCATGGCAGCAAAAGAGGCTGATCTATCCTTCTTCCTGACCACAGGGTCCTGGGAAGTGCAGCTCTGTTGAGGTGCTTCTGCCTGGCTTGGCTTGTGGGGATGGCACGGAGTGGTCATGACTTTGTTCCCTGGAGCTGCTGCTGCCCCAGTGCTGTGGATTTCACCAATCATGGATGTCTCAGGGATCTGGAAGGCTGAGAGTGGTGTTTTTATGTGGGGCATGAAGATGTATGAATCCTCACTGTTTGTCTTTGAGCATGTGGGGCTGCCTGTGGTTTGGCTTCTAGAGGTCATGTGCTGTGGGAAGCTGTAGCTGTGACCTCTGAACACTAGGCTGTGCCAGTGTGGCTGGGACAGGATACTGAGATCTTGTGCTCAACCCAGAATCTTGTGGACATGGGGTCCACCACTCTTTGTAACCTTCTGTGTGTCCATCTTGCTCCTCCAAAGGAACAGAACACTTGAGTCCTGAAAGAAGTTGTCACTTCTGAAATAGGAAGAAAAGAAGGGCAGGGCTGAGCCTAGGAAGGAAGCTAAGGTTGTGGAAGCCCCATGCACTGCTGGGATGGAAGAAGCTAGCCGAGTCTTGACATCTTTGAAGTCTACCTGGGACCTGCATTTTCTAGATGTGACTTTCACTAAACCTAGGATACAACTCAAAGCCTGATTAAATACCTGATGAACATAACCTAGGGTTGGGGCTTACCTAGCACGTGACAGGCAGTGAGTTTAATCATTAGCACCACATAAAATAAATGAATAAAATAAAGGTATTGTATTCATCTATGACTCACAAATATTAAAAAATAAAAAAAACATGTGAGACATTTCTCCTGAACTGGACTCCAGTGCATCTGTAAGTTGTACACTCATCCAGTATTTGCCTCAGTCCCCACCACCTCATGTGGTTTTTTTCAGCTGGGTCAGTCTTTCCTGCACACCTGCAGGTATCTGCATGTCTCTCACACTACCTGCTTGCTCAGCGGTGTCCATCTTCTTTGCACTCTGGCTTTCTTGCCCAAACCTGCTCACTGCCTGCTTTCACTGTTGGTCAGTCTTCCCTGCAACTTAGCAGGATTCACCCTGCTCCGCACACTGCCTGCATGCTCTATGTGAGTCAGACTTCCCTGCACACCTGCAGGTTGCCCTATACCATAAAACAGATTGCCTTATACCCCAACATGACTGCTTGCTCAGTGGGGTCAGTCTTTTGTGCACTCCAGTAGGCACATACTAGAACCTCACACTGTCTGCTTGCTCTCATTCCAAGGCCCCAGGGAGAAACTCATTGGAAAGTGCATCTGGAGAAGTTGACAGCATCCTGTGGGGTCAGACAGCAGACAGCAAAACCTACCACCACTCCAAGCTGTTCACAGGAGCCAGTTCATGGACTAGGGTTCTGTAAGCTAGGAGCAGACATGTGATCCAAGCCACAGATTTATTTTTTATCATGTGTTACAGCCTCTCAAGAGGCATTCAGAGAAGAAAATAGCTTTATGTAAAATGGAAACATCTATAGCAAGATTCCCATTTTGGAACAGTATTCAGGATAGAAAATGTGTTAATCATTATTTTTTAAAGTCAGTCAAGAGGTAAAGAGGAACCAAGAGGCAGGTCTGTGTCAGGTTCCTCTCAAGTGCCCTCTCCTGGGCAGTACCACTAAGTCTCTATTGCTAAGGTCCACCTGGCTCCCCACCATGACATCTTATGCTTCACAAGGGATTCTGTTCTGTGTTGGTGTTCTGAGGAACTGGAGGGTGAGGTTTGAAGACCAAGGTCTTATTTTTCATCCTTTATGATAGGATTCCTTATAGGATTATATCTGGGAGAAAGAGAGTCAATATTCACAGCAGCAACTCTCAGCTTCTGAAGTCCTCAGGGTCCTGATGCATTTGAGGAGATCTCAGATGCATAACAAGTGGACAGTTGTTACTAAAGTGCCATGAGGCTCAGGCCCACCCATGGGACATCTTCCCTGTGGAGGCTCCTTAGACCTCAGGAGCTCATATGGAGAAGAAGTCAGCAGCTTGTTAGAAGGAAAACAGGCAGGTGTGCAGGCCAGCTCCATCATCTGTCAACATGATCCTGATGGTTGGACGCTCCATGTCCATCCCAAGGATTCACTGGCCTCCGTAGGCCTCTGTATTCCTACTGTTCCAGGCAGAAGATCAACAGATGTGGGTGGTTTTGATGGTAAATTTATGTTGTATCCTTCACAGATTATTTTTTTAAAGAAGTAAAAGACATTCAGCAGAAGGAAGAAGAAGAATAAACTTAAACTGATGGCCTCTCAGAATTGACTGGTGTCAGGAGACTATAGAGTGCCACCTTTACATGCTGAAAGAAAACTGTGGTTTAGAAATTGAAAGACACTGAAATCTCTCTCAAAATGAAGATCCCAAGGTTGGCATGGTGGTCATACCTGTAACCCCAGGGATTCAGGAGGATGAGACAGGGGTATTGCAAGCTCATGTTCAGCTTCTCCAACTTAGAGATTCTATATCAAAATTAAAAAAGAAGGGCTCTTCTATTTGCATACATGAGTACATGACCAATGTAATTCTACATCATGTACAACCACAAGAATGATAAGTTCTATTCCACATATATATAATATGCTGAAATTCATTTTATCATGTACAACTAATAAGATCAAATTAAAAATGATAAAAGAAGGGTTAGGGTGTGCCTTGGTGGGAGACTACCCTTAGGTTCAATCCCCAGCACTGAAAAAACAAACTGGCACAAATATACATGGGATACATGGGCAATGTGTCACAGGGACCTCACCTGGCAAGAGAAGGTAAGGGAGTTAAGGAGAAAGGAAATCAGAGGAAGCCTCACTACACAACTTTTAAATTTTCCTTTTCTACAACTTTTAATACATTAAGTTCCAGATTTTCAAACTTGTGAATATTTCAACAAAATTGACACAGGTGTATTATATTCAGGCTCTAGAGGTAAACCTCATTTATATGTACCTTCCAGATATATGAAAATATACATGGATTTTTCATATGTTCCAACCATTCACCTATTACTTTTATGAAAAGAAAAGAACACTAAGAATGCAGCATTTACTTCAAGGGGACCAGAAATGGCATGTATGCTTTTCAGTTTTACAGGGGTCCTGTATGCAGAATAATGGTCACACAGGTTGCATGACCTGGGGGAGCCAGGTGCTCTCACCCTAGTGAAAGGTACACTTCTGGGGTTCACCTTTCCTTCTGGTCTCCTGCTTCTGCCTGAAGAATGTCCTGGCCATACCTTCAAGGAATATATCCTGGAAATTCTCCTCCATTCTCCTGAGAATGTCTTTGTTTTCACACTTATGAAGGGTCCTCGCACAGGCAGAATTCAGAGGGTTTCTCCAACTTTGCATTAATTTCATGAGTGTTTTCCTTTCTGATGTGGAGTGTTGTTATACAAGGTTTTAGAGTCAGTATCTGATAACTCCAGAGTGTGTGTTGTGTTCAGGTTGGTCTCTGTTTCTTCCATAAGATTCTTGTTCTCTGTATGTTGAAAACATCTGGATTGTCTCCTGAATGCTGTGGCTGGCATGTTGTATGGACTCTGTATTTTCACAATTCTTTGGAGAATGAACAGTTTTGTTTCTGCAAGAAAATATCCTGATTCTTCTCCCCTGTGTGTGGCAGTTAATCTGTGTAACACTTTCCTTTATGGCTTGGTTACTGAAACTGGGGGCTCTTCAGCTCTCAAACAGCAGAATCAGAGAAAACACACTATGTCAAGAACAAGACTCTGCATGCTCATATGTGAGTGTAAGGGAGGCAGCACCAGGGCACAGACCCCAGGGCAACACAACAGAAGCATCAGCCTCCTGCTGTTCCTAAACACACAGGTGGGTTGTGGTCACCCTGCACTCTTCATGGGCCTCCCCCTGTGACACATGGCTCACCACCCGAAATCTGCCCCTCTGGATGTGACATTTTACTTATGAAGTAGAGATGCCTACATTTAGTGTCTCTTCTGCACATGTGCCTGTTCCTCAACACCTGGAATCTGACCCTGCCATCAGGGAAGTTTCCTTGTTGGGTTCTGGAGCAGAATGAACTGCTGCACTGACTCAGAGAGTTTGTTTTCCACTGTTTTGTTTTTTCTGGCTCTGGTTTTCTTGTGTTTTCACTCAACAAATAGTTTTCAAAGCCAAGGTAACTTCCCAACCACTCATCTCTTGGTGTGTTTTCTTAATTTGCAGCCTTACATACTACCTGTTTATCTCCTAGCTTGCTGGTATATCTGTTAACCCTGTAAGACTGAGAACATGGACCCACAATTCTGCCCCAGCTGTGGGTAGCTCCAGGTCTTCTGCCATGCTCTCTGTAGGGCATGGCCTGTCCACCTGTCTATCATTCATTTATCATGTGTCCTGGGTCCTATCTTCCCACAGGACCAACTGTAACAAGACGGATAATACCAGGGAGAAAGATAATAGAAATTGACTAGAGTGGTACCCACACTATTTTCTCAGCTCCTGAAGGGGTGGGTTAGGAGAATCTCCAGTTCAAGACCAGCTTCAGCAACATGGAAAGACTGAAATGAAAAAAGGGCCTGTGGTGTGGCTCAACAGTAAACTGCTTGAATAGTATGCACAAGACCTTGGGATTGATCCCTATTTTCTCAAGAAATCTGGCTAGGGTAATCCAGAGGGGAGATGAATTCCAGCTGGGAAGATGAACAGAGGTTTACAGAGGAGGTAGACACAGTGGATCCAGAAGGTTCACTGACACATCCCTCCTATTACTCATGAGCAGTGTCTTAGGAGTGAGGTGGTGCAGTGCCAAAACTGTATTTGGCCTTCTTTGCCAGGTGTGATCTGCAGCATGATGAAGAGTGGTGTCTTGCAGCTCCCAGGGAAGGTGGGATCTCAGGATCCCCAGCTGACTCTGAGAGAGGAGCATGCCACAAAAATCTCATGATCCCCTTGTTCACATTAGTTTCCAGGCATAAATGTTAAGTACCTTGTAGAGAAATGTGACTTTAAGACCTGACATTTTCTAGGGGGAGGGGATATCGCCTGAGGAGAACAGCAGGAAACAGGACTGATCTGTCCTGGACCTATTGATGCTCCTTGGCAAGCCTTGCATTAGTTGTTCCCATTCTGGAAATGAGTATACAGGAGGTCAAGGAGTTAACAAAGTGAACAAGATGGCAGACAATGAAAGAACCTGAATGGACCCCACTGTGGCTGACCAGAAGCTCCACTGACCCACTGCAGAGAACCAGGGAGCTGACTTTAGTCCTGCAGCTACCTAGCCCAGTGGCATTGACTTGCTGATTCTCTCTTCCTGGACTCAGTTCCTCTCCCTGTAAGTGGTAGAGGATGATGTTTGCACCTCAGAAGCAAGGTGTTGGGCTGTTCCACTGAATCAGGTAGCCTTTAAAGATATGGTCTGAGCCAGACTCAGTGATGTGTGCTTGCAATCCACTTACTTTTTCACAAGGAAAGTTTCTCTGGAACCTGATCATGACTTGCTATTGTCAAAGACTGTGAGGTGTGCATTAAATCACCTTCTGTTGTTTGCTTACCTGAAAAGAGGTCCTCCTCACTGCCATCTTTAAAACTATAAAGCAGGGACACAGAAGCCTCTGGGCTGGGATGGTCACAAGACCATGCTTCTTTTATCTTGAAACCTATAGTTGGAGCTCAAAGGCACCTGGCATGGTATGGTCATGGGACCTTGCTTATACAATCTTATAGCTCTAAAAATGGGCCTAGGATCCCCTTGTTTGGTGTGATCACAGGGCAATTGTCATGCCTACCTTTGCACTCTCTGAGATGGAGAACTGCAAAGCCCAGGCCAGCCTTGGCAACAGAGAGCCCCTGTCTTATAAGAAATTTGTAAAATGAGACCTAATATGAGCTGTAGTCCCTGCTGTGAAAGTCAGCAATCCCAAATACAGCCCAAGCTGCAGCAGAGCCTGTCTCACCCTGGCCACTGCTATCTGTAATGTGAGACCAAGGTCCAGGGTTTGGTTGGCAACAGTGAGATTGTGTTTGAAAACATTCCCATACACATCATGAAGAGAGTCACCTCTATTTGCCATAATCTTTGTAACATGATTATGTATTTCTGTCATAAATAATAAGGAGTATAACTTGTGATCTGCTGGGTCTGGGAACAAAGCAGAACCAGCATGGGCAGTGCCAAGCAGCTGCATGCTTTTGATTGCCCAAACAATGGGAATAAAAGGCAATGTAAGTGTGTGCAGGCTACAGGCTCAGTCCTGTGAGGGGTACGTGAGACTGGAAAACAGATGCCTGCTGCAGTCTGAGTGTCAGCTCCAGAGTGTCTATGAACATGAGATGAGCCTTATGTGGCACTGAGTGCTTCAAGTGTGGCTGGTCAACTGAGGCTCTGGATTTGATTTTATTTGTTGGTATATTATGTAATTTTATGTTATGACATTTTATTTATTAATACATGGATTGTGCCCAGTGATGCATAAAAATAGAGCTACAATTCCCAGCCGTGTTTGAGTTTTATTTTGAGACATTGTCTCACTAAGTTGCTTAAGGCCTTGCTAAGTTGCTGAGGCTGACTTCAAACTTTCCATCCCCCTACTTCAGCCTCTTAAGCCTTTGGGAAGTCGGACACATGCTATTGTACCTGGAGAGAACCTGGATTATAAATATCATTTAATTTTAACCAAGTCCCATCTGAACAGCATGTGGACAGCAGTCAGCACATGGAATGGCACAGCTCTGGAGCAGAAGCAAGGCAAGCCTGGTTCCACAGCACAGGGCCAGTTGGCAGGTCTGTGTTCAGTTCTGAAACCAGGCCTGATGCCTGTTTGTGATTTTTCACAAGGGAAGTTTCTCTGGAACCTGATCATCACTTGCTACTGCCAAGAACTGTGAGGGTTACTTTAGATCACCTTCTGTTGTTTGCTTACCCGAAGAGAGGTCCTCCTCACTGCCATCATTACAACTGTAAAGCAGGGGCACAAGTGCACCTGGGCCGGGCTGGTCACAAGACCATGCTTGTTTCATCTTAAAGCTCTATAGTAGGGGCACAGTGGCACCTGGCATGGTGTGGTCATGAGACCATGCTTATTCAATCTTACAGCTCTACAAAGGGGCCAAGGATCCCCATGCTTGGTGTGGTCACACCACAATGGTCATGCTTACCTTACACTCTGCGCTCCATGGCTCATGCACTGGTCCAAATGGGGGCACAGGTGGAGGTGCTGCTGTGCTGTTCTGGAGGGCCAGGTAGGCTTTGCTTCCTCCCACTCAGGGTGGTTTCCTGTCAGCAGCACAGGCTGACTGTGGTGTGGCAGGGTAGAGCATCTTTGTTGTTGGAAGTGCTGCTGACATGAGAGGTTCAGCTCAGCTCTGGAGGAGCAGGGTTCCTGACTGGCTGTGGAAATATTTCTCAGGGAGCTTGTGGGTGAAAAATAAAGAGAGGTGGGAAATTGCCCTGTGCTGAAGTGGGTCAACAAAGGATGGACATATATTAAGCACTGAGGTCACACCCAATGGCAACTTCCCTCCTCATATGCCCCTGCTTTTTCTCTGCCCTCTAGGCAAGCAGTGTGGGTCTCTGGTCATCTATCTCTTGCTACTCTCAAGTAGCCCCAGGACTTGTGGCTCCCTGTGGTTCATAGTCAGACCTTTTGCATAGATGACCCCCATTCTGCTGCCAGCTTTGCTGAATAGGCCTAATCAGCCAGGCCATGGATTGTTCCCTGTTATGTATGTGACCTAGATTTCCTCCTGCCACTCACTGCAAGTTCCCAGGGACAGCAAAGCACCCTCCAAAAGTAATCCCAGGAAAAAATTCCATAAGTGATACAGAATCATCACATTTCTTCTGGGAACTGCTTCCCCTTTGTCAGCATTGCCCCTGGGTCCCTTTAGGGAAGAGCTGTCAGTCAGGAAAGTGTTTCAAGCAACCTGAAGTCAATATTCAAACTGTGTCCCTCCCAGTATTGTATTTATCCTGCAGGGTTTAACTTGGTATGTTTGTGTGGATTATGTGAGGAATTGAAAGGTAGCAGAGGAAATAAAAACCCAGGGTAGACAGAAGGGCTAAAAAGAGAGTCAGCTGGATGTGGCAGCACATCTTCTTTTCTCAGCACTTGAGGGGTTGAAGTGGGAGGAAGGCTGGAGCCCAGAAGCTCAGGCCAGCCTGGGTAAAACCTGGAAAGTCCATCTCAAAAATAGAAAACACAGAACTTTTGTGAATAAAAACATCTCTGTCTGCCACTAAATTCCTTTCAGTGAATAAAAGACACAAGTGTTATGATGGGTCCCCATGCATCCCTTAATAAAAGAAAGGTAAGAGGTCATGCCTACTGAGAGTCTGGCAGGATGTGTCTCATGGGATTGAGAGATACAGGGTCTCCCCTCCACAGAACCATCATTCAGGAATACCAACTTTAAAGATTCCATGATTCACCCATGAATCCCTGAGTGAGAGCAGAAAACATTTGATTCAATTTAGAGAAGTAATCAGAACCTTTGACCAAGAGGTTAGGCATCACTACAAAAAATCAGGACTGAATGAGACAGAATCCTGCCATCACCCAGCTGTGTGACCAGGAGTCAGTGCTGGCTAGCTCTGAGAATTGTTGTCACTTGCTAGTTGGATTTATAATATGCCTCTGCTTTCAGGGCAGAAGCTCAAAGCAGAGTTGCTGCCACATCCTTCTGTGACTGTGGAGGGCTGGGGTGAGCACAGGCATCTCCTCTCCTATGACAGGACTGGATCCTGAGTAAGGTGTGGGAAGATTCTCAAGAGGCCTGGCAACAGAAAGGCATTGTCTTGAGGGAGTTTTAGGCAACGAAATCTGAGAGCCTGTGCCAACACAGCCCAGGTCAAAAGAAAGATCTTCACTTCTGCGAAGTATCGGTGTTAGGTAGAAAAGAAGTGCTGTTTCCTTATGAGAAAAAACAAACAATTCACAGATCCATTACTGCAACAGTCTCTTTCATGAAAAGTTGACAGATGCTGACCCTTTGCTCTCATATCTCCCAGCTCACCTGGGGACACTAACTAATGAATAATCTCTGACTGTACAAAAATATTGTATTAGATGTAAACGAAACTTTATTTTACTTATGTGTTTATTTATATTTATATTACTTTATATGTGGTGCTGAGGATCAAACCCTGGGCCTCATACAGATGAAAGTTCTCCACCACTGAGCCATAACACCAGTCCCTAAACTTTGGCCCTTCTGGAGGGTTTTTGTAGCAACTGTTCACTTTGTATGAAAGCTGCTAACTTGAAATGCACTATATTCCTCTCTGAGAAGGAAGGCAAGCCTCTTTCTTCAGAATGACCTCATAGTACTGAAGCTCTCACATGCAACTAATGTCCTCCACCTAGTAACTGAACCTCCAGACAGTTAAAAGAATATCTCTCATGTACAGGAAGCCAAGGGCCCAAGGAAACACATTCTTTAGAATACAAAGATATTGAGCAACTATACAATTATTCCACTAACAATTTTTCTGATTCTGTTAATCCTCCCCTCACTCAGCACTTGGTGCCCAAGTCAGTGTCCCTGGCCTGTTGATGAACTCCACAAGACAGTATGGCTTGCTGCCTGTCCCCACACAATGCTGGGCCCAGAAAAAAGGGCTCTGGAATCAGCTGCTCAGATCTGCATCATCATCATATACAGCATGCTGGAAGACATGCATGGAGAAACAAGGAGCTTCATACCAGAGAAAGCACACAAGGCAAGTTAAAACTCATTTTGAAATGCTCAGCAACTCTTCCCAAAGATTGAGAGAAATGGGATCATAATCTTCCCCCAAGAAGACAAAAATCAGAGCTGCAAAGCAGTGCTTCACCCAAGGCCCACCTGGCTACAAACATTCTAGGGCCTGGTGTAACATGAAAACGCAGAGCCCTCTATGCAGAACTTACAGTACCTAAGGAGTGCAAGCAGCAGGGGCTGGTGTGGCACCAAATGGCACAGCTCACCAACCAGTCCCAAGTCCTGGGTACCTAAGCCTGGTAGGTTACTTATTACCCAAAGAACATCTTTTTTTAAAAATTGTTAAAAAAATTTATGTGCCCTAAGTGTCACCATTTCAAAATGTAAAATTCCTTTTATTTTGGTACATTTGCACAGTTGTCTAAATGTCATAATAAAATGCAGATTGGCTGACCACTCCAAAAGAAAGCTGAGTCAAAACCCAAAGTCAATTAGTAGCCCCCCAACCTGTCTTCTCCTGTGTGAATGTGGAGGAGCCCTGGATTGTTCATCAACCTGATCACAGAGGACTGAGGCCAAGCCTAACTGCACAGGTTGGATGGAGGAGGGCTCAGGAGGTCTCCCCTCAGGATGGCAGTCACCATGTGTGAGCTGAGAGAGGGAGAAGGTGGCACATTGGCAGATAGGGGTGGGTTCAGGGGGCCTGAGGACAGGTTACACAGCACATTCTGCTTCATCATGACCCTCATTTCTTGGATTCCCATTTGAGCACAAGGAGGGCCAGGGGTCCTCCTGACACCTGGCCATGGCTGGCAAATGCTCTACCTACAAAAGGGACCTGAGGTCATATCAGCCTCCAGAGAAGGTGGGTGTCTGTGTACCTATGCTCTCCACCTCCTGCTGGAAGCTGTAGACCTGGAAGATGCTCTGCACCCACTTATGCATATCCTCCTTTGTCTTAGTCACCAGGTAAAAAGTGTGTTTGTTGGTCTTGATTTTGAACACGAAGCCACAATGTAGCCCCTTCTTGTGAAAGGTCACGTTTCCCTGCACCTGCTCATAGAGATCCAGGCTGATGATCTGCAAGGGCTTCTTAGACTGGTCATGCTTGTAGTATTCCAGGACACCTGGCTCACTGCCTTCTTGGCAACTTTGCAGGATGAACCAGTGTTTCCTCCAGGACTGAATCCCACCAGAAGATGTAAGAAGAGGTAAGAAATTTACTTATTATTTTAAAGATTTTTGTTGGGACTAATGACACGTTAACTAACTCAGGCTGACTCCTTACTCCCCGGCAAGTGAGCAAGATCAAGGCCTCAAAGGCAATTTCAATAGTTAATGACGATGAATCGGACCACCATCAGGGATTGGTTAACAATAGTTCCGTGAATATGATCAGCTCGTGCTCACCATGTAGTCCTATGGGACTCTTGCCTGCGTGAAACCCCCATGCCTTGCTGACCTTTAAGCTGATTGGTTTCCACTTAGCCCCCACCCTACATAATAACTGTGTGATTTCCGCAATAAATGAGTTCCTGCTGTGATGGGTGTCCCTGACACATCTGATTGTCCTCTGCATGAAGGGCTGGGAGCGGGCGGTCAGTTGGCCTTACCTATCCCGGTCTGACCTTGTTGGGGAGTGTCCCCTTCCCTTGTCGCTGGTCAAGAAGAGCAAGGGGGCTTAAGACCCCAACAACTGGCACCCAACATCGGGCCCCTCAAGGCTGAACCACAGCCAAAGCGAAGAGGCAGTTTCGAAACCGAAAGTACCAGCAGATTGGGACAATAGAGCTCCAAGGTAAGGCATCCCTGAAAAGATGGGGCAAACACATACCACACATGGTGACCCTGCACTCTCAGCTCTTAGACTCATGCTGAAGAGTAGGGGCCTGGTACACAGGCGGAAAAAGCCTGGGACACCATTACTCGGGTGGCCCCTTGGCTTCCTGCCGCTAATCTTTTTGACTGGTCCACATGCGATCATGTAGAACAACTTGTTAAGAAGAGGGAAATCAATTTAGGGGAGGGTCCCCCATTGGGAGTATGTCTTACATTATCCACCCTTAAGGCCTGCTTGTCTCCAGGACCTCCCAAAGGGGGCTCCAAGTTTCTCCCCAAAGAGCCACTGTCTAAAGAATCGCCGGCTCCTCCCATTGCAACTCCTTCCAGAAACTTGCCACATAGTATACAACTTTGGGAGACCTTTAATGAGGAGCCCAATCCATCTCCATCCGCTCCTCCCAATGTTGAGGAACCATGAGGGCAGCCAGCCTCTACACATAGGGAGGGCCCACTACCGCCCCGGGGAGGCTCATTGCTGCCATCTTGTGTTCTGGGGCCACATCAGACTCCAATGAATGTCCTCACCCTCCTCCTTCCGGATGGCAGGAAAATTTTCCGGTGGCCATTTTATGATACTGGGCAAGGACTCACAGACTCTAACCTCCCCCCTCCCTGTATGGCCTTCCGGGTAAACGTTAAAATGTTAGTTTGGGAAGGAATGACTACCGATCACAAATTGGCCTGTGCAGGGATGAAAGATCGCTCCATGGGAAGGTGGATTGTGACTACCAAAGATATTGGCACACAGCTTCTGCAAGTGAGCAGGCAGATGGAAAGGGCTTCCTTATCTTCAAGTCTCTTCTTTCTTGCACTTCTCTGCTCTTCCTGCAAATTTGAATGCCTCCTCCTTCTCCCCCTCTCAATCCCTCCTCTTCCTCCAACTTCGACTTGGCTGTTTCTGCTTTCATTCCCCAGCCCAGCCCACCTAGTCCTCCTGCCACGAGGACTCACATATGCTGGCGTGGAGGGAGTAACCAACCCAACCATCAGTGGCATGTCCTAGTAAGAAGTATGATATAGTAGCCCCAGTCCCCACAAGTATTGGGAGATAATTGTTTCACAATTTTCTGCCTCCAAACCTGAATTGATCACTAACCAGGAATAAGGGTTAAAATGCTCTATGCATCAAGTTTCTGCTGAAACATTTTAGCCCCTTTCAGATCCTGATCTCAGTCAAGGTTTACATTGAAATGTAAATGGAGGAAGACTGAAGGCTCAGTAGGAGATCGGTCTCAAACCCAAGGAAAAAAAAAAAAGATAAAAAAAGAGCAAAAAGTCTTACCTGAACTCCAGCAAAAGTAAATTTTATGGTGCTTTACTAAAATAATTAACGGCTGTATCATTTTTCCAGGACTCTTGTTTTTTTTGAATTCTACATTTTTTTGAGCTCATGACTTTTTTGATCAGTTCTATTTTTTTATTCAACTAGAGTTTTTGAACATCTATTACATTGCAATGGAGATTCACCTATAAAGTTTCAAGGCCTTTGATTTTGTATGTGTATGTTGTACTCTCTGATGTCATGTTTTGTCTGTATCAAAACTGAGTGCTCCTAAAATTAAAATTTAAAAATGGATCCAAATACTTTTAATTCATGTGATTTAAAAAGGTTCAATTTCAATTGGGTAAACTAACAGAAGTAAAATGTCTTTAAAATTAACTCACAAGTCTCTAGGTGGTCGAACTAATAAAATGTTGATGTTTATAAAACGTCTAACATCAATTTTTCTAGGACTTTTCTCCAACAAGAAACAGCTGGCAAATACTGTTCAGGACAATTGTCTAACATCTTGTTTTTTTAAAAAAAAATAAGTGAATTAGAGTTGACATGCATGGGATTACTCAAATGTGTTTGTAGAGAAAGTTGTTTTGTGTCATCACTAAACTAAAAACAAGGTTACTAAGAGTTATGTCCTAACAGGTATAATTCTATATACAAAGGGTTCTAAAGGTTTCAACTGTGTTTCAATTAGAGTACTCTAAATAACAAAATATTTAATCTTATTAAAATGGAGAAATTTATATAAATTAAGAAATTTCATAAGAGTTGTTTTAAAATGCGAACAAAAAGGTCAACAGATAGGAAAGAAAAATAAAAGGTTCTAGATATGGAAATATATTTAGTGAAAAAAAATGTTTCTGGGTAAGAAAGTGCTTATGTGATAAAATACATGAGGATCTAAATAAGTGCTAAGAACGTCTGTAAAGGGCAACTTTCAATAAGTTTGCATGTAACTAAGTTGGTTGTATGTGACACAGTTAAAGCTATTTAAGATTTTTTCCTAAGGTGAAATACTAATGTTCTGATATAAACCAAAGTTTAATCTATATGGCAAAATGACAAGGATTTCTTAGAAACACTAATTTACTCTTAACCTTGTGTCTATTAAGTTTTATTCTTTAGAACAATTAGTCTTAAAAATTGGGGTTTATACAATTATGGTTAAGCAACTGTTAGAGTATTGTACTACGTTAGAATCTAAATTTTTCTTTAAAAACTAAATTTAGTAATATAAAAGTGTCAAGGTAATTGTGAAATGGTTACTCTTTGTATATTAAATGTGTTCATATTTTCCAGGTATACAAGTTTTTAAAGCAGGGAATTTATCAAGCTGCTACTCTCCAAACTAAACTTTTCTGTAATGGTAATTTTAAACTTATAAAGAGTAAATTTTATTGGGGATTTATTTCTATCATTTAATGTTGTATTATAGGATCCGTCATCAATAGGGTATTTGTAAAATTTGTTAAATGTATTTCTGAAGGTTATTGAGAGCCTGATTTATTTAAAGGTTAAACATAAAAACATTTTGTCACTCTGCCACACAAAAGGAAAGTTAAAAGCTTTCTCAGCATTTCTTTAATTCATGTTTAGATACAATGTTAAATTGTGTTAACTAATGTTCATATAGACTCAGGAGTCAATATATGTAAACTTCTTAAAGTGACATTTAAGAATGTAATGCGCACTAGCAAAATGGGACAACAGTGATTGAGATTGGGGTCTCTGACCTCATGACTTTGGACAGTGGACTTCCTTGAGAGCTACACAGAGCTCCTAACATTGCACCTTTCAGCTCTATCATCTTAGATCTACAGGCTCAATTTGATTCCTTGGCCGTTGTTGTCCTGCAAAATTGTCGTAGTTTGGATCTGCTAAAGGCGAAGGAAGGAAGGCTTTGCCTGTTGCTTGGTGAGAAGTGCTGTTTCTATGCCAACCACTCTGGAATTGTACAAGATTAAATCAAAAACCTACAAGAAGATCTGGAACATTGTAGGAGTGAGCTCCACTCCTTTGGACTAGGTTACACGGGTGGCTCCCCTACCTCCTCCCGCTTAGGGGACCACTAATCACCATTATCCTTGTGTTCACCTTTGGGCTTTGCATAATCAATAGACTTATCCATTTACTGAAAAGCTAGGCTAAGTCTGTGCAGCTCATGGTGGTCCGACAGCATTATACCGCCCTTCATAATAATGATTGGGAACCCTATAGGATCATGGATCACTCGTATCAAGACACTGGGGTTTAAGTGTCTCTCCCTTAAGCCCTGCTCCTCCTGAGGGGCCCACCTGAAGTGCTAAGGTGGTAGTCAATGACGGGTAAGATTCATGGGGAGCTCATACTGACCTATGACAGGAAATGAGGGCTATAGCTTCATTGTCCAATGAAGGGCAAGGATGTTGCTCTGCCGTGGACACCCTAAGCCAGGCACACCTTCGAGTAAAGCAGACCCCCAAACTTCTTGGGTGATGGTCCATGATGGGTAGACCCTTCCAGGGGCAACCTAAGACTGACACGCCCTTAATATAAAACAAAAAAGGGGGATGTGTTGGGACTAATGACCCATTAACTAACTCAGGTTGACTTCTTACTCCCTGGTAAGTGAGCAAGATCAAGGCCTCAAAGGTGGTTTCAATAGTTAGTGACAATGAATTGGACCACCGTCAGGGATTGGTTAACAATAGTTCCACGAACGTGATCAGCTCGAGGTTGCCATGTAGTCCTATGGGACTCTTGCCTGCGTGAAACCCCCATGCCTTGCTGTCCTTTAAGCTGATTGGTTCCCACCTAGCTCCCACCCTACATAAAAGCTGTGTGATTTCCTCAATAAATGAGTTCCTGCTGTGATGGGTCTCCCTGATGCGTCTGATTGTCCTCTTCATGGAGGGCTGGGAGCGGGTGGTCAGTCAGCCTTACCTATCTCGGTCTGACCTTGTTGGGGAGTGTCCCCTTCCCTTGTTGCTGGTCGAGAAGAGCAAGGGGGCTTAAGACCCCGACAATTTTTCTCCATAATTTTATTTTGAGATGATGTCTCACTAAGTTGCACAGGCTGGCCTGGAGTTTGTGATCCTTCTGCCTCAGCCTTCTGAATTGTTGAGATGATAGTTGTGGCCACCATGCCAGGCATTTTAAAGTTTCTCATGGATCAAAAAATTAATGCTGGTGCATGTGGAACCTTCAGGCTGCTCATGGCACCAAAACTCTCCTATTTTGGAAAAAAAACAACAAGAGAGGCTTGACTTGATGTAGTGGGTCCTCTCCAGCTATGGCCCAGTTTTCTACCCATCTTCATGGCCAAACCTTAGAGTTTCCTTCTCTACCAGTCCTCTGAATGACAATGAGGTTAGTGTTAAAAAGATGAAGGCCCCCAGCACTCCTTTCAACACTGCTTTCTAAACAGAGATTTCCTCTGGCCCCTCCACAGGGCAGGTTGCTGTTGGTCTATCCTCTGTCTGCCTTCACTGGGAAGTCTCCTTACCACTTCATTCTGAAGGGTTGCCACTTGGAGAATTATGTGAGGAGGGACTAGGGGATATCAGCAGGAAGAAAACACCCAGTAAACACAAGTGCTTGTTCATACAACAGGCTCTCCTCTCCTCCAATCTATTCATTTGATGAATGAGGCAAAACCCACAGCATCATCTGATGCAGGAAATTTAGAACCAGGAAATCCCAAGCAAGGAAATTTCTGTCAATATCACATCAAGACTTTCTTAGACACAGACAAGGTCACTGTCAACTTGTATTGGAAGACAAACACCAACAGCTGAAAGAGTTTGAAAACAAGAATGAGGTGGAGGAGCTGGTCTATCAACTAGACTTCCAGACTCATTGCATGACCACAGTCAGAAAAACAATGTGAGGGTGGACAGAGGGAGGGACGCGGGTTCAACAGGCTGGAACAGAGCCCCAGGAGGGGGCCAGAGAAATGGGGCAGCTGAGTCTGCACAAATCCAAGGGAGCAATTCAGTGAAAGAATGGCAGCTTGGTCCACAGTAGTACAGGATAGCAGGTAACATCCACTGGAAAAAGGAAATGCTCTATGTCTCAAACTTATACAAAAATTACAGTGAGCCATGGACCTGGGGGAAAGCACAGCCCTGTGAGATGCACAGTGTATTGGTCAGCCCTTCCCCACTGTGACCACCTCTTCCTAGGGCACCTCTGAGAAGTCAGAGTTTATTGGACTCATGATCTCCCAGTGTGGTTGGCCAACTCTGCTGAAGAAACCTCATAGAGAATGAGCAGGAAAGAGGAATGGTACTCAGGTTTGCAACCAGAGGGAAGGGATAGAGAGACAGACAGGCAGTCAGGGCCTTACAGATCCCCCAGGCCACACCCTAGGACCCAATTTCCCTAGCCAAACCCAACTTGCTTCTCATTTCCAACACCTCCAAGCAAATCCATTCAAGTCATAAGTTATAGATTTTGCCCACAGTGGGGCTGGACTTCAAGACTTCACTCATGCTATGCAGATGTTCTAAAACTGAGCTTTAACCTAGCCTGCTCCATTCAAACTATTAACCCATTATGTGCGTTAATCAACTGAAGAGATTAGAATCCCTGAAATCTACTTTTTTTCACCTCTGAACACTGCAGCACAGACACCTGAGGTTTGGGGGATATTATAGATCCAAACCATACCATTTATGAAAATATAACTAACAAAATGGGGAAATCCTGGGAACCTAGTTTTAAGCAAAGCATTCCCAGGTTTGTCACTGAAGTGCAATCTAGGAAAAGAAAGATTACAAAATTGATAAACTTCTGCTCAGTTAAATCCCTGGTTCAGTGGATAAAAATAAAAGTAACAGAGTGAACGAAAATGCAGCTGGGTGGTCATGCCTGTTATCCTCAAAAGTTAGGAGGGTGACAATGACGTACCTTGCAGAAATAGAGCAAGCAATCATGAAATTCATCTGGAAGAATAAGAAACCCAGAATAGCTAAAGCAATCCTTCGCAGGAAAAATGAAGCAGGGGGTATCGCAATACCCGGACTTCAACTTTATTACAAAGCAATAGTAACAAAGACGGCATGGTACTGGTACCAAAATAGACAGGTAGATCAATGGTACAGAATAGAGGACACGGACACAAACCCAAATAAATACAACTTTCTAATACTAGACAAAGGCGCCAAAAATATGCAATGGAGAAAAGATAGCCTCTTCAACAAATGGTGCTGGGAGAATTGGAAATCCATATGCAACAGAATGAAATTAAACCCATATCTCTCACCCTGCACAAAACTCAACTCAAAATGGATTAAGGACCTTGGAATCAGACCAGAGACTCTGCAGATTATAGAAGAAAAAGTAGGTCCCGATCTTCAACATGTTGGCTTAGGACCAGACTTCCTTAACAGGACTCCCATAGCACAAGAAATAAAAGCAAGAATCAATAACTGGGATAGATTCAAACTAAAAAGCTTTCTCTCAGCAAAGGAAACTATCAGTAACGTGAAGAAAGAGCCTACAGAGTGGGAGAATATCTTTGCCAATCATACTTCAGATAGAGCACTAATCTCCAGAATCTATAAAGAACTCAAAAATCTCTACACCAACAATACAAATAATCCAATTGACAAATGGGCTAAGGAAATGAACAGACACTTCACAGAAGAAGATGTACAAGCAATCAATAAACATATGAAAAAATGTTCAACATCTCTAATAATAAGAGAAATGCAAATCAAAACCACCCTAAGATTCCATCTCACCCCAATTAGAATGGCGATTATCAAAAATACAAGCAACAGGTGTTGGCGAGGATGTGGGGAGAAAGGTACACTCATACATTGCTGGTGGGGCTGCAAATTAGTGCAGCCACTCTGGAAAGCAGTGTGGAGATTCCTTAGAAAACTTGGAATGGACCCTCCATTTGACCCAGCTATCCCACTCCTTGGCCTATACCCAAAGGACTTAAAATCAGCATACTACAGAGATACAGCCACATCAATGTTCATAGCTGCTCAATTCACAATAGCCAGACTATGGAACCAACCTAGATGCCCTTCAATTGATGAGTGGATAAACAAACTGTGGTATATATATACAATGGAATATTACTCAGCCACAAAGAATGACAAAATTATGGCATTTGCAGGCAAATGGATGAAATTGGAGAATATCATGCTAAGTGAGATAAGCCAATCTCAAAAAGCCAAAGGACGAATGATATCGCTAATAAGTGGAGGATGACACATAAAGAGGGGGAGGGAAGGGTTAACGTTAGGGTTAGATTTAGGGTTAGGGAGGGGGGCAAGTATGGAGGAAGAAAGTACTGTATAGAGGGTAAAGAGGGGTGGGAGGGGTGGGGGGGAGGGAAAAAATAACAGAATGAATCAAGCAACATTACTGTATGTAAATTTATGATTACACAAATGGAATGCCTTTACGCCATGTACAAACAGAGAAACAACATGTATCCCATTTGTTTACATTAAAAAAAAAGTTACAAAAAAAAAAAAAAGTTAGGAGGGTGAGCCAGGAGGATCACCTTAGCCTCAATTCAAGACCACTCAGCACTAGTGTGCCACCAACTTAAAAGTAAAGTAATGGTGTTTGCTTTGTTTCTTTTTTGTAGGTACCTGGGAATCCAACCCAGGACCACTGGCTACCTAAGCACATGCACAATCATGGCTGAGCTGTCCCTCCCACCATCAGCCATCGTGTGTTTTCTTCTATGGAGGTCCAGTTGTGACCGAGGAAGAAAGATTGGAACGGCGGAGGCTGAGGGAGGGGGTTAACCCTTTAGTGTTAGGAGGTTGTCCCCTCTTTTTTTTTTCTTTTATTTATTTGATCTTTATCTGATTACTATTGTTTTTGGTTTCTGGGGATCGAGCCACATCCCCAGCCCTTCTTATTTATTGACTTGTTTAAATCATTGTGAGGGTGTGTGTGGATGAACACATGACATTTATTTCATTTCATCTTATTTCATTTCACTTTACTTTGTTTATGTATTTTTAATGTGGTGCTGAACATTGAACCCAATGCCTCACATGTGCAGTGCCACTCAAGGGCTCTACCACTAAGTCATGATTCCAGTTCCCCCACTTTTTATTTTTTGCTCTGAAACCAGGTCTCACTAAGTCATATAGGGACTCACTAACTCAATTGCTGAGGATAGCCTTGAACCATCTTCCCCCAATCTCCCAAGTCCCTGGGATGTCAGGCGGGTGTAGGCATGGACCACCATGCCTGGTTATATTTTTTCTCATATACAGTGCTAGAGGAACAGAGACACACCTCTTTCGCCCCTGGTATTGGATCAGGTTCCTTAGCCTTGCTTCACCATGCCCCCACCCACAGGGTGCCTTGGGTGGCCTTTCGCAGAAAATCCCTGCATTTCTCCCAGTTCCCGTCACCAACAGAGGTCCTTAATAAAACCCTTCTACCCCTGACAGTGAGACCCTGTCTCTAAATACATTGAGAAATAGGACTGGGGATGTGTCTCAGTGGTCGAGTTCCCCTGAGTTCAATCCCCAACCGGGCATCGAGGAGTTTTGCAACATGCCATGTCAAAATAAGCCCAATTGGTTTGTTGATTCTCTGAAGCTGAAATCACTAAACCAATTGGAAATTTACCAAAAGTACACCAAACCCTGTGTTCAATCCCAGGGTAGTGTGGGGGAGCCGGGGGGGGAGACCAAATCTGTGTTCTTCCCTTGGTTGTGTTGGGTGAGGATATCCTGTTCATGGCCTGCAACGTGTATGATAAAGGAGACAAGAAAAGTGACCTTTTCTAATTATCTCCCCCCCCCATCACTCACTCAGACTCTCCCTAGCAGGGCTGGCTGAGAAACAACAGGACAGAAATCAAACCTCAATAAGCTCAGGAAGACTCCCCTGTAAGTGCAGGGGACAGTGAATCATCTATTGTTGGGTACCCCACCTGAAAAGGGGAGGACGATAATCTCATGGGACCACAGAGTGAGTGGGTGAAGAACTTCTGGACACGGAGTGCCTTACTTAGGATTGAGTAGGTGGCAAGTTCTCTTGACCCGGTAGATCCATACCAATCCCTTGAGGATCCTGGGGTCCCTCTTTTGGGATGATTTTCTCCCCCATTGGGGAAGCCCACTTTCCTTCTATTACACTAAAGAATCCTGTTACTTGGCTATCATCCTTGTGTCTATGGATTTTGTTTTTACCAGCTCGTGAGACAAAGCACCCAACACCACGTCCTGTGCTACAACATTGGATTCTTAGTAATGTACCTATAAAGTGCCCTCCTAATCAGGCTCCCCAAAGGTAAGGACTTTGGTTGGTTTTGCCTTTAACTTACATTTTTGGGTTTCTGTTTAGACTGTGACTGAAAGCAACGTCCCTTTGTTTCACCTCTGAGGTAAACATCTGCTCCATGATGGACAAACATAAGTAAAAGGGGATAGAATGCTTATGAAAGGAAACAGCCACTTGGACAGTGGCCATCAAAAGATATATAACATGTAGAAAACATATATGCGTAAACATATATATACACACATATATAGAAAACATGTGTATGCATATATATAAGCATATATATATATATGTCATTTAGAGAGGAGGGTGAGCGAAGTCCTCCTTCCTTCCTTCCTTCCTTCCTTCCTTCCTTCCTTCCTTCCTTCTTTCCTTCCTTTCTTTAGTTGGTATGTGGTGCTGAGGATGGATCCCAGTGCTCCGCATGTGCGAGGCCAGCGCTAGAGCGCGGTACCACTGAGCTACGACCCCAGCCTGGACAGTGAAATCTTTTAACACTTTGAACAGATTTAAAGTTTTCTAAACCCAATACAAAACCCAAAAGTGATAAAATGGGAGCTGGGAAGCGGAGCTCAGTGGCAAAGGATTTCACCTGACTTGTGCAGGCATTAGGCCCTCCCTGGGTTTGTTTTCTGTGGGGGGCGGGGGTGGAGGGAGGGAGGGAGGGAGGGAGGGAGGGATAAATAAAGAAGAAAGGCTGAAGGTGTGGCCCAGCGATCTAGAGCATTTTCGGAGCGTGCACAAAACCTGGAATTTCTGCCCCACCAGCATAGCATCACAGAGGAGAATAAAGTAAAGAAGGAACAGTAATAAATAAACAGACAAACAACATAAAATACAATAAAATTTAAAAAGGCAATACAATCTCCTGGACAGGTGAGGTCTTCAGGGCTGCAAAGACTGCAAGGGACCTACTGTTGTTCTAGCAAATCAAGGCAACTTTCTTTGTCTTGCAAATCAAGTGATCACAAAGACAAAAGCACTTGTCTTAGAGTGCCTGCAGGGAAATGCCAAAAATAAAGAAGTAGAAGAAGAAGAAGAAGAAGAAGAAGAAGAAGAAGAAGAAGAAGAAGAAGAAGAAGAAGAAGAAGAAGTCAAGGTAGGAATAATTAATTTGCTGAGTGTGGTTTTCAGTGAAGGTTAGGGAGAAAAATGCTAAAATGATTGCTTGTCTGTCCCAGAACAAACCCAATAATAAGGCGTTTTGCTGTAACAAACTAAAAGAGCCCTGTTTCAAGTTCCTTTGACTAAAAACTGATATTTGAACTATTTCTGAGGCCTCTGCTTTCTCTTTTGAATCTCACCGCCTTTATAAGTGACCAAACTCCTGTCTCATGACTAATTTTTTTTTTTTTTGGACAGGTGGAGTTTGAATCAGAATGAGAGAATCCAGGGCCTCCTTGATACTAGGCAAGCTGTCTACCAGTTAGCTCCATACCCAGCCAGACCTCGTGACTACAATTTCATTTTTTTATAGCTTTATTTTGTTTATTGACTTTTGTTAATGTGGTTCTGGGGATCGAATCCAGCGCCTCATGTGTGCTTGGTGAGCAAGCACTCTGCTGCTGATCCCCAACCCCACCCAGCCCATGACTACAATTTTAAAACAAATGTCAAGATGACAAGATCTTTATTTTCACCTCTTTGTATTTCTACCTGTAGACATAGAGCTATGTGGTGTGTGGTATGTGTTGATAGCACATATATTTATAGATGTGTTTGTATATGGTCTACATGTTTCTGAGTTAACCTAGAGTGCTCACCAATTAAAACGATGGCACAAATGTTTCTACAGAGTCTGTGATTTCGGTGAACTTCAGTGCATAGGAATACTATTCGTAGAGCATTAGTGTTCTCAGCCCGGTATGGGTGATACACTCCTGTGAGACAGGAGCATGGCCACTTGGAGGCCAGCCTCTGCAATTTAGGGAGTCCCCCGTCCCAAAATAAAAAGAGCTGTGATGTAGCTAAGTGCTAAAGTGCCCCCAGATTGAATACCCAGTCCCCCCACTCCCACAAAGCAAAACAAAAAAACAGAGACATGAAACGAGAAACAAAACAATATTAGTGTCCTCGAAGTAAACATTTCTATCATGCTGAGGGGGTGTTTGCAGGAGGTCACCCCAGGGACTCAATGTAAACTAGTGCTGTGCTTGGCCACATAACTATCTTGTTCATGTTTGTTTGTTTGTTTGTTTGTTGACGATCCCGGCTTGTGATCTTGTAATCTTATGCTTTGCATCTTACTTCTCAAATTATTTATTTATTTACATATTTAGTTAGTTAGTTACTTAGTTAGCTAGTTAGTTAGGTTTGAAACTGGGGGAGTGAATCCAGGGAAGCTTTACCACACTGAGCTACCACTCTATCCCTTTTTATATTTTTAAATTTACTTGTTTTTCTTTTTGTTAAATTCAATTGATTATTTATTTGTTTATATATTTTTGGATCAAACCCAGAGGTACTCACTTAACCACTGACTGAGCCACATCTCCAACTTTTTTTTTTTTTTTTTTGAGACAGGGAGGGTCTCACTAAGTTGCTTTGGCTATGAAGTTAGAATCCTCCTGTCTCAACCCCATCCTGATCCTGTAGGATGACAGGCATGTGTCCCCATGCCCAGCTAAGTTTTACATTTCTTTTTATTATTATTGGTTAATTCTTTTTAGTTATAGATGGACGCAATATCTTTATTTTATCTATCAATCTCTCTCTCTCTCTCTCTCTCTCTCTCTATCTATCTATCTATCTATCTATCTATTTACACTGTTGAACATTGTAACTAGCAGTGCCTCACACAACCTAGGCAAGCCCTTTACCACTGAGCTACAACCCTATCCCAAGCTTTGACTTTTGGAAGGCTTCTACCTGTATGCTGACGGAAGACATCACAGTCAATTAGAAATCTTTACCTTTAACTTTTGAGTCAAAGTTCAGAATCCATGAACTTCTGTGGTGTGATGGGCTGACAGATCTGGCTCCATAAGAAACTTATAGGCCAGACAGACTCCATTTTGCTCTGAAATTCCGTGTTATGTAGGAAATAAGCTTCTCCTGTGGGAATATCCCACCTCAGTACCCATCAACAATTGCTTAGCTTCTCCCATGAAAATAGCCCGCCTCTGTCCCCTGTCCCCATCATCAGTTACTTACCAATACAAAATTAGTCATTAGTGACATGTTTACTGATACAAAATGAGAATTCTTATATAATTAAAAATTGCTGTTCTTTGATCCCTATTGCTTCTAACCAATGTACCATGTAAACTGTAATTGTGTGGATTTTAGTAACCATTCTTTAGTTTCTACCTAGGTGACCCACTTCCCCCTCTGTTGATGATCTCATGATGTTAGCTTATAATTTCAAATCATAGCAACAGACACTTGTGATTAATGTGATTTTTGGTATAAGAATCCCTATAACCTTTTGGTCAGGGCTACTCTCCCCATAGCCATTTTTTGGGGCATTGTGTGAGACAGTCAGCTGGCTGGCTTAATAAAGACCCTCAAATTTGGACTCCTCAGTGTTGATTGCTCTGTTCTTAAGTTGTGCCCCATAACATGTGGGATAGCTGCCATGATGTGTGTTTTGTTGTTAACAGATCGACCTAGGTGAACAGCATGGTCCATGTACAGGAGTGTTATCTCAACACGAGATTCATAAAACACTTACTTACTTACTTACTTGCTTACTCACTCAGTCAAGATTAACAGATGCAAACCAGGTTGTACGTGGCAGCGATTTTTTTTTATCTGAATGTGATACTGATTGCACGTGTGTGGTAGAAATTTCAACTATTTCATTGACTATCAGATAGGTTGAGGATTCAGAAAGAAGTGCATCTTACATAAAAGAGGACACTAATTGGTGATCTCCCATGTATGAAGCCTGCATGTCTTTCACTATACTGACTTTTGAATAATATTTAGACTAAGTTCAGAAACACAGCATAGTAAATTTGCCCTCAGATTGTACACACATCTCCAGTGACAGCCTCAGCAATTTACTAAACCCCACAGCGACTCAGTAAGAGTCTCAAACAAAAGTACATGAATAAGAAAATAACAAGAGTGTGTGTGTGGGGTGGGGGGTTGCTCAGGTGTAAAGCATGGAGGATGATGATGAGGGGTAGGAGGAGGGGGAGGAGGAGGAGTTCAGAGCAAAAACAAAAATAACAGAACAAAAGCCTTAAAGAAACTAACTCTGACTTCTCTGCTAACACTGCAGTGTTCTAAACCATTCAAGACCTAACAAAGATACCGAGAAGAGCACGCAAGTCATTGTCTGAACAAAATGGAAAATCTCTGGTTCTTAGGACAGTTCCTTGCAAGTATTGCTAGCAGCTGAAAACTTTGTGGCTGCAATAATCGAGAGAATTGGATTCTGGTTTCACATTGGTGGGTGTGTGTTAAAGTGGTGGTGGGGAGGTCCTTTGAACAACTTCATGAATTATACTCCCACTTTGTCACACCTACATTTCCTAATATTGGTCCTCCATGAACCTTCTGTGACTTGCTTAGACAGTTCTAGGATTTATTTCCATCCTCAGTTTTCCCTTATCTTCCTCTTGACCATCCCAGACTTTCAGAAAAAATTCTTCCTTTACCTTACAAAATCTCACTCTCATTCCCAAACAGTTATTTGACATAGATCCTCACACGCATGGCCTCCTTCAATTTCTTTTTCTGGCACGCTGATGTTTTGGAGTCCTAAAAGCCCTTGCCCCCAATTCTCATCCCATCAAGAGGATAGAATTTTGAGACAAAGGTAAGAGGCGAAAGGGGAATTGGGCAATGTGCCCTGTCCAGACCCATAATTCATTGGAAGCCCTGAGCCCTGAGAGCTAGCCTAGCTGTTTCCTAGATCCCAAAGGTGCTAACTCTGAAACCTGGATTTCTTCATTCTCACCCCGTGGTCTGTGAGCCAAAGGACAGATAACTCAGCTTAAAAGTTAATGCTGCTTTACCCGTGACCAGGGAGGGGAAGGAGAGGGAGAAAAGAACGGGGAGGAGTGGCAGTAAGAGAGATGTCCTTTTTAAAAGGAGCCTCCGTGGCTGAGCAGTGAGGGTTAGGTTCAAAGCATTAAGTGAACCACTGTAATATTTTCTGCCCTTTTTTCCTTAAGTAGATGGTTGGAAAAAAAAAACAAACTTACAAAATGTATGAATTTAGATGCATTACTTTTTTTTAAATATAATAGTTTATCCATTTCACAATTTTTTGGTTTCTTTTCTCATTTGTTTGTTCTTAATCAAGGCACACCAGAAATCCTTGGCATTC